>NC_083367.1:43840833-44143863 GCF_030254825.1 Meriones unguiculatus
TGGATCCCTGATGTCCTCCCCTCCTCTTCCCTCCCTTCTCTTCCCCTCTCCTTCCTGGTTGCTATAAAGTAAACAGAGCTCCTCTGCCTCAAACTCCTGCTATGATGTCCTGTGCTGATATGGAGTCAAGACCATGAGGCCACATAACCATGAACTGAAAGTGCTAAAGCCATGAGCCTTTCATCCTTAAAAAAAGTTACTTTCATCTACTCAGATGTGTTGTTGTTATAGTAATGGAAAGATGACAGAGAGAGGAGGAGGAAGAAGGAAAGAAGGGAAGGAGAGAAGTGGGGGGAGAGGGTGATAAATTGGCCATCGGGTATGTGGATTTCAGAGCAGAAGTAATTAGAAGAAAATCTGGGATGGGTTAGTAGAAGGCATAAAGATAAGTCCAAACAAATGGAGAATTTAAAAAGAAGAGAGAGATTTCCCACCCAGCGACCTCCATGCGCTATTGAGAGAAGCAAGGTTATCTAATGAGAAGAAAGGAGTTTGGGACATGGCTCCTTTTTATAAATCCACAGCAGCATTTCTTCAGTGGTCTGTAAACCAATGCAAAAGGACACAGAGAAGGGAAAATCTCGCCTAGCTGTTTTCTGCAAGGCCTCTCGAGTGAGCCTGGGTGAGGAAGTGTTTCATCAAAAGCAAGGATTGCTGCTGGACACCAAACCTTGTCTAAGAACAGTAAAAGAAAGCCCTAGTCATCCACAACAACCCAACCTCCAAACTTCTTGTTAAAGAGGTAACGTAGGTAGACATGGACAAGATTGCCGACCATTAAATGGTACCGATTAAACTGAATGATCTATAAAAAGCACTGAGCTCACTGCTTGGCATCCATCCATAAATATTGGCTGAAAAGAAAAAAAAAAGATGGGTGCAGATGGCAGCAACATTTGTCATCAGGCATCATGGCTAAGGAGTCATCAAAATCCCCCAAGTGGCTGCACTTGAGGTCGTTCTCTGTATGTGATCTTATAGCTGGCCCTGAAGACCGAATCTCTTCCTTTCTTGGGAATGTGTCCACAGCCCTTGCCCCCAGTAATTTAAATAAGACTGAGTCAGACTGAAAAAAAAAAAAATTGGCCGAGTCTAGGTTGTGTAATCAAGACCCAGAAGATGAGGAGTGAAAAGAACAAGCCAGTTACACAAGCCAATATGAGCAGAATCCAGAGCGGAGTGCCAGGCTTATTTAAAAACACCAAACAACAACAAAAGGAACCCCTGAAGCCTCATTACCTTACATAAGCGCCAGTCACTACTGCAGATGAGCAACCTACGAAGTATTTCAATATTCTAAGTAGAAAATTTCAAGAAATGTTCATCCATATTAATGAGCATAATCATCCCACATCCAGTACTTCCCATGGAAAATCTGTATAGCTGTAGGGGCTGTGAGCGTCTTGTTGGATCTTTTCAACTTTACGAATACGGAGGACTGTTTCTGTCATCACACCTGAGTCTACTGGACTCCGTAGTCCTGGTAAATCCTTGATGCACAGGGTACGGTGACAGAACGTGAAATCTCTGAATGGATCGGTGGTTTCCACTGGTGAGACTATCCAAGAGCAAACCAAGAATGTTGAGCATTAGACATGTAAATGTCGCGTGAATGACATGGGAATTGTCTATTCACTCAACGAATCCACGGGCGCGGCTTAAGATCGGTCACAAAAGTGATTATCTGAGTTCCTGGGCATCATTGTCCTCATTGTATTCGTGAGTAAACTGAGAGCCAGAACGCTTTGCAAACTGGACATGGCACGGTGCCCATAGGTCCTAACCTTCAATCGGGAAGCTCTAAGGGCCCCTTAGGAGGCAGCAACACCATTGTCCATGTTCAGCTTTGCTGTTTTGCTGTGACAGTCAAAACAGCCTTTGAGCCAGAAAAAAAAAATATATATATATACATATATATATATATATATATGTATTTTTTTTTTTGGCACGCATATATATGAGAAATGTTGAAACCATTTTCCTAATCAAGCTATGGTGAAAAATCACTGTCAAAATCTAAAACCTAACCTCACGTATTAAAATGCAGGGAATTTCAATTACGCAAACAAGCGCTTAGAAGTACCCAAGGGAGGGTATGTGGGTAATTCACTCCAGATTCAAGTAAAATCAGTCAGTCCTCCAACTTGTTGCCGAGCACGTTGCATAAGATGATTAACTCAGTTGACTCTGTCTGGTACCTTGCCAATGGTTTTATATGTGAAAATAAAGACACATTAAGCCCCATCTGAAAATATAGAGAAAAAGAACCAAAAGTTGTCAGTACCTAAATCTGAAGCTGTTTCCCACTGCAGGTATTTCTACGTTCTGTAGAAACAACAAGCACACCATAAAATTTCTGTTTGTGTATTAGGTTGTTCCTAGAGTCACTCCTCTGCAGCAAAATGAAAAAGGATGTGTTTGGATACAATGAAAAAGGATGTGTTTGGATACAATGAAAAAGGATGTGTTTGGATACAATGAAAAAGGATGTGTTTGCATACGTGCAGTTGTGTTGACAACCACTAGTTCCTCGAGAACAGAGCTATCCCGTTCTTAAGTCTGGCCACATTTTAAGCAGATGCAAATTGGTAATGTGAAGGACCAGAGACTTTGAGTTAGTTTCCTCCCTCCCCCTCAGTGAGAAAGGGCTTAGTTTTTATTCACTTGCCCTTTTTGTTTGCTTGTTTTGTTTATTTTGTGCTGCTGCTGATAACAACGTTGTTAAAGTGAGTTTATAATTTATTTAAACAAACAAACAAAAAAGCCTGTTAACACTGAAAGTCAAAACATGGCTGCCTAGAAACAAGAAGAAAATAGACTTGTTACATACAAAGACCTAAGCAGGAAGATATCTTAATGGACATTCTTGTATTTGAGAGGTACCAATGTGCAAAGCACTAACTACTCTGGATACTAGTGAATAAATGTAGACTTTTACTTCAAGTCTCTCAATTAAAGCAAAAAATGGTGCATCAAAATTCTAGGAAGGAAGATGGAGTCATGTTGATATTTATGACATGTTTGAAGATCCTTGGATACAGACACAATGCAAGTGTCATTTGCAATTATTGCTTAGGTCCTTTGAGAATAGGCACCGAGGCTGGAATGCACGAACTTTGTCATGGGATTTTATTACAGTTAATTCACTGTCATTTGCTGCAGCAGGAGATTCCTAGCTCATTCCCTTCGGGTCACAGGTTCATCTATTTAGAGACCTCAAGATGTATCTCATATCCTCAGCTGGCCCCTTCGGATTCTCCCCAAATCCCATCAATTTGCCACTTTATTTGTTTTAATGGGCAATTAGGGGCTTTAGATCCCAAGAGGATGCATTAGAGCTTCTGAATTATTTACTCGCCAGACTTCACAACAGAAATTCTAAAGATTCCAGATATTGAGGTCTATGCAGAAGAGATGGTTGTGGTCAGTGAATTTGCTCTCCCATGACAGTACTTCGGAAGCAGGGTGGGGGTTTCTGTGAATGTTTCATATGAAACCATATTATTTAGCTGGGTACTTGATTTGTGTAATAATTCCTAATACTTCACAAGTTCATCACACCCGAAGGATGCAGACTGAACTATGCTTCAAAAGAAAATGTTTCTTTCTTTTTTTTTTACATTTATTTATTTCATGTGTATAACTGTTTGCCTTCATGTAGCTGTGCGTGTGTGTGTGTGTGTGTGTGTGTGTGCACCATGTGCATGCCAAGTGATCTCAGAGGCCAGAAGAGGGCATTGGGTCCCCTGCGAATGGAGTTATGGATGGTTGCAAATAGAAGTGGAGTTATGGATGGCGCTGAAAATCTAACCTGGGCCCTCTGCAATAGCAACACGTGCCTTAATCACTGAGCTGTCTCTCTGGCCCCCATGACTACAGTCTTAAAGGGAACCCAAAAACTGTTCTGCATGGTGACATTATTATTAGAATGGGGCTGGTTGTCGTCAAGGAGACTTACTTAGATAAGAGCAAAAATAACAAAACAGGTGTTCAAATAGCATCATTGGTTAAAACTTAATCTTAACTCCTTATAATTGCATTACTAAAATGATTCGTATCATGAGTTGATGGCTTCTGGACATAGTGACGTCTATAATGGCGACATACAAGGTCACTTCCAGTTCCTTTAAGGATCAGCGCCACGTGTAGAAATCACACCTCGTTTCCTCCTTCCACCTAATTCTAGTTTTTATAGATGGAAAATTAGATAAGTACATATGCATTGCTTGATTTTTTTACTCCAAGCGAAACCTCACACCAGTGACAGAGTGAGCAAATGAAAACTATTTCTCTTGTTGTTGACTGGCGGAATTAAGTGGTCTTGGTTAACCCCATCTTGATAGATCTGGAGAAAGCTGTATAACAAGGGGCCATTTAATAAGCAAGAAACACAAAAGGGTCTGGTGTGGTGGCACATGTCTTTAACTCCAGCATTTGGGAGGCCGAGGCAGGCAGGTCTCTCTGAGTTCAAGTCAGCCTGGTTCCAGGACAGCCAGGATTGTGTTGTTTCAAAAGAGCAATCTGCACGTGTGCACATACTCACGTGCACACATGTACACACACACACACACACACACACACACACGCACAAGTCTAAAAGTGATTCAGTGGAGAGCAGCTGGTCAAAATGACAATGTGACTGTAAAAACTGTTTTAAAGGAAAATTTTACCACTCAATTATTTTCACACATTAATAATCTAAATACTTTTAAACATTGGGTTTATTATTTTTTTTTCCAGAATACTCTTTTGGGGTGTAAAGGAGAAATTTTATATATATATGTATATTTTTCATTTCAGCCTACTTTGTAAAGCTTGTAACAATAAAAATTTACAAAAAATATTTTCCAGAAAGAATGGCTTGCTTGAATATGTTAATGATATGATAGAAGTGCAAATTTAATGAAGAAAAAAACAACCCAACGATTATAAATTCCAAGTCTGGCGTTTCTTATCTGCAGTTTTTCATTTAGCTGACTTACAAAGCCCTGAAGACCACAGAGCCCCTAACTGTAAAATGAAGATAACAGAGCTTACTTCATAGGTTTACTGTGGGCTAAAATGAGACGACAGTACAACATGACCTACCCTTGGGACTTTGTGGACATTCATGTTCAATTAGTTAAGCATTCAGTTCAATTAGTTATTAGGGTCAGCATGTTGTAGTGAAGAAAGATTAAGATCTGAACCTCTTACAATGTGGGATGACATTGGTAGGAACCACACTTAAGTGTATTCAGCGCTGTGATCCTTTAATGTCTTACAGGCCATGGGTCCAGCGATGGAAATCCTCCGTATGATCTCTCTCTCTCCCTGTTCTCTCTGTCTCTCCAAGGTCTCATGTCATTTAGGCTGACCTCAAACTCACTGTGCCGTCCAGGATGGGCTGGAACTTCTGATTCTCCTGCTTTCACATCCAGTGGGTGGCAGGTGACCATCGCCATGCCCAGCTTACTCAGTGCTAGACCTCCAACCCAGAGTCTCATGCACGCTGGCAAGCATCCTACCAACTGAGCCACGTACCCAGCCCCTCCGACTTATCATTGTTTGCTGTTTGGTCACCCATGTATTGTTGTGATTGTCTTCTGTAAGAAAGCCTTCTCACGTGGGAAAAGCACTTTAATGCGGCAGCTAAAAGCGTGCACACGGGCTGGAGGGATGGCTTAGCACTTACAAGCACTTGGAACTCTTGCAGAGGATCCCCGTTAGTACTCAGGACCCACACGGTGCCCCACAACTCTCCATAATTCCAGTTCCAGGGGGACTGACAACTCTTTTTGGACTTATGAGGGCACCAGGAATACATGTGGTACACATTCATACATGCAGGGAAAACATATGCAAATAAATAAATAAATAAATAAATAAATATTGATTTTTTTTTTAATTGTTAAGAAATTAAAAGTATACAAAACACCATCTTCTAGAAAGAAAAGAAACAGATAGGAGTTTCCTTTACTTGAAGACCATTATTTTTCTCCAGGCCTCTCCATGGCACAGTGGGGGACAGTTATTATCCAGGAATAATACTAAAAATTACAGTTCTGCTTTTGTCCTTGAAAGTGTCTGTGTTTTAGTGTTTTGAAAGCCATGTTTTTCTAGTTCCAACAGACTTGTAAGAAGACATTTAATAAAGAGATCTGGACTTTCTATGGAACATTTTCACATTTAAAAAAAATAGCTTTAAACTTGCCTTCCTCTGGGAAAATTTAACTGCTCTCAAATCACTGAACTCCATTTGAGAGACTCCCTGAAACTCTGTAAAACAAGGTGCCAGACACCCGGTACATAGGGCCAAGCGATGGCATCAGAATCTCCACATGCCCAGGCTTCCGCTCGCTCACCTATCTGTTGTATTTATTTGATCTTAAAAAACAAACACAAAAAAACAAACAAACAAAACCACAACTGCCATCTGGAGAGAGGAATTGCAACATATAATTCTTCTAGATGGACAAAGCCAATAGGAAAAGAATTTACCAGGATTCCCCTGCCCTGTCGGCGGGAGGCCAGATGCCGGCTCAACACGGCCCTCTCCCTGCCTCCCTACTCCTTCCTGTCTCTCAGAGAGTAATCTTAAAGATCGATCATCCTTCACCCAAGGGCACAGCCTCAGCCTGGGGAGTAGATAAACGGATAACGAGAAGCTCTCAGGCTGAACTCTCCTCCTATACTGGGCACAGTGTGATTTCATCCTTCACCTACCATCCTTTCGGGCCAGCGGCAGCGGCTGAACTATTGAGAAAGACCAACTGAGTCCTAGGAGAGGGTGGAGGGTGGAGCTTTATGCCCCAGCTGTGCTATCTGAGGTCTCAACCAGTCATGTTGACCGAGCAATTCCCTATAAGCAGGGCGCCCTTCAAGATCACTCCACCAGGTCCAATGTTGGAGTCTTCGAGGGAGATTTTTTTTTTTTTTAATGCAGCCCCTGCTGTTTTTCTGTAAATCTGAAATTGTTTTAAAATGCAAATGTGTTTATTAATAAAACACGAATCCTTTGGCTTTGGCGTCAGAGGAGCTGAGCCTGGAGCTGCACAAATGACTGGAATGTGTTCAGCTCCAGGCCCAGGAGCCACCGTTTGGGAGCTACCAAGCTAATTTATACATGGATGTTCGCTACTGTCACCGCTCCTGCTAAAACTGGGCCCCTGAAAACTGCAAAGTGCAGCACGTTTGTGGGCCATCCAATCAATTTTTATTAGCCATAAGTGTGGTCCGACTTAACTAAAGCGGAGAGGCTTAAGATACCTGGACTGGGGCTCTTACCTAGTGTCACATGAATCCATCTGCTGAGGTAGACACCTGTAAATGTACATCTAAACCCGCAGCCTGATCTCTATCAATAGCAATCAAAAGATGATAGAATAGCAATCAATATGAACATTGCAGTTAGATATACCTGCATGTATGCTTCGTCATAGTAAAACATGTTGTTGTTGTTGTTGTTTTGGTTATGGTTTATTTGTTTGTTTGTTTTAGTTGTTTGGGTTTTTTGTTTTGTTTTGTTTTATTTTGTTTTTGAGACAGGGTTTCTCAGTGTGGCCTTGACTGTCCTGGACTTACTTTGTAGACCAAGCTGGCCTCAAACTCATAGAGATCTGCCTGCCTCAGCCTCCTGGATGCTGGGATTAAAGGCAAGTCACCATGCCCGACTAAAAACATGAATATTTTAATTTGAGATTTTTTTTAAAAAGGTGAAATCAAGTGCTCTAAGTTAAGTCCTTTGAGTGGCAACTTTAGTTTCTTTCTCTTTTCTTTCTCAGTTTGGAGAACCTGAAGAAATGGCTTACCATCTACTACAAACTCGTATGATAAATTAAAAGTTTTCTCTCAGCCTGCCTTTCTCTCATTTGGGGGAAATTTCTTTCACTTTCCATCATGAGCAACTGTCATTATTGTCTTTTGTACTTTCTTCAAGTAAACACGTTTAATTTTAGTTTTCGGATCCAGATTGGTGGTTTTTATACTGTAGACTACTTGTATCTCTGTAGTTTTAGGGTCCATATCAATGGTTTTTATACTGTAAATTACTTGTTTTTCTTTTCAGAGAAAAAAAAGCAATAGGAAATGGGTTCACATAACAGAGGGACTCCAGCCAGACGCAGTGAAAACTGTCCTGGTATTCAGGACAGTCCAAACTACAGTGGGTCAGTGTTGTGAAGTGGTCTCTGTACGTCTTTGGAAGCAGTCTAGATCAGCGGTTCTCAACCTTCCTAATGCTGCAACCCTTTAATGCTGTCACCCCACCACTGCCCCTCTCTCTGCTGCTGCCTAAGATCTCTCTTTCTTCCTTAGAAGGAAGGAAGGAAGGAAGGAAGGAAGGAAGGAAGGAAGGAAGGAAGGAATTATACAACAAAGAAGATGGTGTATTGAACTCTATGGATGAGTGGCCGTACAAATAGCCCACATTCATGTTTTGTTAAGAATATTTAATTTGCTGGGTGGTGGTGGCATGTGCCTTTAATCCCAGCAGAGGCAGAGGCAGGTGAACCTCTGAGAGTTCAAGGCCATCTTGGTGTACAAAGTGAGTTCCAGGACAGTCAGTGCGACACAGAGAAACCCTGTCTCAAAAAAAAAAAAAGGGAAAAAAAAGAATATTTAATTTAATAACCATTTCTTATTACTTTCCTCAGAAAATGCTGACCAGCATATATCTTCCCACTAATGAAAATGCATGTCGCTGTCTGTTTCAGAGATGCAGGGCTGGATTCTTTCGCACGTTGTCAGGAGAATGTTCACCCTGTGACTGCAATGGCAATTCCCACGAGTGCTTGGACGGTTCAGGCTTCTGTCTGGTAAGTCACAGATGTGCAGCTGCAAATGGTCAATCAGACTCTTTCCTACGTTTCAGTTCTTACTAGAAAACACAGTGTGTCAACGCCTTCCGACAGCAAGTGGCCCCTGAGACTTGGCATGAATGTGCGTATGTGCTCCAGGAGGGTCCTGTCTTCCTTGCCCTGGCAGCTGGCTTCCTGCTGTAGAACAGTGGTGATGGGTTGAAAATAATACACAGAGGAGGACTCCCACCCTCCAAATTCCTTTGTAATAGTATAGTTTGCCATGTGCTTGGCTTCATCGCACATAAACCAGAATAAAGCAGTTGTCCCATAGCCTGTTACAGCATGTAAGATAATCAGGTCTATGGATCAAAATTATTTTTTAAAAGGGTTGTCAAAGCCAAACAGCCAATGAAGATGAATGCTTTGTCCTTCTGCTCTTTTTAATTCTGCATTCAAGCTTGAAAGAGACATTTTCCCTCGTGCACTAAAATGAGTTCCCCAGCAGACTGTTTTTCAGACAATCAGATGAAGATAGAGAAGGCTGCTACTGTTAAGAGACCTTGCTGAACACTTCACATTTTCAAGAATAGATTGACAACCTAGTAAAAGTTAGCTTTGGAGTACTGACCAGAGTGGCTCCGGGGGAAGCCAAGAAGTCATTTAAAGTTCATATGCTCTAATCACACTCCTCTTCAACAACTATAAAACAGGAAAATTCTGTGCTTCAGATTTCTATGTGAAAAAAAAAAAGCCTTTCTCAAACTGCAAGAGCTGTTTTATTTAAAGTACAACAATACCGCCTAAATACACTCAAATTACAGAATTATCCCTACTGACCAGGCAATGTTATTATAAGTGGCCTCTGAGGTGTGTGCCTTAAGGTGCAATTTGACTCACATATCACATTATGATGCAATTTGGAAAACATCTATTATGAACCTAGTGGTTGTCACATTTCAAAAGATAGAGAATTAAATGACAAAATACTAAATTTTGATATTTTGTAGTTTTTCTCTTTTTATTAATTATTATTATTTATTACAATTTATTCATTTTGTATCCCAGCTGTGTGCCCCACCTTTATCTCCTCCCCATCCCACCCTCCCTCCCTCCCTCCCTCTTCTTCCCCTGTGCCCCTCCCCTAATCCATTAGTAGAGGAGGTTCTCCTTCCCTTCCATCTGACCCTAGCCTATCAGGTCTCATCAGGAATGGCTGCATTCAATGTCTTCCTCTGTGGCCTGGCGAGGCTACATCCCCTAGGGAGAGGTGATCATTTGTTTTCTCCTCTCCCCTCTCCATAGTCTTAAATAACCATTACATCCAGGATGTCCTCCACAGCCCTGCAGGCACACACAGCTGCCAAAATCTACCCTTTTTTAATGCTTTCATCTCCGGTTTCCTGTTATTTTAATCCCAGTGACATTTGGGGGGAAATCCCATGCATATACTTGAACTAACAATGTACATCGCTGATAATGTGGCCAATCAGTATGGCTTTTTGTTACCTGGTTTATTAACAGGTAAGACAGGTTGCCAGGCCCATCAGCTCCATTAGGCAACTGACAAGATGAATGAGTGGAATGAATTAAAGGGGGGAAAGCTTGCTCTGCTGGTGTCCATCAAGAGTGTCATGGAGCCACTGCTGTGATGAGTGTTGTCAGGACAGGAACCGCTGTAGCTTCTGAGAGGATTCTTCTGCACAGGACCCTTCCCTGATTGGGATAGTGCCCTAGGCTCATGTGTGCAAAGACTGTCAATCTTCTTGCAATTACTTTGTTCCAAGATGGAAAATTTACACAGAAAGAAATAACCATTCCTCTCATATTAGTGGCAGTGCCCCGTTACACTATTCAGAGAGAAATATGCTTTTTACTTTAAGTAGAGTCGTGCTCAGTGTAAAAAATAATAAGTATATTTATATATCTATTATGTATAATAAATGTGTCTGAAATTCAAGGGAAAAAAATCACCCACAACCTTCTTTTCCAAGTTAATATATTTATATTCTTATGAATTAAAATTTTAAAAGGACACAATTTGTATTTAGTTAAACATAAATAAAAGATCATTAGCCACAAAAAGACACCCCCCCAAAAACAAAATCCCAGAATATTGCTAAGGCTATTGGTTATTCTCCACAAGGTGATGGGAAGGCCCTATTGCTGAAGACACTGATAAGTTAGGTCATTGAATGTGGAGAAATCAAACTGGTACCCAACAAGGAGATTTACTTCTACTCTCTAGCTTTATGATGCTGGGAGGTAGTTTTCACACTATCAGAGGAGAAAAGTAACCATCGGTATCACCCAGCTATAAATCATGAGACCCTCAACAGCAACTTGCCTACAAGATGCATTGGTGCCAAAGTGGCGTAAATGTTAGGGGCATAGCCAAAAAGTGTCTGATTAGCTGTAAGGTCCACTCTGTGAGACGAAGTTCATACCTGGCACTGCTAGTGGCCAAGAACCTGAGGCTAGAGAAGTCATGGACCATCGGAAAAAATCTGCCACTTTTCTTTTGCTACAGAAACAGCAGCAAAATGGTTATTGACGGCATATTGCTATACACAAGTTTAGATAATTTTTTTCAGTCTATTGCAAATAAAAAAAAAAATCTGACATTTTGCAAATAGCCTTCAGTTTGGTTCCACGATAACCAAGGTTTGGTACGAAGTCAAGAAGTTTGAAGGTCTAAAGAACGCTAAGGCAGAATAGCTCGATGGAGTTCCCTGCTGTTTTGTATCCATCAGTACAGAATACACCAGGAAGTGAATGCAGATACTAGATTGTGTACAATGTATAATTGCCGTTACGACACTTGTTCATTCTTTTGCGTTCCCCACCTCACTTAATAATAGCATCATTCTGTCAGACGCCCCATTGTCTTCATCAACTTTCATTTCTCCCCCAACATTTAATTTGATCCCAGATCCCAACAGCTCAAACTGTTAGGTAGCTGCCTCTCTTCTATGACCTGCTACTTCCTCGGTTTAGGACCCCAGCATCCCTCCATGACTACTGCCTCAGCCTCCCAACCATAGAGATTGCTTGAAGGACAACTTCAAGGCCTGGTTCAGGCATCAAAATCTCCAGCAAGCCTTCACATTCCTAAGTCAGATCCCTGAGCACACAAGGCTATTCTTTGTTTCCTTCATAAGCCTGTGAGTTCTTCAAATACAGAAATTGGGGTCTTCCTAGTCTTAACACCAATTGCAGCTCCATATCCATCATGTATCAGCTTAATCCAAGTCTGTTAGCTGAATGAGTGCTTTAGATACTGAAAGATAAGATGATGACTTCAATGCAAAATGGAAAAAAAAAAACTTTTAATTGATTTTCTAATTTATGGGCTATTTATGTCACTCCTTTGTTGCAGTTAGGTTAAACTGCCCTTTGCTGGAGACGACAGCTCAGACCCAATTCAGAGTAACTAATTAGCAGCTAATATTCTCCAGACACTTGCTTCTCCTAGTGAAGCCCAAGCCAGCAGCACCGGCAATTACTCCGGAGCTTAACTGATATATAGACTCTCGGGTTGCAGAGCAGATGTCTTGCATCAGAATTTGCACTTTTCACTGTGTATTGAGAGACACATGTGCGCACTGAAGTTTAAGGAGTGCTGATGGACATATCCCATTCTCAAACCTCATGGTCTTCGTGAACTTCATGAACCCTGGGAACTTTTATAAATTAGTGAAGATGCCAACGTTTTATATAGATACCTGCTTCCTAAACTGTGGCTCTCATTCCCCCAATAACATTTATTGTTGTCAGGTTTGATTCCCGTTTAGAAAATGGCAGCGTTGAAGGAGAAGGATCATTTTGTGATTTCAGGATGAAAGACTTTCAGAGCAAGAACCATGAAGGCCATCTAGTCTAAAGCTTTATAGTACAGGGAAGAGCAAATGAACTAGTTGGAAAATGAAGAGTTAGGGTCCTTTCTCCCTGCCTCTGGCACTATCTCTACTAGTTCCCCCAAAACTGATATTAATGCCCTCTAGGAATTCAAAACAAATTTTTTTAAAAGAGGAAAGTGAGAAAAACCAATGGTTTCACTGTGATATTTTAGAGACTGAGAGAGATTGCACAGCTTTGCCCTTTGACATTGCTACCCATGGCTACTAAAAATAGAACTAAAGCCTTGAAGGATCATCCAAAGCATCCATCAAGTGACAAAGGGACAGAACGAAGAAGTGGCTCCCTTTTGTGTCTTCACTGTCACTTCACGCACTGGAGAACGTAGACCTCCAAGATCTTACATCTATGATCTTAGAATGTTTTCTTCTGCACAGACCCGTTTCATCTGTGTAACACGGGCTCAGACAGATCTGCCTCTGATTTACGAGCATCCTTACAGATGTGTGGTAGAGCTCTCATGTTTTCCTTTCTTCCTCCATTAATTTCCCTAAGTAGTTCCTGGGGGGTGGCTGAGCACATGACACAGTTTTAAAGACTGTGAAGGCAACAAGCCAACATACTCTTGCCTGCATATTAAACTTTAAGAATTCTCACTGATCACACAGTCTAAGTGTGACTCTAATTTCTTTTCTGCTGCATAATTATGCTTCAGATCCATACGTAACAGTGGGCCAAATGCTTAAGGAGGACTCCAGTCAGGATAGCTTGCAGCCCACATAGGATTCCTTCTGTTGGACTACTGCATCACACCGAGGACCTGCTTCACGCATGTCAATTGCAATACAGTTATTGCTAAATAATCCAGTGTGCTAGAGAAGAGGGGCTAAGGCTGGGGACAGACAGCTCAATGTGGGTAGTGGGACACAGGCAAGACTTGAAAAGAACTTTCTGGAGATTTTGAAGCCTGCTGCAGGTCTTCAATAAAAAACAGTCAAGGCAGAAGGAACAGCCTAGTTTATGCCACTTTATCTAGTTGCTACGCTTATCACAAGTGGAAAATCGTACAAATCAACCTCCCTGCTGTTTCTTAGATGTCGTTAACCAAGCTAGCCAACCATTAGCAGAAAGTTCTTTCTCTTCCTTCTACTGCATGTGTGCTACAGCCTGAGAGATGTGCTCTTCCGTGTCCACAAATCCTCATTGTTTCCACTGCCGTGGGTAAACACTATGGGGATAGTTTTTGTTTTCATTTCATTTTCACTCCACATCAGTAAGCGTAAGCATCCAAAACACCTAGAGTGTGGTAATTCTAATTGTCTTTCTGAATCGAGACTGGTGGGGACTGATGAGTCCCCTCTTCACAGAGACTCCAATAGACCCCAGTTGCCAGTGCACACAAAATCTGCAGGATGCATGCATCTGCCTTCATCGACACTTCTAGCTCTGCCTGGCACTGATATGGGTCCTTTACATTGCCATACACCGTGTATTCTTCTGGCAGGCGAGATGTCCCTTCGTTGGAAGTAAGCCAGTGGGTTAACGTTTGCTGTCTGTAAAATTTCTTCATTCTTCTCAATATTCACGTCTTCTGTCCCACAGCACTGCCAGCGAAACACAACAGGGGAGCACTGTGAAAAATGTCTGGATGGCTATCTTGGAGACTCCATCAGAGGCACACCCCGGTTCTGCCAGCCATGCCCCTGTCCCTTGCCCCACCTGGCCAAGTAAGTCTAAAAGGACAATGGACTCTCCTAATGACTATTCTCATAATTGTTCTTTTAGCTCTAGGCGAAGTTCCAACGCTTGTCCATAGACAAAACTGAATGCTTCGTGTTAAGAAAAGCCTAAGAAAGTGTTCTGGTCTGCATACACTTTAGGGGAGGGGGCTTAAGCACTGACAGATACCACGGTTTCCAAAATATTAGCATATATCATAAAGTCAATGACATCACCTCAGTGTCACAAGCAAAGCTAATCTCATCCTTCCGTAGCTTTCCCTCAACCTACACAGGCCACTAGTAATACCAACAAACCTGCCAGTGTTTTCAAAAGCATTTCTCCTTGTGAAGCAATCAAATATGCTTTCAACCAGAACTAGAACACAGACACACAGAAAGAATGCTGAGAGCAAATCAGTCACTTTTGACTACCAGTAACTAGACTATAGAGCTGCAGAAAACAAACATACATCCACTGGGCATAAGTGGAAATAATACAATTTTTAAGCACATAGTAAGGAAAACATCCAGTAAAGGAAAATGGTTGCACGCAACGGCTAAACACATAACATAAATATAGAGCCCTGGACTGTTACATATGAAGGCCTGGATTTCTCCCACTCCACTGAAGAATAAAAGTGTGCAATTAAAATAGTATGGCAGGTTTGGTTTTTCACAGAGCAACCAGCTCACTGGTTGTCTAGCACCAACTGGGTGTCCTACAATCAATTCAGTTCCGAATGAAAACACCTAAAGGTTATACCTCCGTGGGATAAGAGTTCCGTTCTGTAAGACTGACTTCATTCCAGATGCCAGCCTCACCCCCCACCCCACCCCCCGCAAAAGAAGCCCCTAGGCTACTCACACTTCTGACCATTTGAATTTGGGGTCAACTATTTCATAAATAGTAAACTTAAAATGGAAACGGGGGGGCTTCAAGGGAGACACTTAATTACATGAACTTGAAATATTTGCATGAACAATTACTAAGCCAAAAAGAAACGTAAGCGAAAAGAAATGGTTATAATGATAAGTATCCTTATTAAAGGTTGTGTGGATTTATAAATAAATAAATAAACCAAGAAAAATTCAAGGGCTTGAAAAAATTCAAGGGCTATAGAAGGAGGTCAGCGAGGAAATGTGTTTTAAGTATACATAGGTAAACAGAGTCACCAACCTGCCTTCATCACTTCTGTTTTGACCTGTAGGACCTGTAAGGTCTTGGACTGGTCACCTTGTCTCCACGCACGGCTCTCTATGAAATTCAGAGGTTCTGCTAGACTAGGTTCAAATTTTGGTTCCATCCGCTGGTTCTTTCACCTGCTCTGGACTCAGCTTTTTTTTTTTTTTTTTTTTTTTTTAAGACCAGGCTGGCCTGGAACTCACAGAGTTCCACTTACCTCTGCCTCCCCAAGTGCTGGGATTACAGGTGTGTGCTACTACAGCCGGCTAACTTTCTTTTTCTTTCTTTCTTTCTTTCTTTCTTTCTTTCTTTCTTTCTTTCTTTCTTTTTTTTTTTTTTGTAGGGAAATTAAAGAAAGGTGTGAGGACCCACAATAGGTCTGTGAGGCCGGACATGGTAATATGCGTGGATCATGTGAGCAGATGCCTTGAACACAGGAAAAGCTAAAGGAGACGCAGCTTTGCTAAACACAGAGCACAGTGACTTTTCTAAAACTTGTGCTTTAGTTACTCTGTGTCAGACACTGTTGCACTTTTAGAGAATGTTTACATAATCGATAATAACTGTCAGAGTGAATTCAATAAATCACTTTACAGAGCCCAAGTACAGGGCTGAGAGGATGGCTCGGTAGGTTTGCCATGCATTTATGGGGACCAGGGTTTGGATCCACAGTACCTGTGGAAACGCTGGGCGGTTGTGGCAGCTTGCCTTTTACCCGAGAGCTCAGATGAGTGAAGCAGTCTGCCTAGGTCGACTAGCTGAAGCACTGAGTTCTGTATTCAAGCGAGAGACCCTGCCTCGCACATAAAGTGGGGGAAAATCAAGAACAATCACTGAACACGTTTCACGTTACCTCTCACCTACACACACACAGAAATACGGAGGCAAATGCTTATATACACATATGCACACATACCATACTCATGCACACACAAAGAAGGGCCCAAATATCTGCCCCCCTATACACACTGATAAAGTGAAAAAGAAAGATGGCGCATGATTTCCCCCTGCTGATCAACCCTGCCAGCCAGCGAAGTCAGAACCTCTGCAGTTGCATCTCCCAGAAACCATTAAACAGTTTCAGACCTTCCCTAGTGATTTTTCACGTCTGACAGTAAACATGCGCAAGACATCCTGAGAGGGAGCATGAAGAACACAAACATTAAACATTCAGTCATTTTCACTCAAGAAGACCCTCACTTATGAGCTTTTGGCCTCGCTGGGGCATAGTCTTGATATGCTCATTAAAACTGTTCTCAAACATTAATCCAGACCACATCTGGGGAGACATTTACCACACTTAAATAAATTTACTCTAAGTCCTTAATAACAAGCAAGCTTCACTCATTTGTCCATACGAAGACGCCATATACCATTATCTGGTTAGAAAGGGACCTAGAAGCCCTGAGCCTAGGCAGTTTCTTTGACAGTAGCATGAATTAGGAAAGCAGTCTTGCAAGGCTCCTTCTAATTGCAGCCTCATGCTTTTGCACTTTTGCCCCATTTCCACGGCTAGTCCTTCTCATCTCAATTACTTAACACCAATGTCTTAAGATATCAGGCCCTTAAAATATTGTTCCCTACAGACTGAAGACCTTTGTCAACATAGAATCAGGGAAAATACCTCTTAAGCACTTACAGGGTGCCAATATAAGTAATTTCTTGCCAACGGTGTATCTATCCAACAGCTGAGAGCCATGTTTCGTTAGGTCAAAGTGTACTGCAGTTTTTACAAACCTGCCACAAATGGCTCTTTCTCTTTTGAGACAGATTATTCAGTATATTAGCTGAGCAAAAAGCATTGCTTCAGGCTGTTAGCCCCTTCCGATTAAGGCAGCAGAAATTGACCAGCTGGGTAATGAGTCTCTTGCCCCTCAGCTCAGGAGCAGTTTCCAAAGCCACCAGGATCCACGACTCTCACCCACGCTCAGTGTGAGAAAAGGTATCCAGGGTCCAGAGCAGCAGCTGGGGGACCTCAGGAACACATCCTCCAGTTAGAAGCATATTCACAGAGACAAAAACTTAGGATGTTCTCTGTGGTACAGACCTGACAGAACACCTGCAGAAAATTAAAACAGACGCAAACTAAGCAACTTGTGAGTGAACAGTATTTTTGGAGGGTGGGAAGGATTGAGAGAGGCCTTCTCTGAGATGTTAAAGTTTTTCTCTGTAGTGACACTGTCTCTGTTGTTAAGGAAAACTGGCTTCAGAGGGTCCCGGCTGGGTTAGTTTGTGGTCACAGGGCTGACAAGATTCGGCCAAGTACCCATAAGGTCTGATCTTTGACCGGGTTTAACAAAGCATTAAGCATTGATTAAGCATTAATCAGATACGTTACAAAAAGTCAAATGCCCCACTGTCATTTTCAGCATTTAAAAACTACTCATATTGCTACTTTCTATTAAAAAAAATAAAAATAAAAAGTAAAAAGCATAGGTCTAAAATAAATAGCATCACAGAACTTCTCAGACAAGCACCTAATTTAGAATCTGAATTATACTGGGAAGATCCATAAGTTGAGTCTGACTACCTAGGACTCAGCACATCAGAAAACAAAGGAAGAGGGTTAACTTGGTGCTTGACAGTGCTTGCTGCTCTTGCTTGCAGGCTCACAGGCAAACACATAACTAAAGTAATAGTAAATATTATTTTTAAACACAGAGATAATCCTTGAGACATCTAAGCAAACAATTTTCTTTCTTTCTTTCTTTCTTTCTTTCTTTCTTTCTTTCTTTCTTTCTTTTTTTTTTTTTTCAAGACACAGTTTCTCTGTGTAGCCTTGGCTATCCTGACAATTTTTTTAACTTCTATTTCTCCTTAAACCTAAGGGTTTCCCCCGAGCAAATCCATCTTCCCACTTGCACAGGGCACCACAGGAGTTAGAGGGAACTAGGAAAAGCATCCGGCTTTAATCTTCACATCCAATAATGAAGATGTTCCTGTTTTTAAAGTGTCAACAGTTAATGCCAGTGAAAACAGAACTGAACGTCCATGGCTGGTACCTCACTGCCTCAGAGCCCGCCCCGTTGGAAACCAGTCACGGACTCTGCCATTGCTCCCAAGGACCGTTTGCCTAGAGTGCACTCGTTTATTCTGCGGCTGACCAGACACCCTCTGTGTCCCCCAGCAGCTATGCTAATTACTCCAATTAAGAAAAGTGGCATCTGTTTGAAACAGTAGGACACCAAATAATTGCAGAGGACTCCAGACACCCTAGCAGCTCTTTCCTCTTTGAGCCAGGCAGGCAGGATGGAACACCTTCAAAGAAGGATGCAGGATTGTTTGTTCTTTTTCTGGATGCAATGGGCAGGATTTCTTTAGGTCCTCTAAGGAATAAGAACAGACAAAACAAAGAGTAGAACGCCAAGGGAATGTAATGTCACTGGAATGTTTTTACCAAACTGCTGAGAAAATAAACCATGAATGTTGCCTTTCAATGAGGAGCACACAGTTTTCATACGGATTCTATAACCTCCTTTGAACAAAGCAGACCTATCCATTTGCTTTTCTTCAACCATCCTTAGGGAGAAATTGCTGACACATGCAGGAAGATGAGAGCAGAGGTCACGCCCTGTTGATCGTGTGGTACAGAGGCCAAAACTCATGTAAAAGTCACACACTAAAGTTCCCCCCACACTCCACACAACCTGTGTGTCACTGTGAAGTTTTCCATGCCTGAAAGAGTAACCCTCCATTTCTTCTGCCTCGATAACTTAGGATAGCCTTTTATTTTACTGGACCAATACTTCTTATTGCTTTTCTGTTTTATATTCTGATTTTTATTAACTTAAGAAAAAAGAGGAGAGAGGAAAGGGGAGAAAGAAGAAGAAAAAAGGAATTCCCGGGGAGATAGATGATATATTGATAGGTACAGATACAGGTATATAGATATAGATGTAATTTTTTTTATTATGGACCCTATTTCTTTCTTGAGGACTTGTTTTTGGCTCTTTGATCTACTTTGATCCCTTCACCCTTAGTTCCAATACTGAAGGTACACAGGGAAAATGGTTAAGGATCCGTGGATATTATCATTTAGGACTGGCTCCTAACTTTTAAAAGCAAAAGTTGAGTACAGAAACACTATCCAGAAATGTTTATAATTTCATACGAAGAAAGTGGTGGAAATATGAGGAAATATAGAGTTCTAAAGTTACAAGTGAATTTTCTATTTCTGGCTTTTGAGCATATATTTTAGATTTCTATTTGAATGGTAAATATTATATACAGATCTGAATATATATAATATACTGTATACTACATATATTTAATATATATTATATACATGTACATATTATACCTATATATTATAATATATAATGTATAGCATAATATATTGCATAACATGTAATATATAACATAACATAATATAATGTAATGTAATATAATATCAAACACATATATATAATATATAACAAAATATAATTTATGTAATATGTGGTGTGTAACATGTAATATACAACAACATATAATATATAAGTTTATTCAGATGTGTATTTGCTTTTGTGTATATAATTGAATATATAATATATAATATACTAATGTATTATATAAAATATACATAGAGAATATATATATAATCTTCTATACTAGAAATCTCCATTGCTTAAAGAAAAACTGGTAAACCACCTCTAAACAGAGATATGTAATGGTAGTAATAGTATACCTGGGAGATGGCCCCACACTGAGTAAGGTGTTCTGTCTGGGCTTGCTGGTCTAGTTCCTTCTGAAAGGTATGAATTTAATCATATCCCATTTATTGGAGGGCAACCAAGTAGAAATGACCTAACCCAAAGTTAAGGCAGCCCCTCTCTCCAGCATTACAAATCAGTGATAATGGAATGACTTCTAACATTTCTCACCATTTCAGCTTTGCAGAATCCTGCTACAGGAAAAATGGAGCTGTCCGGTGTATTTGTAAAGAAAACTATGCTGGGCCTAACTGTGAAAGGTAAATTTAAAATATCTTTCTTTTTTTCTGTGGGGCTAGAGGAAGCTTTTGGTTATGCATCAGCTCCGCTGTGTTTCTCTTCCACGGGTTTTCAGATTGATGCACAAGTTGGGAGCAGAGAAAACATTTCGGAATCTCAAGAGTGTATACCTTGGGGTGTGTTCCTCAAACTCCATGTCGCAGTACAGCTATAACAGTATGCCCCCATGGGGTCTAGATTCAGGGTCATGTCTTAGCATAAATTGACCAGGAAAGAAGAAATTGAATTTGGGTGTATTGGGAAGATGCTCTTGGTGATTTTCGTAACAGTCTCTGCTCTCTCCAATATTACCGACCAGTACTGTAATTGAGGTCTGTCCCACAAAGAGTGAGGGTTCCTGGATAAATGGAAAGTGAGAAATGAGAAATGGGAAAATCACTAACCAGCTGTTTAATTCGCTCATCATTCCTCCTCTTACAAACAGAATCCACAAGTTCAAGTGTTCTGAATCTTTCTTCGGTGATTATGCAAAATGTCCTTTTTAGTGCCCTGTGGTTTGCTCAAGAAAGACCTCAGGAGCTAAGCATGGGAGGCTTCCCACTGAATGATTTCCTAGTAAGATATTTGTCATTCTACCTGTCAGCCACTGAGTTCTCTCAGATGAAATGCTAAAGAAGCTCATGGAAAGGTCTTTATCACAGAAACACCACGAACACAGGCCTTAATTGTTGTTGTGGTTGCCATGGGACTTAGGCAACCCAGTGATGTTGTAATTCCATAAAGACAGGGGGTGAAGGGCCATGGGTACTGGCCAAACATTCAGACTAGCAACATATCCACCGGCTTCTCACCTCATGAACAGCCCACGCAGACCAGCCCCTCGGCGGGATTTCACAAACCCAGCCTGTGGCTTAAGAAATAAACCCCTGGACTGGAGAGATGGCTCAGAGTTTAAGAGCAATGACTGCTCTTCCAGAGGTCCTGAGTTCAATTCCCAGCAACCACATGGTGGCTCACAACCATCTATAATGATATCTGGTGCCCTCTTGCAGATAGAACATTGTATGCATAATAAATCTTTAAAAAAAAAAAAAGAAAACCCTTAACTATAACTACAAGCCATCTGTCTCCTAAGAAATCACCCTGCCATCTCTCAGAGCATAGCTCTGAAACTCAAAAACAGCCACAGCTTGTGGTAAAGAAAAAAGATCTCTACGTTGTTATACTGACTTACAAATGCAGACTATAGGTAAGTTTTGCACCTGGTGAATAGAAGTGTTCCTTTTCATTAATGTTCCAGGAGAGAAACAGAGCTGAGGACCGACGTGATTTTCATCCTATTAGGAGGATTAGCAAAGGAGATCAGATGGGGTGATTAATTAGTATTTGTGACCCAATCATTATTTGTCTCCTTATTTTGGAGACACAGAAATAGGAGGCACACAATTTACTCATTCTCTGGCTCCATTGGAGATGCGAAATGGGTGTTTATCAGGCAAGGATGGCGGTTCTGTCTGAAGTTAAATTCTGTGAAGTCTGATTAGGACAGAGCGTAGCCATTAGGACATTGCTAATGGATCTCCAGTGTCTGCCAGGAGGAGTTAATGGCCCTGCTGATCAAGTGCCAGCTTTGTACATGAAAGAGTTCTGTGGGGAAACAAAGGTTTCCACCCTGACACAAGGCAGCATGCCCATTTCAGACAGGTGATTGCAGATAAAAAACAAACAAACAAACAAAAACCATTACCCCACATGAATCAGAGGCCCATGGGATCTGCCATTACCCAGTAAGCCTGGGTTTGATATTTATATATATATTGCATGAAAACAAAAGGTGGGACTATTTGGGGGAAGAAAGGAGACCAATGAAAGGAGGAGAAGCCAGATGGGGGAGGATGCTGGAGGGGCAAATTTTTTAAAAGTATAATTATATGTGTGTGAATTTGTGTGTGAGAGAGGAGAGAGAGAATGCCATCACAAACCCATTACTTCGAACGCTAAAAATTAATTAAAATAAAATAAATAAATAATTTACATGTACTTGAGAATAGAACGCTCAGAAGCAGGAGGTGGGTCTTAGGTTCAACACTGGGCTGGCTTGACCACTCTGTGAGCCCCTGGGAAGTTATGATTTCTCTCAGTGTCAGATAATGAAAGCATCTACCTCACACACCTGCTGTGAGAGAACACTGTCAGCTTTGCAGGACAACGTAGGTACCTACTAAGCGCTTAGTGAGAGGCAGCCGGTGGCAAATGAATCGTGTCTATCGTTTCATGTCCGTCACTGGCACACTGTGTGCCTGGGATGAGTTGATGCATCTTCCTGAGTCCATCTCTTTAGCTAGAAATGGTGACTGCACTAGCATTAGCCCCTCTCTGCTTTCCATTCGTTATCTGTCAATCCAGCTGACCATCTAAGAGGAGGTCGTAGTTTGTCATTTTACCGATGAGGAAACTGAGCCATCCTGCTCCTGGGGAAGGGGAGCAGGATTTGGACACTTGGGGTAAACACACTGAAGTTACTGTTGTGTCTTTGCACTGGTTTTCCCAACGTGTTTGAGGCAATTAAGCATTTAAACGAACCTCTGAGACACAGTGGAGTCATGCTAACCTGTTAGGTCTTCCTGTCCTTGGAGGGAAGCTTCCCTTCTAGGATCTGCCACCTTCAAGGAAGGGGGCAGCATAAGAAGCTCTCTCGGCTCCATCCTCTCTTCCTGTCCTTCTTCCCTCTCCCCCGCCCTCTTCCTTCCCCTAAAGGTTTTCACATCAAAAACTGATCTCCCAGTCCAGGGTAAAGGGGTAGTGGTGCAAGTTTGTCTAAGATGCCGTCTCTTGTCTTCAAGGCTAGGGGGAGGAAACACTAGAAAACCATTCACAGAAAGCAGTAAACAGTGAGCACTAAAGCCAGGTGCAGATGAATACGCTTGTAGTCCCACCTACCTGAGGCAGGAGGATTGAGCCCAGTTCAGGGCCGGTCCAGACCGGCAACAATTAAAGGAGAAAATGCTCAATACAAATCCAAGCAGTAGCTATAGGGAAAGGGCATAGTGGAAGATATCTTCCTTTCTGTGGAAGGGCTGGCTGAACATCTAAAAGTCGCTGCCCTCCCATACACTGTGGTTTTGCATTTGGCCCTAGAACTGAGTAGAGAGTTTATGTTCTTAAATTATCTGACCTAAGTTTCTCCTAAACTATGTTTTTAACTCTGTTGTTGTTGTTGTTGTTGCTCTTACAAAATGCCACACACTCGGTAATTTCTACAGAAAGAAAATTCCATTCTTAGAATTCTGGAAGAGGAAATCCAAGGTTGAGGCCAGGTGAGAGCCTCCTTCCTTGTAGACCAAAAAGTTCCAGAGTGGTGCTGGGAAGTGTATAAACGAGCAAGTGAGCCCGAGAGAGTTCTGTCTTACAGAAAGCCAACCACCTATAACCCATGATCCATTAACCCACGACGGAGCCTCCAACCCAGCCCAAGGGTGCTGCCTCTCAGATGCCATTGACACGGGGCTCTGAGTATGAAATTTAGGAGTCTCATTCAAGCCACCAGGGATGATGGTTCCTCAGACATGGTGATGTCTCCTGGAAACCCCTAATTTCTGGAACTTCCCTCAGTTCTTTTCCTTCACCACCTACTGAAAAGGGGCAGTTCTCAACCTGTGGGTCGTGACCCCTCTGGGGGTTGAACAACCCTTTCACCAGGGTCACGCAAGACCATCAGAAAACACATATAATTACAATACGAGTCACAGAAGTAGCAAAATTTACAGTCATGAGACAGTGATGAAAGTAACATTGTGGGGGTTACCACCACATAACACCCTGTATTAAAGGGTCACAACATCAGGAAGGTTGAGAACCACTGATCTAGTAGTGGGAAGCCTTGGACCCACATTTTTTTTGCTGTGTCTCGTGCCCTTGTACCCAGGGTTCTGACTGCTTTGTGAATTCTTGCCCTACCTCAACTTCTAACCCTAAACCATTGTAACAGAACAGCATTCCTCAAGTTGCAGCCTATGAACGCCTGGCATCCTCAGAAAGACTCTTGAAGGTTCATAAGCAACTTGTGAAAAATCTTTTTATTTTTGTTACAAAACTGTCTTAATTTTAGTAATAATCATAAGGAAAATATCCATGAATTCTATTCTGGCACTTCTCTGACACTTCTTTATAACAAAGGGAAATCTATCTCCATAAAAGGGAGAAGGTAATAGGACTGACAGGCAATTTCAAACAGAAGACATCAAGACAAATTGTGAAACTAAACATTCTGAAAATAAAATTGATAGAAGGAAGTGGCACACACACACAGCACAGAGAAGATGTGTGCGCTCAACAGCCTCACAGCCCAAACCACATCACACTACAAGTGTCAAGACCTCATCCTTCACCTTGAGGTAACACTCATTTGAGTTTGATTTCTTATAGCCTTCTAAAAATTATTTGTTATTTTCTGTGCATGAAAGCTTGCCTGAGGAGGCCAAAAGAAGGTATCACATCCTTTGAAAATAGAGTTGACGGTCGTGAGCATCATGTGGGTGGTAGGAACAAGCCTAGACCTCTGCAAGGACAGCCAGAGCTCTTAACCACCGAGTCATCTTTCCAGCCCTCTGGGTTCTTTTAGTTTTGTTCATCTTCTATTTGAAATTCCATTCCAGTTTTCTTTTCAGGCATATAAAAGCCATAGGCACAAGGGGTTTTCACCTGGTTTTACATTTGAAATATTCTAAGATCATTCAAATGAACACTGGAAGGATACAGTCTATAAAAATATTCTTTAAAGAAGAGTCATACCATGTACAAGTTGAAAAGTCTAAAGCATGAAAGCACAATTTGCTTAGTCCGTCTTTTATCCTGTTGCACCCACCTTGACATCACAATTGTGTTCCTGACTCTTGGTGTGCCTGGGCTTCTGCCCATCTCTCATTCCTAATGGCCCCTCCTGCTTGTTGGACATGCCACTTGTCAGGTCCACCAGATGAGAGCTTTAGATATGTCTGTTCCAAGACTGCAACTATGATGCTAACAGTAATAACTAACACTTACTGAGCGTTTCCTGTATGTCAGGCACTTGATAAGGCCTTTACATATAATGACATAATTAAGTATCAGAAACAATACTATTTGTCTTTTTTACGAGATGAAGAAATGGAAACATGAAGGATTAATTCTCTAGCTCAAAACCATGATTGTCTGATCTCTGCTGCGACACTGTGAGCTCACCATACATACTTTCCACTCTTCTCACATCACAGTATCTGGTATGCTGTTAGTACTTAGATATATATTTTTTTTTAAGTAATATCTTTTGATATATATATATATATTTTTTTTAAGTAATATCTTTTTAACAACAGCAACAAATTGGCAGTATCTAATGTTCCTTTAAAGAATGGGCAAGCAGGCTGGAGAGCTGGCTCAGAGGTTAAGAACACTCGTTGTTCTTTCAAAGGTCCTGAGTTCAATTCCCAGCAACCACAAGGTGGCCCATGACCATCTATAGTAAGATCTGGTGTGCAGGCAGAATGTTGTATAAATAATAAATAAATCTTTAAAAAAAAAAAAGAAAGAAAGAATGGGCAAGCAATCAGCACTATAATTTTCACAGAATTCTTCTGGATACTATTTTCTGCCTTGCCTTCGGCCTTTTGACTTTTAATCTTGAACAGGCTCTTAGATTTCCTTGGCTTTATTTCTCAGCCTTCGATAAACACATGGAGCACATTTAAATAATGCCTACTCTCTAACATGCTTTTTTTCTCTCTTGAAATCCCTTATTTACTCCCAAAGATGACTACAGTGTGACCCTCCCAGAAAAAAAAAAAAAAAGTCTGTGTCATACAAGCAAATTTTTGGCTTCCTCAAAAAAGACTTTCAGTGACAGCTGAAAAGTCAAAAAAAGATCTTAGAAAAGTCAAAGAGAAATAAGAGAGAACAACAGCTATAGATCAAATCCTCCCCAACCTCTTTTTAAGGCTGGGCATGGTGACATGCCTGTAATCCTAGCATCTGGGAGGTGAAAGAAGGAGAACAAGGAGGTCAAGGTCATTTTGGCTACAACCTAGGCTACATCAGACCCTGTCTCAAAAAAAAAAAATTGTTCTGTTAAACGCAAGATGGTTAAACCAGCATTGAATGGATCATCAGTTTATCCACACTGGCTCCCTTGTCTACAAATGTGGGATTTTGAAGGGGACAATAGATACAGAAATAGTTGTATGCTAGCTCTGTAAAGTCCATAGGGCCCAAGGTTTAGGTTGTAACTTTAGAGTTGTCTCTAAACCTACCACCAAAAGATGGTCTTGAAACTCAGAGGTTTCCATTGTGATCGAGACTCCAAATTTATAGAATACAAAACATTGTTTTCCTCTGTGGGGTGTGTGTGTGTGTGTACCACATGTATGCTTGTACATGTGTAGGCCATAGATCAAAGTTAGGCGTCTTTCTCTATCACTCTCTACCTTAATTTTTGAGAGAGAGTCTCACTGAGGTTGAGCTTTGTTAATTCAGTTACATTAACTGGCTAGGGAGCTCCAAGAATCTACTCATCCCCATCTCCCCCATCCTGGGATTACACACATGTGCCCCCATGCTGGCTTTAACTTATATACATACTGAAAATTAAACGCGGGTCTCTTCGCACAGCAAGCGCTTTGCCAACTGAGCTGTCTCCAGATCTTCCTTTTATGGGAGACCAGGAGCCAACCTATAGTGCTTGCATGGAATGCAATCAATGGAGAAAATAAAGAAACTGGCATCTGGCCCCCATGAGCCAAGCAAGACCTTTCCCTTCTAGACCTCAAGATTCCCAGCTGCACACTGCAGTAGATCTGAGTCCAATTACAATGAACCTGCAAGTCTAATATTTTCTGTTTGGTGAACTGCAGCTAAGGATAAAAATTAAATCCAGTCACATGCCACATAGATGAATAATTTATGCTGGCTGGGAGACCAAAGGCCTTAGAAATCTGAGGCACAAAGACATGAGGAAATATGAATAACAAAACTCATTGGACATTTCCTCTCAGGGTGTTTCTTTGTGAAGTGTGTAGAACTTACATTCATCCTCGTTCTTTTCATGGACTTGTAGAGTGCTCCATATTATGTTTAATTCATTTCCTGTTCTTTTAGAACAGGGGCCATATTTTCTCTTCCTGTCTCCCCCTATGCCTTACATAAAATGGACATGAATTGTCCCTCTGTTGGATGAATTTATTTATTCATTCATGCGGCAGTGTGGTGCTGGGTAGAGCAAAAGAAAGGACATCAGGGTTGGAAGGTCTGGGCCTTGAAGTGTGACCTCCTGTGTGATCCTGGAAAACTGAAGTAGCTTCTGGGCCTCAGAATGGCAGATGTGAGTCTTTCTTCCAGCTGTCAGTGGTAACTGAAGGAGCCATCACAGAAGCTCAGAGACGCAGTGAAGCAAAGGGTGCACAGACTGACAGACACTAGCCTCTCAGCCCCACTGAAAGACACAGACATCAGAAAGAGGCTGAGAAGCTGTGCCCCACATGATGAACAGTGGTGTGGCTAGAGGGTCCTGACGTCACATGTGGTTTGTTTGCACTCATTGATCTGTTTTCCAAATGTTCTGAATCATGGTTCTCTTACCTCAAAGGGAAAACTTGTTTGAATGTAGCATCTTATCACTGCTCTAATGGTTTGGTCTCTTTGAAAGTCCTTCCTTACTGTCCACTCCCAAGACCACCTCCCCAAACGTACCCATCCACATTCTCCTTTGGTTTCTCTGGTCCATTCTGAGAGTGACCAACAGCACTTCTTTCCACATCACTTTCATCACACCTCCCTGGAATTTCTCTTTATTTTCCCTCTTGCACAAGAACTGTCCTCTGCCTGACCATCGGCTCCACTGAGGAGTGACCATCTGTTTCTTCCAGCCCCTCCCATGCTGCCTTCAGCCCCTCTTATCCATCTTCCGCTCTAGCTTTAGGCTCTACAGCAAAGGGCATTTTCCACAGTCACCCAGCAAACACATGGAGTTTAACCTTGGCATACTCTGCTAATCTCCAAATGCTGTGCACTGCAGCACAGCATCAGAGTCCAAAATCCTACTTTTTCCTTCAAAAATAAGATCTGACAGCCCAAGTCCTTTGTTCACTGAAGACTAACAGTCTGGGTAGCAAATGCCTGGAGCCTACGGGCAGGGGCCCCTCAAGTTGGGCCAGCAGACCTCTCTCTCATAACAGGATCTCTTATGCCATCTTTTGGAAAGAAGAGAAAGGCCTTTCTGCCTCCAGACAGAGGAAACTTTACCCAAAATTCACAGCCTGGCTCATGAGGGAAGGTTGAGTAGATTTCCATCTTTGCCTCCTCGCTTCTGTGCCTGTTAGTTTTATGTCACCTGACACAAGTTAGAGTCACCTGAAAAGGAAGGAACCTCAATTGAGACAATGCTTTCATAAGATCCAGCTGCAGGGGGAAGGGAGGGGCTGGAGAAATGGCGCAGTGGTTAAGAACACTGGCTGCTCTTCCAGAGGTCCAGAGTTCAGTTCTCAGCACCCATGTGGTGGCTCACAACTGTCTAAAACTGTATAGGATGCCCTCTTCTGTATGCAGCTATTCATGCGAACAAAGCACTCATGTACACAGAATAATTAAATAAATCTTTAAAGATAAAAAGATCCAGCTGTAGGACATTTTCTTTCCTTTTCTCCTTTTTCTTTAGCTTTTTATTGATACTTCGTGAATTTCCCATCCCACTCACTTCCTCAACCCTTCATACCGGTCCTTCGCCCTTGCAACCTTCCCCACCAAAAGAAAAAAAAATCTCGTGTGTAGCGTGCCACAGTATGCCCTTTTGTCCACATTTCTTTACTTGCAAATGTTCATTGCAATTCGTCATTGTTCTGGTTTCTGCTGCACTATCGATCCTAAATCCTCACCGGGACTTCTCTCAGATATCTTGTTGTTGCCCTGGATCATGGAGATCCTGCAGCTTTGGATCTGTAGACCCGCCCCCTTCCTGAACTCCAGCAGTTCATCAATGGAGTAGATGTTGGGATGGGCCAACTCAAAGCCCTCGATCTGGGCCCAAGTGGTGGCTGAGCTGCACCCACTAGCTTTCCTGTGTCCACACCACCAGGATTAGCTTTCCAGCACTGCCCTGGCTAGCTCACCCTGTGCTGCAGCTAGCAAGGGGCAGAGATAGCTCTCCTGCTTCCTTGCCCTCCAGGTGGCTCACCTGCACCCGTGCCAGCACGGCCAACTCTGTTTTGCTACCCAGGCAAAGCAAAGGGCCCGCTTCCGGAGTGCTGCAGCCAGTGGATGGCAGGCCCAGTTCTCCTGCTCTCATGACCTCAGCGCCGGCACTCCTGCCTGCCATAGGTGGTAAGAGGAAGCAGACAAGTGGCAGGGCCAGCCCTCCCATGCTCATGCCCCTGGGACAGCTCACAGGCACCCCACAACCACCAGGGTCAGCTCTACTGTGCTGCCTAGGCAAAGTGCAGGGCCCTTTGGGGCATTTTCTTAATTAGTGATTGATGGGAGAGGGTCCAGCCCATCGTGGCTGGTGCCATCCTGGGCTGGTGGTCCTGGTGGTCTATAGGAAAGCGGGCCTAGTAAGTCATGATAAGCAAGCCAGTAAGCATCAGCCCTCCATGACAGCTTTTTATTTTTGGCAGCTCCTTCCTCCAGGTTCCTGCCTTGCTTGAGTTCATGTCTTGGCTTCCTTTACCGATAGACTATGATGTGCAAGTATAAGCCAATTAAACCCTTTCCTCCACACCTCATTTTTGGTCATGGTGTTTCATTATAACAAAAGTAACCCCAACTAGGAGAGTTTCCAAGGAATTGCTCTGAAGTCAGTCACTTTGGGCTAGGAGAACGCTCAGCACTGGCTGGCTCAGGCTTAGTTCCCTCAACAATTCATTCAAGCAGGACAGACTGTTCTTTGGTTCTCACTGGAGGTGCCACTAGCATTTTGGCCAGGATGTTACTCAGCTGTATCCTATTGCTGCATCTCATTACTAGACATTTAGCAAATGTGACCCCACCCATCACCAATAATGCCCTCACACTAATTTAATCAAAACACACCTGCATCAGGAGCCTGAGCAGCCTACAATGCATTGAGAAGGAGTGGTTCCAAAAAAACGAAGCAAACAAACAAACAAGCAAAACCTCTAAAGTGGAGGACGTAATGTCCATAATCTAAGCACTTGGCTAGCTGGGGCAGAAAAAAATCGATCATGCATTCAAGACCAGCCTGGGCTGCACAGGGAGACACAGAACCAAAATAAATATGCAAATAAGTAACAGAATAATTGTTTAGAAGTCTGGTCATAGTAATACTATGGGAGAATCGAATTCTGGGTGGGCATCTACAAATAGTCACTTATATTTCTTCTATGTAGGAAATGATTTTTTTTTAAACAATGAAATAACAGCTGTGGATGCTAAAATATTTAACAAGCTTAACACCTTTCAGATGCGCTCCCGGTTACTATGGGAACCCCTTACTCATTGGAAGCACCTGTAAGAAATGTGACTGCAGTGGAAACTCAGATCCCAACCTCATCTTTGAAGACTGCGATGAAATCACTGGCCAGTGCAGGAATTGCCTACGGAACACCACAGGATTCAAGTGTGAACGCTGTGCTCCTGGCTATTATGGAGATGCCAGGACTGCCAAGAACTGTGCAGGTACAGGTCCCAAAACTCTCAGCCAGCTGTGTAGCCAGGCCTGAATTTAGATGAGGAATTTAAGTTGAGGAAATATGGCCAATGTCCTCCTGATATTTATCTAGAGCCATATACATCAAAATTTACCAAAGTTAGACTCTTTCATGAATGCTCCAGTGAACCTTAGCTCTGTAGGCAGAATGAAGCAAAAAGACACCATAATGAGTGATTTCTGTCTTATTATGTTCATAATTGCAATTTTGACTGAAGAAAAAAGTGTTATCTTGACAAGTTACCCATCATTGACCAGAGAACCGAATGAAACCTGATGGGCTCAAGTGAGTTGCTTTGTTCTGGAAGCTGCCTCCTCTTTCAGTTATGCTTAATAAAATTAACGCTCCAGTCAAGGAAACTCGCCACGCACAGGCACAGTTTAATCACACACAGCCCTCTCCATTTCCTCGGATTGTCAGAGTCAGTCTCTCTGGGAGAGTGCAAGAAATCTAAGGGTTAGGCTTCAGTGCAGTTGAAGCGTATACTTCTCACCCTTAATTTCTCCAAAACAATTTGCGGCATAGAATGAAATAGGGGTGAAGTTAAACTGCTTTCCTCCAGGAGGAAGGAGAACTGAAGCTGAGTGAGCATTTCTTCTCCCTAACTGACTCTTAGGGAGGACAGGAGAAAATGGGGGGGAGGGGGTAAATGCACTTACAGCTTCCATTCTGGAAAATCCCCTCTGAAGAGTCATTTGAAAGACTTACAGAGGGAAGAGTTCAAAACTGAGAAGGATGCGCAGGTGATCTGGCCACAACGAAAATAAGCATGCCTACAGCAAAGGAAACACTAAAAGCAATGGCAGGCAAAGGAAGACTGTCCAGCCACACAGGGTGGCGGGCAGGGGACGGGCATTAGAAGTGTGGTGGGAAAATAGGGCCTTAGAAATTGTCGTCATCATTCTCAAAGCACTTCCTAAGCCTATACTCAAATAGCAAAGATGCAGGTTGCTGCTGGAGGCCACTGCTTTGGAAGGCAACAGAGCATGACTTTATGGAGGGGTTCAACAAGTGTGTTTTGTGGAGCGTTACACAAATGAAGTGTAATAAGTGAAGCGCCTCTTGGAGCTGATCCTCTGTGGTTATTCTGTTATGGAATACTGACCATTTCATTCCAGCTGATGGCTAGCTAGCAGAGGTAGCCTAGAAATTCTTCTTAAAATATTACAAATTCACTTCCACACGAAAACTCAGAGGGGACCGGAGTGTTCAATCCCCATCTTTGATTGCTCCTCACCCCAACCCTGGACAAAAACAAGACTAGTGGAAAACTAAACGTCTAATAAGATTGGATTTTGTTTTTGTTTTGTTTTGTTTTTTTCAAACACATTATTGAAAATCATCAGTAGATTAATGATGGGCTGGCAAGCCTTTTAAATTCATGTAAATATATTCCCAGTTATTTCCCTGGCGCTGTTCCTAGCATACCCTTGATACCTCTCATTTGGAGTTTGGAGTCAGTCTTGCCAGAGGTCAAATGCTTGGGAGCCAAGAACTGCTCCTCATGGTCCCCTCTGGGCTATTCTCTCACGCCTGGCAGGGACCAACCCTGCTGTGGAGACTTTGTGATGAGGTTGATTCAAGCTGAACACTGAGCTCTGTGGTCATTGTTTCCTTTTGAAATTTTCCTGAGCCTTTTGGGACTAAAGTCTGTTGACTTCTGACAGAATCCTAACCAGTTGGGAGAAGAGACCTAGGAAAGTGAGATTCAGTTTTGCCTCAGGGTCATTTTTGAACATCTCACTTGCCTTCGTTGAACTGGTCAAAGGGCATTACCTTGATGTCATAGACTCTATACTCTTAAGGATGAATATAATTAATCCCCGTTGGAGGATTGCATAATGGCCAGTATTTCTGGAAGCCATGGAAACACTGCCTTGTTCTAAGCATGAGAAGATGATGTCCTATTCTCTTTCTTGCCTTTGTTTCCCACAGTGTGCAACTGTGGGGGTGGCCCATGTGACAGCGTCACCGGAGAGTGCCTGGAAGAAGGATTCGAACTCCCAACAGGCAAGGACTGCCCAACTCTAAGTAAAAATAACAGTTCATGAATGACTAACTCACTTTTCTCTAATGTGTTGTGGGCATTGGGCTAGTAAGAGCCATTTATTTAAAAAAAAAAAAAAACTTGAAAAAGTAGAAGAAAAGAGCTGACTCCCACAAGTTATCCTCTGACCTCCACATGCATACTGAGGCATGAGCACACACACATACCACACACATATGTGTACACTTTCTCATACACATACATAAGCTCTCATTCACACATACACACACACACAAATAAATAAATAAATAATAAATGTAGTTTAAAAAAAAGTAATGATGTATGTGATATCACTTTTCCTGAAAATGCTTCACTCTCACCCTGTATTCATGCCAAAGTAATGGACGGACCCTGTATAAAGGTCCCTGGCAGTCTCAATCTCATTCAGCAGTGAAGCGGTTTTTGCTGGCATCACTCCACTTGAGATGCCTTACTTGTCCAATCTTCACATTCAGCTTCACGCTCTCAAGATGGAGCTCTTTCTGCATTGGCTAACCAGTCCTGCCATAATAGGACAGACGGCTCTTCCTGAGAGCCATAGAAACTGAAGCCCCAGGAGACTTAAGCAGCTATTTCCAACCTGAAATAAAAAGACAAGGCACTACAAAGTGAAGCTGCCTCCTTCCTTCCCTGGATTGCTTTGTTATTCATTCGCAACAAATATTTTGTCTCAAAGAATATTTGAGCATCCTTTCCCCAAAACAAAAGTATATTGGTCCCAAAGTCCTTGCGGGCAAAAGAGATTAAATACTGTCAGTGCATCGTATCTTAGAAGATGCTGGAGATATGAGACTCAGCAGAGTAAAGTCTGCAATTACCAACTACAGTATGCCTTGACCAGCTCCATTTAAAGACGCCCAGATTCCTACACAGCCCTAAGCATCTTCAGCAGCCTGAAGTGTAGGTAGGGGACTCATTTTCTAAGGGAGTTTATAGGTAGTACTATGTTAATAACGTATTAGCATACATTAACCCTTTAATCTCTGTCAGCTGTCCAGAAAAGAGCAGAGCCTCTGGGAAGAAGCCTGGGAACCAACCAGCAGCGTGCAAAGAGAGGTCAAGACAGGGTTCCAGGCTTGCTGTGTGTTCTTTTTTCATTACATCCCATGGAGGCCATCTGGGTCCTGGGTGGGGATCACAGCGTGAGGGGTGAAGAGTGATGAGAAGCTGGGGCTTGGCTCTTGAACATTCCCGGGTTTAGTCTGAGCTTTGGCACCTTCCTCAGAGACCGAGTCATGACATTAGCCAACAGTTGTGTCCTACAGACCTGCTCTGAGGACTCGTTCTTCTGGACAGAAGGTGGGGCATGGAGAGGAGCCAGGCCCTCCCAGGGTGAGGCAAAGGCAGATGCAGCATTCCTGCGCTAACTGAGGAAAACTGATGGGAAAAGAAGGATGCTACCAGCTGCCGCCACGCCAAGGCGGGAAGCTGACAAGAATGGGATCTTTTCGAGGAGGAACCTGGCTAATAAGGACAAATGGGCAGGGCTTCTTGTCCACCCATCCCATGTAGTCTTCCTTCTCTCCAGCAATTAGTGATCCTATTAATTCGCTATCCCAGCTGCCTGTTTCTCGTTATGTTTTAAGTGGGTTTGGTAAAGACTGGTTCTCCACCGTCAGAGTAACTCCTCAGGAAACAAAAACAAACGTGGTATTAGCCAAGAGGGTCCCCATTAAAGCCATATGCTTCCAGGCCGCCTTTGGGCTCTGCAGGAACGCTGTCCCTGTTCCCTCTCCAGGTTGTGATAAGTGTGTCTGGGACCTGACCGATGACCTGCGATTAGCAGCACTCTCCATGGAAGAGAGCAAATCCGGGCTGCTGAGCGTGTCCTCCGGCGCCGCGGCGCATCGACATGTGAATGAGATGAACTCTACCATCCACCTCCTCAAGGTACGCTGAACGTTGCGGGTTCTGTTTCAGCTTTAGGGTACTTCCATAGGCTCCCTCTTCATAACCTCCATGACCTGTTGGCATCTGAGCTTCATGGTTATACTACAGATTTTGTAGGTTCAACAGAGATAATACAAGTTACATGAGGAGTTAGGAAAAGTTCTCCATGACCATGAGCCTTAATCAAAAGTTGCCGACCTATGTAAGAGAGTGTATGAAAAGTGAAATGACTAAAAAGACTAGGATCTATGTAAAAAAATAAAAAAAATAAAAAAAATTTCTTGGCAAAGTTGTGTATCTATTGCTCAAGCATGAGCCTACAAGGTACACCTTAGTTTCAGTTTGCAGTATATTGAGGAATTTATCTAAAACCTCTCTTCCCCCTTCCAGCTTTTCCTTCTCATAAACACTTGTTCTCTCATTTTTCCAATCCCTCTCTGTGTGTCTGTCTTATTCTCAGTCTCTCTGTCTCTGAAACACACACCATCAAACACAAAAACATATACATATATGTTTGTCCTCATACCTCTATTAGACGAAAGAAGTTGAAGGCAGGCCGTGGAAAAACATCAAAATAAATAGATAAAATAAAGCCATCTCACCTATCTAAGCTTTAAAGGGCCTTTCTTCTGTAATGGATTTCCATTGCAACCAACTGCTGTTTTTATAAGCAACACAGTTCAGCAAAAAGCCTATCAGACTCAATACCAACACATCATTTTATTTTCTTAGTCAAACTTACATAATGGTTAAGAGCGTAAACTTGTAATTATTTTGTCCCAACCCCAGCTCCATCCACTGCTACCTGAGCTCACGTATGCTAATCACCCTCTTTGTTTTTCAGTATCCTCTTGTAGAAGTAAAGAAGCTATTGGAGAGCTGGGATGTGTAAAGCAGTTAAAACAGTGCCTAGAATAAGTGCTTATTATTTTTTTGGAGGCTCAATATCTACAATTGGCTGAAAAATGCATAAAGTAGAGTGAAGTGAACATTCTAAACTGTAGCTCTGGGTGGAGCCGCTTTGCTACACTGCCCTGCCTGGACTCCTAAGAGCACCGATGCTCAGAGGCATCACCCAGACCCGGGGCAGTGAACACTCAACCCTTTCCATAAGGCACACCTAAAGGGTTTAATCCAAGTGGTCCCAGGACACGTCCACCAAGCTTCTTTAAAAAGGAAAAGAAAGGGACCAGTGACCCAAAATAAAGAGAACTGATCTCTTCACACCCAGAGGAGGAAAATGTGTTTCTAAAATCCATTTTCATTGACCCTGATTACTTGCTGAGTTTTTCTCTAAGACCTGGTTAGATTGAAATTTTTCAGATTTCCAAAGCCCCCTCCAGCCAAATTATAGTGTTTGGCAATGGAAAAGGCTTCTCTTTCCCTGCAGCTAACTCAGTGCCAGACTCTCTGAACCAGAGTTTCCTCACCAGAGTTCCCTGAACCATAGGAAGTGGAACTGGCAGACTTTCAGCCCCCTCCTGTAGACCCACCCTTCACAGAATTCTGCAGCAGTCTGTGAAACCACTATCACAAACAGAGGTCATGGCTTAAGGACACTGGCTGTTCTTGCAGTGGAACCCAGAGGAGCTGGGTTCAATTCCTAGCATGCACATAGAGGTACTCAACTGTCTATAACTCCAGTTCCAAGGGATCTAATGCCCTCTTCTGGCCTTCTAGACATTTTATGCAGTCAAAACAACCACACAGTTTAGTTGTGCTCTTACAGATGACCAGAGTTAAGTCCTTAGCACCCCTGCTAAGTGACTTAAAATCACCACTAACTCCAGCTCCAGGGAGTCCAGAACCCTCTTCTGGCCTTCCTGGGCACTACACCTCACAAATTCACACTAAGATACCCATGAATATTTAATTTAAAAAATAAATAAAAATAAGATCTTTTAAAACTGGCGGGACACAAGTACTGATCATTTTGAAAAACCTGTTTTTTCCCCACAGACAAGGCTGTCTGAAAGAGAGAACCAGTATACCCTAAGAAAGATTCAGATTAGCAACGCCGAGAACACCATGAGGAGCCTCCTGTCTGATGTGGAAGAACTAGAAGGAAAGGTATGTGGTCTGGGCCTGTGCCCATTGTGTGACAAACCTCCTCCTGGGGTGGACATAACACACATACTCACACATCTGTCTATTCACCCCCAAACCATCAAAGTCCGATTTGGTTAACCAACGAGTTCTATTGGGGTTAGAGAAGCAAAACCGACTCTGAGATAGCTGCATCACCAAAGCCCACCCAGCATGAGTAACGGGTCACAGAGCCGGCAACCTGGAGTGCGCTGCACAGCCTTCAGGCTGCTCGACAGGTTGGAGAGGGTCCTTCCCAACAGCATTACACAAATACAGCATGAAGATCGGAAAAAAATACACACGGTAGGTTTGGCAAGTTATAATTTTAACTCTCGGAGAAATGCTAAACAGTCTAACAGGCTGAGAAAACTATTCAGAGAGACAGAACGTACAACACCTCACGCAAGGCTGCAGAGTTGGTTCAGTGGTTAAGAGCACTTGTTGCTCCTGCACGGGACCCATGTTCCCAGCACCCACATGGTAGCTGTCATTGTCTGACATCTGTGGGAATAAGGCAATACATGCTGTACCATCATTAGGCACGGTAGGACCACAGTAATAATGTTCTCAAAGCTGACAATCAGTACCTCTATCCCATGGACCCCAGATGGTCAAACTCTCACAAATTCTACTCAAGTCACTGGGTTTGGGAGTAGTTTGGGGTTTGAGGGGTATATTACTGCTGTTGTTTGCCAACTTCCATATCTAAGTCTTCTAACCCCCACTTGGAAATCCCTAGAACCGTCTCATACCATTTACCCCTGGGAAATAGCCTGAAGGGATGCCCATGTCTTGATGTTTACAAATAACACATGCTCCAAAGGCTTTTTCTGTTGCTACTGCTGCTGCTGCTGAAACCTCCATAGGAAATATCAAAGACCCGGCCAAGGTTCCGCTCTCCTGTGTTCCTAAGCCTATCATACCTGAGGTAGCGTATGGTAGCCTCAGGCAGATGTGGAAACAGCAGCTCCCTCCCGATGTCAGTGTGCTCTGGGTCTAAAAAGTCTGCAATGGAGGCCATGGTCATAGAGATCAGCTCTTCCTAGTCTTCCACCCACACAAAGGGCACCTGTGTTTTGCACTCAGCTCATGCAAAAATATCCTAAGGGGAGCATATCAAAAGTGTCTGGTCCGGCCCAAAAGGCAGGATGAGGAAAATTATGCGTCTGTTTCAGAGCTTTGCGGACCTGTCACTTCACTGTTTGGGAGTAAATATTAGGCCCTGTTCTCAAGGTGCCCACAGGCTAGCAGGGAGTAGATACGTTTTTTAATAATATACCACTTAGCCATGAAGTCCTGGTAAAGGAGAAACTATAAGTAACTGTAAGGAATAAATATTGAATCCTCTCTCTAGGAAAGGTTGCCTTACGTCTTGAGAGTGACTAGCACTTGTGTTGAGAATGACTAGGAGTCTACTAAGAACTTCCAAGAAGGGGAAATGTACCATTAATGCAGAGCATGTGGGGAGACATGACATATTCTTGGCACTAGAATTTTGACCTTGGCCTTGGTGTTGATTTAAGTACAAGACAAGAGACAAGATACAGCAGTTGAAGATATCATCAATGGCTCGACCATGAAGAATCTTGTCCAGCATACCAGCAAAATATGGCTTTCAGATGTTGAAGCCACTGACGTGTTTACACAAAACAGCTGATTCAATTTGCATTTCAGAAGTATTCTTTTTCTGTAGAGAGGATACACTGGGTCAGCGAAGACTCGGAGGATAGAGTGCCATGGGAGATGGGAAAAGCAAGTTTTGTTGCTTTCTTTCCTTCACTTGTAAGGAATTCGCTGTGAGAGTGATGGACTGAGACTGAGGAGATGGAAAAGGGAAGAAGCAAGAACAACAAGTGAAATGCAATAGGTTGTATAACCAGTTTAGAAGTCGAGAGGAGCAAGGAAGGACATTCTGTCTGAGTGAAATGGACAAATAAGACTAAAATTACAGAGTGAATTACTCTGGATATTGTAAGTTTGAGGTGCCTGCAAGTGTCCAGAGACAGGTAGAAACAGAAGCCAGCAGCTCAGGCAGTAGATGGGGGTAGGGTATTCACAGGTGTCTGGATGTCACTAATGTTTAGGAGGAAGAAGAGCCCACAGAAGCTGACATCACCAGTCAGGTCTGTAGAAACACAGCAATATTCCCACTGTCTTCATTGTACACTTGTTTCCCGGAATAATGACTGAGACTTCCTTTCTTGCAATCACAAAAGAATTGCAACTTAAACAGTAAAATTCACGATGATGATTGTTATCATCATCCCTTAATTCAAATAAATACAAGGATAATTCACCATCGGGGTGAGTAAGGGATTAATTCTCTGTAATGATGTAAATATTCAACCGGTTTGTAACTATGGCAATGTTTTTACTGCAGGCTTTTGTTTTAAAGCCAGGCACACCTGTTTGATCGTGTCCACACACTATTATTTTTCTTTCATGAGCAAAGTTCCAGAAAATAAGTTAAGCCTTAAAAAATTCTTACGTAGTGTATTATATTTGGTAATTTTTCAATTTCAAGTAATAAATGTTCACTTGACATCGTTTCTGTCTGTATGTCTATACAGATAAAAATGGATGTCACGATCGGTCTCTGTCCAACTTTATATCTCACAGCGCCCTCTGGTGTTCGTTAGGTAGAAGTTTTCTTCTAGGTGTGGCAGGCAGCTCACAGTTTAAAGTTAAAAATAAGTTACGGAGACAGAGAAATAAAATAGAACATTTCTTTGAAGTATGGGACCAGAGTATGTGTGTATGTTTTTGTGTGTGTTCAGTTTAGAAGATTAGTCTCGTTCTTTCTAAATATAACACTAAATATAACACATAAATGGGATCAAATATAAACTTTTTAATACATTATATATTGTATTTACATGTTTTTAAAGCATCAAGGGTAAGATTTATTTTATTTTCTGTATTATCTAATTTTCAAATGATTACAACTGCTTTTTTCTCCTGAAAGCATTAGAAAAAGCCCAGGAAGACTGGAATTGAGGGAAAGGGCTTCTCTCTTAAGTGGGGTTACTTTTGCTGTGATGAAATACCATGACCGAAGCAACTTTGGGAGGAAAAGGTTTATTTTTCTCACAGTTCCATATAACGGTTCATTATCAAAAGCAGTGATGGCAGGAACTCATGCAGGGCAGGAACCTTGAAGTAGGAGTTGATTCAGAAGCCATGGAGGGGTACTGTACATGGCTAGCTCTCTGTGGCTTGTTCAGCCTGCTTTCTTGTAGAACCTAAGACTTTAGCCCATGAGTAGCCCCACCCACAATGGGCTGTGATCTCCCCATCAACCACTAATTAAGAAAGCACCCTACAAACTTTCCTATAGCCTGGTGGAGGCATTTTCTCAACTGAGGCTCTCACCTCTCTGATGACTCTAGTTTGTGTCGAGTTGACATAAAACTAGTCAGGACATCTTCTAAATGCGCCTGCTCTGATACAGTCACTGCATCTCCTTCCTTAGCCATCACAGAAGGTCACTTGCCTTACCCTAGAAAGGTGGAAACCTTGCCGACAATGTCATGCTACAGTCCTCTGGGTAGAACAGCGCATGAAAGAAGAGAGGTTCCGAGCAATCACTTCCCTAGCCCAGAGAACCTGCTCAGTGGCCTCCCAGCCCTCCATCCATATGGCTTCAGCCTTACAACGGGATCATTATAGCCCTTTATCACAGAGCTGAACCAAGAAAGCAACAGAAACAGCAGGCAGACCCTTATTAAATACAGGCTGGAGAACTACTCCTTTTAGCTATGATAACTCAGCAGTCTGTCTGTTTAATGCCAAGAGGAAGTGCACATTCTTCATGCAATGGTAGTAACGGCCTGACCTCGAACTGTGTCAGTGCTTTTAGATCATCTCCTGTCCTTGAATACATACTGAAAGGCAGCACACACACACACACATACACATGCACGCACGCACGCACGCACGCACGCGCACACACACGTACACGCACTCCCTTCTAAAGCCACAGTGCAATTGGGATTTAATGGTAACAAATACTTTATGGGAGCGCTGAAATCGAGGCACCACACTGAGTGGAGTCACCCCATGGGGGAGAGCTGGAAGTCCCATTTACTTTGTGCCAAATCTGCCTGAGCAGTTATTTGCCCACAAGGGCCATCCATGTTGATGGGGAGACGGAATGAAGCTCTGAAGACAGCAGTTAGGCCAGTGAGTATAATCCTGTATAACCCTGTGGTGATTCAGGTTCAGCAGTTGTTGGACCACCCAACAGGAACATTTCAAGATCTGCCCCCTTTCTAGATGATTTCCTCTTTGAAGTTTAAGCCCTTCGATTGAGAACAATGTCAAAGTGATCTGATGGGCATACTCGGGTCATCTCCTAGCCTGGCATCTTGAGACACCGGAACAGCTGCGCGGATAAGACACATGTTGACAAGTGGTTGATTTGGACTGAGCGATGACTCACAGCATTGGTCCACTGTCGGATTTTAACAGCGTTCTAGGATCCTAAAACTGGTCATTATCCAGTCTCCATGCATGACTCCTAAAACCATTCATTATGCTGTAGAGCTTGCCCATCCCAGGAGAGGTCCTCATGTTTGCCAAATGAATACGTTATACCCATCCACCCTCACGTCTGCACAGACAACATAATCCCAGTGTTTCTTTGTACAATTTGTAGGGAAGCAAAGCCTCAAGAAAGGGGAAGCTGGTGGAGAAGGAAAGCATGGACACGATTGACCAAGCCACTCAGCTCGTAGAGCAAGCCCACAACATGAGGGACAAAATCCAAGGTAAATGTCTTCTCTTTGTTTAACTTCATGTCGAGGAAACAGTCAGTGAAGGAGTAACAATAAAAAAATGTTTATTGTCAGCAACTGCTTTGTGCAGGAGCAAGGCATTCAAAGTGTTACAGGTTTTAACTTACATACAGTCTTTACGGCAACTTTGTTAACTGGGATTTCTGAACAGCCACTCCTATTTATTATCTATTGATGTTCAAGAATAAACATAGGAAACCATTCTTCCTAGGCATTTCACTTAAGTTTAATGCCACACTCCCTTTCTATCAGAGGGAGTGTGGTGACTTTAAAATGAAAGGGCTTTGTAGGAATAACACTACTTTGTAGGAGTAACAGTTATTTGCAGACCCCAAAATGTCAGGTGTGCTTGTGCAAGCCTTTAATCCCAGAATCTGGGAGGCAGAGACAGGTAGATCTCTGTGGGTTGAAGACCAGTCTGTCTATCAGTGAGTTCCAGGCTAGCTCGGGCCACACAATGAAACCCTGTCTCAAAAAGGGTGGGGGGTGCGAGGAGAGTGGGAGTAAAGCAGACCAAGTGGTCTCTAGCGGCTTCTGTGATGTGTTTGCTCGAGGACCAAGCAGACAGTACCCCAAAAGAAAAGGGGGGAGGGCCTTTGAGTAGGTCCTTGCTACAGCACTATGGCCGAGTCTATCTGACTCATCTGGGCTCTGATTTCCACTGAGGGCAGGCTGCATCCTGAAGACTATCTCCACAGGGAAAGCTGCCTTCAGTTCCCCAACAGCAACAGACTGCATTTGTTCTAGGGCAAAGGGAGATTCCTCGGGTTAGCGTCAGCTAAGATCTGGTACTTGTTTCCATGGTTTGTTTGTTTTTTTATTTTTATTATGCTATATATCAAGAGTTGGATGACAATGCCAAATGCATCTCGGGGCACAATGACAGTAAAGGGACTCACAGAGAGAGATTTATATCTTTACACTGAGGTAGCAGGAGCATATCCTAGGCTAAGGGACATATAAAGCCAAGATTAATCCTTTGCTTCGTTTCCTTGGATGCCTGTAAAGCGCAATGAAAACAAATGGCGTGCATTTCAGACTCCCCACAGCCATCCTGCCTAGCTCATGTGTTTACAGTTACTGATAAAATATTCCTTTCCTAAAGCATTGTTCTATTGATCGGTTCAAACAAAGAGACGGAACCTAGAAAACTCAGTGCCCTCATAGTCATCCAATTGAGAAATGAATGCCCCCGTTAGGTAGCAAATAAAGTCAAGACCCTTCTAAGCCAGACAGAAGTAATTCACCTTTGCTATTTAGCAAACCAGACCTTGGTCCATAGGTGTGTCACTTGAAAAGAATCTCAAGCATCTTACTGGGCCTTGGGTCCTGGGAAAGAATAAGGGGTGGGGGAGGGACAGATATACAAAAGAAAAGGAAGTAGGAAACAGACAGGAACTTTCATCAGTTTTTCATCTCTTTAAAATAATGTGTGAATAGTCTCCAAAGGCCAAGGCACAAGTGCTATTGTCTGCGTTTCTCTTTGCTAATCTGTTCCAGAGATAGCCAAAATAAAACAGCCCCAAATCGAACAGAGTTTACATCAAAATGCCAGATAATTCAGCTTTGCCACTGCCAGAACTTGGGAATGGGTCTGATTATTTAATGTTTACGTGGGTCTGATTTATTTAATGCTTACCTTTTTTTTTATTTCAAGACTGTTTGAAAAGTGAATGTTTAACGCTTTGATACTTGGGGTTTGGGAGGGCTTAGCATATGCTGATCTCCCTATCGTACTCACAGTAATGTTTGGAGCGTTCAAATGCTCCAATTTATTCCCCTTCTTTCAAAATTCAGGAATGCTGCACAGCACCAACAGCGTGTCATTCCTCATTCCCAACTATCTCTAAAATAGCTGCTGGTGACCTTCGAGCTATTACCCACATAAAATACAGCTTCTCATCCTGGTGTGATTTATGCGGGACCAGTGTTTGTTTACCCGTCTCATCCAGCCAACCACATAGATCATAGCGAACCACAGACACATGATTTCATTATTCCAGGAAGATAAAGCACTTCCTCCCGGAGCTGCCAGAGAACAGGGGAGCCATACAACCTCCCCTCTGCTCATACAGAATAGGAGCGAGGGCGAGGGCGTCAAAGAACTTTTACATACCAGTGTTGAGGCAATTTACCTAAATCCCTCTGAACTTCAGAGGTCCCTCCAGTTCCAAAATCTTCAGCCTACATCAAATGTAGGGCAGAAAGACTCAGAGTCAAATGGCCCAGTCTTAAAAATATTCACCACAGAGCACAAATAGAAAAAAAAATCATGTAATATATGAACTGTATATAGTATCTATTATTATTATTATTCAGGAACTGTATATATATATATAAGCAAAACTAGCACACAATAAATTTTTTAAAATCCTTTTACTAGCTTGACTGTAAAACTATTTGAAAGGCTCTTTTGGACAATTACAAATACACTCTTACTTTGGCTTAGAGCTTTGTTTTGTTAAATCATTGATGACTAAATTGCAATTTAATATCCCCATGCTCCAAGTGACAGGAGGCACGCCAAACGTTTTTCCCAAGTCAAGAATTTCTATAAAAATGTTGATTCTTTTACAATCCTCAAATTACGGTGCCTTCAATATTAGTGTTCTCAAATCACCATGGACACCAGATGAGCATAGGAAGCAAGGCAGGCTCTGGAGTAGCCCATCCCCATTCTGAACACACCTCACAGGACCAGGGGGCCTCTCTCCCCTCATGATGAGCACATGCCTGGCACAGCACCAACTTGGCCTGGGAATGAGCTCTCTCTCAGTTATAAGGTCAGTCCTAAGCTTTGCCTGCGCAGCCCTGAGCCTCCTTTCCCTGCTCCCATCTCACCGTGTCCTTCTTCTCAGAGATCAACAGCAAGATGCTCTTCTACGGAGAGAATCAGGAGCTTGGCCCAGAGGAAATTGCGGAGAGGCTGGTGTTGGCCCAGAAAATGCTGCAGGAGATCCGAAGCCGGCAACCGTTCATCACCCAGCGGGAGCTCGTGGACGAGGAGGCAGACGAGGCCCAGGAATGTATGTGCCACCCGTTCCCGGCCAACACAGCATAGGTCTTCTTTCTCCGGGGGACCAGGAAAGGACAGTGAGCCACAGGGAACATTTCCTCAAACTAATTCTCAATACTCAGAGCTATGCATTATTTGTCCACAGCCTCGAGGAGGACTCATTCAGGAAAACTTGGTTTGTTTGGATTTTTTTTTTTCCAAGAGTTTTAAATCCAGGCCTGTGAAATTGCAGAGATTCTATGCAGAATCTTCATAACGTTTACTACTGTGGGGAAAGAATAGACTTTGAAGTTGGTAGATTAAAAAATAAGGAAAGGAAGATTAAATTCCCAAGTCTAACAGTGAGAGAAATTTTATAGAAAATGTTAACAGTGCTGATGTTCTGACAGTCCTGACTTTTGGTAACTTTTAGTCTCCAATAGAAACTTGCCATGCCCTTAGTGATAAGAATAAACACCAAAGCAAGCAAAGTAGTGGTGGAACCTGTGATTTGGACACTATCTAGCTCATCAGTTGTTGCCTACTCATATACCCCAAGTATATGCATTTAAAACCACAACTATGTATTTGGTCCTGATTTCAGGAGGTGGTTATTCAAGCTAAACTCAACCTTTGTGCTCAGCTCTTCTATGTGGCATAGGAGAAATTCACTCATGTGTCTGGGACTAGCCAGGCAGGTGACCTCGCCCTCCACGTAAAGTCTTCATCTCCTGGAGAATAGCCCATGTTGCTCACATGGCAGGAGGAACCTTCTGAGAGGGAAAGAATAGAAAGTTCAAGGGCTCTTCAAGCCCAGGCTTAGAACTCAGACATACCGTTACCTGTTCTGTTGATCAAGCCCAGCCTGGATTCAAAGGGTAGGGCTGGCTGCATTCTCTATGAGAAAGGTTGCAAAGAATCTATACATTCAACAATGGAGATTACAGATTTTCAAATCAGATTTCAGCTGTTGCTTGTATTTCATAATACTTTCATCAGTACCTCAGAATTGTAGTCGTTGGTACATCCATCACTAGCCCTTATCTTAATACATTAATAGAGATTGATTGGTAATCAATAAAAACATAGATTACAAAGTTTTTGGTTTAAAATTATGTATTAGCTACTTTCACTTATAGTATGGACACCCTTAAACTTTATGCATTTTATTTTCACATTTAAAAATCCGTTTTAAGAAGGGGCCTGAGGGCTTAGTAGAACTGCAGAGGTTAAAGGGCACAAGTCATCTTCCTATAGATAATCACTCCATCAACTTTTGCTAACAAATATTGTGGATACCAGAGAAGAAGGTTATTGCCATAAAGGGTGACTGTGACAATGAATGAACTCTTGCCAGCAGGGAGAGTGACGAGAGAATTCCAGGCCGGTCAGGCCAACTGCAACTCCAACATCACAGCCAGATGCTCCCAAACTCCTTGACTGTTTTGAAATTTAACCAGACTGCCCCATGGAAACGAGACCAATTACTTCTCTCTCTTGGCCTCTTGAAATGAATAAATGCACTTCAAGCACTTTTTTTACTGAGCCGGATCGTGTATGTTCTCTTCGTGTTGAGGAAAGGAAGAGCAAGCAGGACAGACTGTCATTCCCTAGGTGGGTGGGAGGTAAAGAGTTACAGCAACTAATCAACAAATGTGCCAGTGTGAGCCAAGAATAAAGCAGGCATATGAGGAGACTTTAAGAATATCGAGTCTTTGCTGTTTAATCTTTATCCTACCCAAAATCTCAGCCTGGGTTTGACCTAATGAGCTACCTGGAAACAGCAGGGCAAGGTGCTAAGAATGAGTGTTACTATGAACAGCACGGATGTTGGTTCTATCACTAACTAGAAAACGTTGCTTGGTTTTTGTAGTAAGAACTAGAGTACGTCCAGTTTTTCTTTATAAGATAAAAACCACGGGTAATCTGGGTAGTAAGCGGAAAAGTAGTCCCAGCCCTCAGGGAGGCAGAGGCAGGTAGATGTCGGTAGGCCAGCATGGTACACAAAGTGAGTCCGGGACAGCCAGGGCTATTACACAAAGAAACCACTTCAGTGAACCACTTCCGTGAAACGGGGTCTCCATCGCTGAAGAAGACGGGGCCTGAAATTCTTTTTTTCCTGCTCTGCTACCTGCACGAACACCGACTAAACTTGTCTCCGTCCCCCCTCAGTGCTGAACCAGGCCGAGAACTGGCAGCGGCTGCTCAACGACACCCGCTCCTTGTTCCCCGTGGTGCTGGAGCAGCTGGACGACTACAACGCGAAGCTGTCAGACCTCCAGGAGTCACTCGACCAGGCCCACGACCGCGTCCGGGATGCAGAGGACATGAACAGAGTCATCGCCTCCAAGCAGCGGGACCATGAGGTAGAGTGCGTCAGGCAGAGACTATTTGAACTTAGGCCAAGGAAAAGCAGTTGACAAAAATGTAAAAAAAAATAAAATTAAAAAAAAAAACAGCTTTAAATAGTGATCTACCTAAATTTCTGAATTTTAAATATGATCGTTTTTTGTTGTTGTTTCAAGTTATTGCCATGTCTGCTCCTTGAACAGTGACAAACTCTTAATCCTTACTTGGGTAAGAATGAGGTCTTGAGGTTGTTTCCATTCTTCTCCAGAGGGAAAAGGATCATTCACTAAGTATCTACCTGCCCAGAACTATGTGGTTTTTTTTTGGGGGGGGAGGTTATTTCTTTTTTTTTTTAATAATTTTTATTTTTTATATCAATTACAGGTTATTCACTTGTATCCCAGCTGTAGCCCCTCCCTCATCTCCCATGCCCCTCTCCAAATCCACGGATAGGGGAGGTCCTCCTCCCCTTCCATCTGACCCTCGCTTATCAGGTCTCATCAGGACTGGCTGTAATGTCCTTTTCTGTGGCCTAGCAGAGCTGCTACCCCCAAACTATGTGGGGTTTTTTTATACATGCAAGTTTTTAAAAGGTTTTTAAAATTTTTCAAAAGGCACCATAAGTAAAATTCACAGGCCAGTGGCAGCAGCTCTAGAGGAAGGGGGTTAAACTCAAGCCAAGAATCATACAAACACAAAAATACCAGGAACATTTTCAGTATCCCCACGGCTTGGACAGGCATCTTCCTCTGATGGCCACACCCACAGGGCTGGCAAGTGCTGACTCTTTATCCACTCCAGGCAACACTTGTACTCCCAGCCACCACCAGTTAAAAGCCATCCTCCCTAGGGGTGATACAAGTAACCCCAACATGTTTGTAAAACTCAGGCTAAAGATCAGTGTAGACAAATAAAAATAACCAGTACCTATAGGCACAAAGTTATTGTGTGATTCAAATGCTGATTTCTGAACCCCACCCACCCCTTTATCTCGTCTCCATCCAGAATCTCCTGTCTCCATGTTGTGTAAACACTGCTTTCCAATTGTCCCCTGCTATGCCAATAAAACAGCTTCCAGGAAATTGCTGAGCAGGGGAGAGAATAGGGCTGGACTTCTTGCCAGCCAGGGGAGGAGGAGGACTTAGAGGAGAAAGCCTCAGATCCAGCCACTGAAGAGGTCCAAGTAAAATCAGGGATAGAGCTGGGGCAGGATATCTACAAAGCACAAGTGTCTCTGGGATGTACACTGGGAGGAAACCAGATAAGCCAGAGAGTTAAGAATAGCGTCATAACTGCTCAGTTATTGGGTTGTGAGGCTTATTATTAAACAAACATAAAAGAGTCTCAGTTACTGCTGTGATAGCAGGTTAAAAGAAAAATTGAGAAACAAACACAGTTTTACGAAAAATAATCTTAACAAGTACCAAATCCATCAGTTCAGTTACACGTTTTATGGTCAATAAAATCGACTTAAACTGGGTGCACCGACATGATTTTCAGTCACCATTGCCCCCTCAGTAGATTGTTGTAAAAATTTCCTAAGTAAAAATGAATTACACTCTCCACCACTTTTCTAATAGGAGCAAACTCTCATTTGATATTTTTTGAGAATAATAATGGCCAGGGTAGCACTGAGTAAATGTATGCTTATGGTGCACCAAATAAATAAATAAATATATATATATGTATATATATGTATGTATGTATGTATGTATGTATGTATAACAAAAAGTATTGTTTGAAGATAGCCACTGAAAGTCTACATGCCCTGTAACTTCCTGTTCTCCTATCTTACATTCAGCCAGCCACAAGACCCTCCCAGGTTTACCATCAAATCAAACTTCTGTCTGCCATTCCTCTACAATGTCTTTAGTTCTGACCTTTATCATTTTCCAGCCAATTGCCATGTTCTACTTCTCCTTCATCCTTCCTCTCGTTCAGGCCACCTTCCCCACTCTGCCAGCCCATCCAGTAACAGTTCTAACAGTAGCTGCTTGCTCTTACTTAAACCTCTTCATGTTTTCCTTGCCATGTGTAATGATGCTATGGACACTAAATCTTGTGAGTGATTCAGTGTGTTATAAAGTAAGTTTGGGGTTTATGATAATCATTTTCAAAAGAAAGGATATTCTGATTCCTGTCCTGGGTAAGTGCTTGGAATCATCCTTCTTTGATTATATAGCACTATTGCTGTACAGGTTAGAGGTGTACATTTAAATCCACAGACAAAAGAATTACTTATTACTTATAATACATACACTATGTATCTTCAGTAAATTTGGGTACAATCAGAAAAAAAAAAAAAGAGCAGTCCACAATTGAAAAGTCCTAAAATATTTTCATCAAGTCAACAAATTTTTACTGATATGTTAATTTGTGCCAGGAATTACGATTAAGAATACATAATTCCATGAAAGCATGGAGCTTCTAGCTTGGAGGGAAGGTTGACCCATTCACCACAGTAGAGAAACAAAGCTATGTACCTGGCATTATGGGATGGACAGGGGGGTCAGACTATGCAGGAAGAAATAAAGAATGACTTGAGGTAGCCTGGTGAAGAAAAAACAAAGGCTGCATTCTAGGTAGACAGGGGCTGCCTGAACTGAAGGCATGAGCCGAGGAACAAGAGGCAAGGTTAGGGAGACTGATGAGCCATATCAGAGGGTCCCATAGACCATGTGGAGAACATAGACTTCTGCAGGACCCTTCTAAATGCTGTTAACCATGCCTCACACTAACAAATATGTAATAGGTTGAAAGGCAGCACACACATATAAAGCAAAGATATGGTGGAACTTAGACAAGGCAGGGATGTCAATGCAGCTCATCTAACAGCTCATTAATGAAGACTCCCAAACTGTTCGTTATGGAGAGTCTGGAAAAGGAGAATTATCAAACCAGACCATCCCCTGCCCGAGAAAGACAGGTGACAGCACTTAGGAGACCCAAACACAAAGCTGTCCCCTGAGTCGTAGAAGTAAGATTTCATTACTGGGGGCGGGGAGGGAGCTAAGATTCACATTAATGTGGTAGCAAACCACACAGCTTCTCTTTGCCAGCTGTGAGCTGTCAATCTCAGCAAGCGCTTTTCCTTCTGCACAGACCTTTTCTAGAGAATACATTCGAGTATGCTGTGAGTTATTATGCTCAGTTCCCCGCTGACTTATTTTTAGGGCTCTGTACTCTCCATCACCAGTAAGAGTAGCACACGGTGGGCTGGAAACCAAAGCAGAGGCATGACTGTCTGCCTTGCTAGCATTTGGTGAACACTGACGTGTGTCAGGACTTTGTCATAAGCAGTAAATGAACGGTGTCGCCTATGTGAAGTGGCTTCAGTTCGAAAAGTAAATACATGCCCACCTAGCTCTTAATTAAACTTTTCTTGTGCACATCTTTAGAGAACTCTCCTGGATGTGGATACTGGGAATCTGGCATTTCAGTGCTTTCGAACAGATGGTGGGTCTCTTTTAGCTTGGCTCAACAAATCCTTCTACTAAGCACAAATGAACAACGTGAGCAAAATTTTAGAAAGAGAACAGCACGGAACAGTGTTTTTAGCCTCTGCCTGTCCTGCTGCTTCCTTTTCCTAACTAGGCAGTCTGTGTTAGCCAGACCTCCATCCCTGCTGCCCTGATCCTTCTCCAGTGACGTCCACTCCATCTCACTGCTACTGCCCTGGAAAGTCACATGGGGAAGCTATCCTTGTCTGTAGCTGAACCACAAAACATCTTTCAGATGGCTGTCTGTCTGTAGAAACAGCCACGGGAACATGCCATGCTCCTGCCTTCTAAAAATAACCCCTTTCCCATAACCCAGTTTTCCATAACCATTGAGACAACTTCCTCCCCACCCCCTGTCCTAAGTCTCTGACTCACTCATTTCTCCTGTATCTCAGTTGCGCACTGCTCATCTACCACCTGCCTTGGCTGCTGGCCTCTATCTCCTTCATATTACAGCTAGATCCCATTTTAAGGCATTTCTGGCATTTCTGATCAATCTCCTTGGAAAGGCTTCAGTGAAGTCAGGTACAGTTGTACATTCCTGGGGAGGCCGAGGCACCTTCCAGGCCAACCAGAACTACGTAGTGAGACCTTCTCTCGGAAGAAGGGCGGATGGTGTGGCTCAGTGTGTAAGCTGCTCACTACCAAGCCTGACTACCTGATGGATCAACTGCCAGGACCCATGTGGTGGAAGGAGAGGACCAATTACTGCAGGGTGTCCTCTGATCTGTACACATGCATGTATGCACACATATACACACACATACAGAGAGAGAGAGAGAGAGAGAGAGAGAGAGAGAGAGAGAAAGGCAATAAAATAATTTTAACAAAAAATATTTTAAGAGCCCTCAATGGATTCTTAGCAGGAAATGCAAACTGCCCAGTTCTATAGTTTCAACAGTACTTCTTGACTCCTATGCAAAAGCTGCCTCACAGATATGGAGGCCATGTGATTCCCCTCCTTGTTTCCTCTGCTCGCCTGGTTTTGCCCACCTCCCTTGTCTAATTCTGTCTCGCCCTTAATCTAGGCTAAGTGACTCACTACGTAGCATGCCTCACCCACTTACTAAAGTTCTTACATCCTTTCAGTCTTACATCTCCTGAAAATTCTGTGGAAACTAGGGAAACCACCCACGCTAGCATGCCGCTCCCATGTACAGACACACTCGGGGACACATACAAACGTGTCCTGTTATTTATACATATCAGGTTGGCCGACAAATCCAGGTAGTCCTTCTAATGCCCAGGTTAAGAAAATGACCATCAGAAGAAGCCTCCTCCCTCTTCCACACTGATGCTGCCATAAATTAGAGCGATGAAATTATCTTTAATACATTTAGTCTGTGTTCCAGGTTCAAAGGTATTACTGATTGTGGAGCTATGTATCTTCTGTGTGTGTGTGTGTGTCTGTGTCTGTGTGTACACACACGCATTGGTGTGCACCTGTAGTTCACATCTTGTCTAACCCCACTAAAATCATAAGCACCCAAAAGACAGTGCTCTTGCTTTACACGAATTGCATCTTCCCAGGATCTAACACAATGTTTTGCATGCATTGGTTTTATCTCTCAACAAATGGATAGACACGAATACAAAGCACCCCCACCTGCCTTGTAATCCAGATACTGTTTGTGGATACTGAGTGTTCTTGATTGTAAATACTCCGTCCAACATAACCAGACCCTCAATTGCTGAACACCACTATTGACTATCTTTTTCCTGCTTTTACATGTTTAAAGGTTATGAAATTTCTTCTGTTGGAAGAAATTGAATGTGAAGTTTTAATTTAAAACCTAGAATTTCATGTATATATCAGTCTTTTCTTTAACAAGTTGGTTTGAATAGATGAAACTTTACTGGAATTTGATTCTGTGCTTTAGAATATGATTTTTAAATTTTTTTGTGAAATTATTTTGCCCAGTTTTATTCACTTAAATAATTAATTGTAGTGCTTGGATCAAATCCATAGCCTTGGGCACGATATTGAATAAAATCCCCAGTCCCAAACTTATGGATTTTTCTTTTTGCAAAAATTATTTTTTATTTTTCTTTTTGTCTTTTATTGAAAACAGATTTTTTTTCCTTACATAATACATGCTGATTATTGTTTCCCTTCCCTCTACAGTTCCTTCCCAACTCTCCTGCCATATGAATTCACTCCCTTTCTGTCTCTCATTAGAAAGCAAACAGGCTCCTAAGGGATAATAATAAAATAAAATAAAATATGATGTAAAACAAAAACTAACACATTGAAATAGAACAAAACAAACTCGCAGAAAGAAAAGAGCCCAAGAAACAGATGTAGACACAGAGACCCACTCATTCACACACTCAGCAATCCCATAAAACCACTAAACTGGAAGTTATAATATATACAATACATATTATATACGTGTGAATGTATGCATGTATATGTATATATGTATATATACGTGCTTTTTGTATAGGTGCATGGTGCCTCGGTCTCTGTGAATTCATGTAATTATGAGGGCTTTGTTTCTTTGGTGTCTTCCATGCCCTCCGGCTCTTAGACTCTTTCTGCCTCCTCTTCCATAGGGTTCCCTGTCCCCGAGGGGAAGGATTTGATAGAGACATCCTGTTTAGGGCTGATTGTTCCAAGATCTCTCATTCTTTGCATAATATCTAGCTGTGGGTCTCTGTATTTGTTCCTATCTTCTGCAGGAGAAAGCTTCTGTGATGATATCTAAGTAAGGCAGTGAGCTATAAGTATAGCAGAATGTCATTGGGAGTCATTTGCTTGCTGGGTTCTTTTAATAGAACAGTAGAATTTGGGTTTACTCTCAGTCCCTGGGCTATCTAACCTCGGGTTTGTTTGTTTGTTTGTTTGTTTGGTTTTGTTTTATTTTGTTTTTTATCACCCAAGATGTGTCAGCTATGGCCTCCATCTCATGGAGTGGACATTAAGTCCAATCAGATATTGGTTAGTTACCACCACAAGCTTTGTGCCACCATTGCACTAGCCAGTCTTGCAGATCAAAGGTTTTGTGGCTGAGTTGGTGTTTATGCTTCTCTTTTTTGGTATCATATAGAGTGCTTTTCTGTACCAAAGACACTAGGGTGCCGGGGGTGAAGGCTCTCTTTTCCATATTCAATGAGTTGTGTAGAGATTGTATTCAGCAATGGCAGCCACCTACTGTCTTGGCAACAACATGGGTTGTTTGGTTCCCATGAGACCCCTTTGGCCTACAACTCAGTTAGATGCAACTGATTCCTGATACTGGAAGTTTCATTGGGTGGGAAGAGATGTCCAGTTCTGGCTCTGTCTCCTCATTATTTGGCAATTTCATTTAAATCCCCTTCATATATATACATATATTAGGTTTCCATATGACCTCCACATATGCTTCTTAATTTTAGCTAGCCCTGCATATGTTCTCTTCCTCATCCTCATCCTCCCTTCCTGCCACACTTGGTCCTTCCATTCCAGCCACTCTTCTTCTACAGTATAATTTGAAGCCAGTGATATTGATTCTTGCAACAGTTCTTTTATTATTTAGGACTGTTTTAGCTGTCAAGTGTGTGTATGTGTGTGTGTATGTGTGTGTGTATATGTTTCCATATGAAGCTGAAACTTGTTCTTACAACATATGTGAAGAATTGTGTCAAAATTTTGATGAAGATAGCATTGAATCTGTAAATTGCTTTCGGGACGATAGTCATTTTTGCTTTATTAATCTTACCAATCCATGAGCATGGAAGGTCTTCCCATACTCTGATATCTTCTTCAATTTATTTCTTCAATTTCTTAAAATTTTTAATCATGCAAGTCTTTCACTTGTTTGGTTAGAGTAACCCCAAGATGTTTTATATTATTTGAGGCTTTTGTAAAAGGTGTTGCTTCCCTGATTTCTTTGTCAGTCTATTTGTTGTTTGTATACAGCAGGGCTACTGATTTTTGTGAGTTAATTTTTCAGCTTCTTTGCTGAAAGTGCTTATCAGCTGTAGGAGTTTTCCAGGGAAGTTTCAGGGTCTCTTACGTTTACAATCATATATGTGCAAATAAGGATAACTTTGACTTTTTCCTTTCTGGTTTTTATCCCCTTGATCTTCTTCAGTTGTCTTAGTGCTCTAACTATAACTTCAACCTTATCTTGTTTCAGATTTTAGTGGAATTTCTTTGAGCTTCTCTCTATTTAAGTTGATACTGGCTACTGGCTTGCTGTAAACAGCCTTTATTGCATTTAGACGTGTCCCTTGTATCCCTGATCTCTCCAGGACTTTTATCATGAATGGTTGTTGGATTTTTGTCAAAGGCCTTCTCTGCATCCAGTGAGACAATCGTGTAGTTTTTGTCCTTCAGTTTTTACATGGTGTACAATGACATCCTCTCTCCTTTGTTTTTCCTTCCATCAGAAACAACATGAGAGAGTGAAGGAGCAGATGGAAGCTGTGGGCACCTCTCTGAGTATGTCTACAGACTCTCTGACAGTACCTCAGCTGACGCTTGAGGAGCTTGATGAGATAATAAAGGTAAGAATATACCTGGATTGCTCGGGGCTTGCCTTTACAGCAACTTTGAACAGCAGCTCGGTGTCAGAGTCCTCCAATTCAATTCAAGTCAGTAGAATTGTGAAACAGTATCAGGTAATGTGGATCTCTAGTGTCTTGGTGTTATACAGTAGCACACACAGCTACTTAAATCTCAGTTTCACAAATTAAGTAAAATTAGAAGTTCTGCTCTGTTTGAATCAGTTACATTTCACATCCTCAAGAGCCACATGAGACCTCAGTTTTGATGGCATGGATATGGTCACAGTGAAATCTATTAAAAGTACTGATGCAGTTTTACCCTATTCAATCTACCTAGGAAGCTATTTAACAAACCAAATCATCCAATCAATAAGTAAACCATTTAATAAGTATATTAAATGGACAATTTTCAAAAGAAAAATACAAACAGCCAATAAATACATGGGAAAAGGTGTTCAACATTCTTAACTATCAGGGAATGCAAACTTAAACAGTTTTGATTGAGAAACCCTTTCATGTCAATCAAAATGGCGATCATCAAGAAAACAAGCACTGGCCAGGATATAGAGGGAAATTAACCTTTATTCACTACCAACTGGGACTGTAACTTTGTGCAGCCACTACAGAGTAGAACTCCCATATGGACCCAGCTGGACCACTCCTGGGTGTATAACTGAAGGACCAAGTCAAAACATCACAAAGATCCTTGCACATCCCACACCATTCACAATAGATAAGAAATGAAACCAACCTAGATGTTTACCAATAGATGAATAGGTAAAGAAATAAAGAAAAATGAGGCCATGATGTTTTCAAGAGAATGACTAGAACTGGAAACCATTGTCTTCAACGGAACAAGCTGTACTCAGAAAGACAAAGGCCAGATTCTTTTATTGTATTTGTGCAACATAGATTTAAAATTATATGCAAGAGTGTGTTTATATGCATGTGAATATAGGTCATGAAACTAGAAAGGGGGTTATGAGAGGAGAGGAGGAGATCTTAAAGGAAGGGGAAATGAAAGGTCTGGTGGAACAGCTGTAATTAAAAAAAAAATGTAGAATGGAAGACTATCTGGGGAAGAAAGGGAACCAGCCAGAGAGAAGCAGGGTCCCAAAGAAGAGCCACAGGGGAGGGCAAAAAGTCAGAAAATCTAACAGCATACATGTATGAAAATGCCATAATGAATCCAATTACTTTGTTTGCTAACCTAAAAATTGACTTTTTTAAATCCAGCATTTTAAACCCAAATTTAAAAAGGCTTTTTCTTAAATAGGAAATTTCCAACGAAATATAATGAATGAAATAAATGACTTGTTTTTATTCCCCCTGGAGGCCATCAGAACTAAAGCAATCTGGTCACTATATCATTCTTCTTTGGCTACTTAAGTCCCAAAGTCCCTGCTTCTCGCACCCAGCCCTCATCACTATTCCTAGTGGAGTCAAAATCCTTAAGGATGAGCCTACCAACCCTGTGCTTCAGTTTTTTAACTTCTCTCCAACCTTTTCCTCCAGCCCACCTCTCTCGCACATCCTAGGGCCACCCCCAGATCTTGTCATTGATCTTACCTTCTCCAGAATTCATCTTAAACCCTCCCTTGCCAGGTACTTTCTCTTACCTCACTTACTCCAGAGCACCCACGCCAACAATTTGTGGACCACCTCAGTCCCTCATCTCTACCTCCTTTCTTTTCTCCTTAACCAGCTGAAACGGTCAGTCTAACTATGCCTGTAAAACACCTTGAACTTCCAAGTCCACCTGTTTCTGTTAGTTCACATATAGGTTCTAACCCTGGGTCTCCACCCGCGCAGCTGGAGGTAACTTGTAAGATTCCCACATCTCTCCCGTCAGCTTTGGCTGGTGACTTCGCTTCACATATCATTGGAAAAGTAAAAACAAACAGGATTCTCCTCACCGCTCCTCCTTCTGTCTGCCAGCCCATCCGCTCCTGTATCTACCCTTCTCCCTTACTTGGAAGTGTTACTTCCCCAGCACCCTGAAATCACATCCTCCCTGGCCCTGGAAACTTGATTGCAGGGCTTTTGTCCTTCGGTCTCCTTTATTCTTGTTTTTAAAAAAAAAAAAAAACAACTTTTTATTGGTTCTTCATGAATTTCACATCATGCACTTCAATCCCATTCATCTTCCTCTCCCCTCATTATGGAAGCTGTAGTGTGTCACAGTGAGTGCCACAGTATACCCTTTTGTCCACACTTCTTTGCTTGCAAATAGTAATTGCAGTGAGTCATTGGTCTGGTTCAAGGCTTCTGCTACACCATCAATACTGGAACCTCTTAGCTATCTTGTTGCTGCCGTGTGTCGTGGAGATCTGCAGCTTTGGATCTTTAGGATCAGCTGCTTCACTCTCTCCAGCAGTTTACTGATGGGCTAGATGTTTGGGCGAGCCAACTCAAAGCCCTGGATCTGGGCCTGGGAGGTATCTGAGCTGGTCAGCCCGCCAGGTCTACTGCACCCACGCCACAGAGTGAGTCCTCCAACATGGCACCAGATAGCTCATCCTGTGCTGCAGCCAGCTCCCCTGCTCTTGTGCTTTTGGCCAGCTCACCCTCACCCATGCAAGAGAGCCAGCTACTCTGCTGCCCAGGCAAGGTGCAGGGCCCACTCTTCCAAGTGCTGCAGCCAGGGAGGGGCAGGGCCAGCTCTCCCGCTCTGCTTTCATGACCTGTAGTCCAGTTCTCCCAGCTGCCACAGGTGGTGAGGGGTAAAGGGTGGGGTGGGGGGCATCTCCCCCTTGTCCATGCCACCACATGGCAGATGAGTGGGCAGGGACAGCTCTCCCACGCCCCCCACCCTCGGGGCAGCTCACAATCCCCCATAACTCCTGTAGCCAGGGACAACATAGCTCCCTCTCCTGAGTGCTGCCGCTGGCAGTGAATGGGGTCAGCTCTCCTGCTCTCACACCCTCAGGGCCAGCTCTCCCACAGTGACCAGGTGAGGGGTGGAGGCCGTACTGTAGAGCCCTCAGACATTAACATGTCCCCAGTGACAGCCCAGACCAGGGACCTCCACCTTGCCTTTGGTGGTAACAGACCACACCCCCCAACCCGCTGCTGTCCATGGCCCTCAGTGGCAGCACAGAGCTGATCCTCACCATGACCTTAGGTGCTATCACCAGCTGCTCACATCAGGCTGTTTCTCACTCTCCTCGAGTCTCTAGTTCTGCCTATCTTCATTGTGTACACATCCTTCAGCTTCTCTTTTTCTTCCATTTCTCCACTGCTTACTTCCTTCTCTTAGTGGCTCCTAGGGTCTCTGGGCAACTGGGGTCATCTCAGAGATGGTCTCAGAAGTGCTATTACTTCTGTGCAATGCGGCCCCAGGCAGGATTCATCTCCAGGGTATCACCCAATTCTTATGCTCTGTTGCTTTGTTGAACCCTTAATTGTCAATGCATAGCTTACTCCAGTATCACCTGTCTTTTAAACACACAGGCAGGCACATGTGCACATGCACACACATACACACACATGTCCACACACAGACACACACAAACTCAAGGAAGAAAGGTAGGAAAGAAAGAAGGGAGGAAACTTACAGCCCCTCTCATCTTGTTTCATAAAAAATGTCACAGCTGTTATTTTACCTCCCAGCCCCCCGCCGACTGCTGAGCTCAGCCCACTCTGCGTGGGATCCCATAACTCTCCACTGATACAGTTCTCTGCATCCTCTGTGTGGTAAACAGACCACGTACTGCTCCTGCCGTTTCCCTTTCTTTGTTGTCATTGAACAAACATTCAAAAGTGAGAACTATATTCTTAGCTCAGGGCCATGTGGAACGGTTTTGAGATGGCCCTGGTCCTGAGCTGTGCTGGGCTCTTCTCTGGAGGATGAGTGACTTAGCATTCAGTACAGAGCCCTCATTCCCACCCTATTTTCTCCTAGTTGACCTCATTGGCTCTGAAGGCTTTAAAAAATAGTTACACAAGTGATCCAGTCAGTTACACCACCATGTCTGACCCTGCTGTCCAACCCTTTGTAGACTAATGCTTACTGGACATTAGAAATCAGAAGGTAGTGTCTGTGTCACAAAATCAGAATTCCATCTACTGCATAATAAGCACATCAAACCTCACATATTCTGATTAAAAGCTGCTTCCTCCCACCCTCCCCCATCTCAGTCAAGGGCACAGCAAACTTGTTCAAGACCAAAATCCTCAGTCGTTCCTGAATTCTCCATTCTTCAGGTGACTTTTTACCAAGACTTTTTGGCCCCCTGTCCAAAATGAACCCTAGCTTCTGGCCACTTTCTCATCTCTGCTCCTGCTCTCTAGTTCTAATCACCTCATGTCCCATACGAAGTGCCAAAGAAGGCTCCTAACAGATGCAGTTGCTGTCACTGTGGCCCCTCTACATGCATTTCTAATCTGTTAGCCGAAAACCCATTTCAAAACATAACCAGCCATATCATTTTTCCTACTGAACTACTAGTGACACTTAAAATCAGAACCACATTTTACCATAAGCCATGAGGCACTATATGGCCTGGCTCTCACCCACCTATTCGACCTCATGCTTTAACTTACTCTCTTCCTCACTCACCACACAGCAGCTCACCAAATTCACTTTCAAAAATACCATATTTAATCCTCCCTCAAGACCTTTGCACCTACTGTCCCTAGATCTTTAAATGACTCCTGTCTTTGTGACTGATTAATCCAAAAGAACCTTTTACCTCCAACTACTATCCACCCATCCTGCATGTTGCAAGTTATTCAAAATTTATTCAAAATTTGTCCACTTATGTGATCATTGCTGACTGTCTGTGCCTTCCCCTTGGTTGCATCCCTTGAAAGCAGCAACTGTGTTCTTTCTGTCTTCTCTCCAAGAGTGTTGGGCATGGACTAGGCACATAGTAGACATTTGTTAAAGGAATGAGATAATGAGTACAGATGGAACACCAGTAATATCTTTCTGTTCATATAATTTAAAACAATGTGACCAGCCAAATGGCTAGAGGCTTATTATAACTTTTAAGAAATAAATCTTGTGTGATAGAAATTGTGCTCCAATCTAGAGACACAAAAACAAGTTCAACTCAGTTCCCAACTCCTAAGCATTTGTAGTATCATGTAAGAGTTTGTAATATCATGAGTGAATATTCATGTACAATTATTACAGTAGTGTGAGGGTGCCTAACAGTCCTATGGGAACACTGGCTCACCCAAGAAGTTAGGGGTTGCTACAGCATGGGAGTGATATCTGAGCTCAATTTAGATGGGTGAGTAGAACTCCAAGAAGATCCCCACAGTTAAGAAAGAAAAGATACTCCAGATTGGGGAAATACTGGGTACAGTGACCAGAAAAAAATACATACAGCATTAAAACAACTAGTTAGACAAGGTTGGTCTATGAGATATAGTCAGAAAAAAAGGATTAAATCAACAGAGAAAGATGAGTGAGAGATGAGAACAGAGCTACAAAGGGAAAAGCAAGGAGCTGTTTCTGAGGCGAGAAATGATATAACCATCACCTTTCCTGAATAAAAAGCCAGAAAGACTCAGCTCATAGAGGAATCCTGGCCACTAGGGCAATCCTACCCAGTCCCTTTTGCACTATGCCCTGTGAGGAGAGAAGATTTAAAATTTAGGAAGAAGAACTATACAGGCCCTGCCCAACTCCACCCTCTTCTTGGATGGAAGCTGAAGGCAGAAAGCCAATTTCCTTGAGTTCTTCATTAAGAAAGCTCTTTGGCTACAAGGGCCCCTGATGGTCACACTGCCTGAGCAGGTAGATTAACTGTCCTTGGACTGAGTACCAGTTACCACTTGGCTGAGACTTAATGGCATGCTTTCAAGGTGCACAGAAATAACATGCTCCGTCTCCATATTTATTTATTTTCCGACTTTGTTTAGAAATTGGAGGCTGGAAAGCAGAGCTTCCTGGAGTCTGGTGGATTCCCCCAGAGAGCTTTTTTGTGAAGGAAATAGAAAGGTGGAGCACTAATGGGGTGTGTGGCTAACAGAAGCTGTCGATGTAGTTTTCACTCTTAGAAAGGCAGTAGATCATGTCTAAGTGATGAGGAAGCTATCCACAGAGAAAAGGGTGAACGAGGGAGTACACAAATCCTCCTTCCAGTAGCTTAAGCCTGAAGCTGACAAGAAAGAAAATGATCAATTGTGCTGTTACCTGGGAAACGGTTCTACGTGTCTCCAAACTCAAGTCATTTAATCTGTTCTTCTTTAGAATGCATCTGGAATCTATGCAGAAATAGATGGTGCCAAAAATGAGCTACAAGGGAAACTTTCTAATCTAAGCAACCTCAGTCATGATTTAGTCCAAGAAGCTACAGACCATGCATACAACCTTCAAAAAGAAGCCGAGGAGCTGAGCAGGTAACATTGAAGTTTTATTCAATTCCATACCAGAGTCCTATTTGCTAGGAGACAGCAAATAGGTTGGGGTTGCCTTTGCTTGATTGCTGACTTGTTTGCAAATATTTCCTCAAAGCCAGTCATCATTTTTTGCAATTGTTTATTGTTGCTGGGAGACATGTTTTTGTTTTTTTATTTATTTGTTTTTATTTTATTTTTATTAATAACAGTTTATTCACTTTGTATCCCAGCTGTAGGCCTCTCCCCATCCCCTTCCAATTCCATCCTCCCTCCCTCTTCTTCTCCTATTCCCCTCCCCCAGTCCAATGATAGCACAGGTCCTTGTCCCCTTCCATCTGACCCTAGTCTATCTGACCTAGTCTCATCAAGACTGCCTTCTTTGGTATATACTCACTTATAAGTAGATATTAGATGTATAATACAGGATAATCATACTAAAATCTGTACAACTAAGGAAGCTAATCAAGAAGAAGGATCCTGGTAAGATGCTCAATCTTCATCCAGAAAGGCAAAAGAGATGGACATCAGAAAAGGGAGAAAACAGGGAACAGGACAGGAACCTACCACAGAGGGCCTCTGAAAGAATCTACCCAGCAGGGTATCAAGACATATACTGAGACTCATAGCCAAACTTTTTGCAGAGTGCAGGGAATCTTATGAAAGAAGCAGGAGATAGAAAGACTTGGAGAGAACAGGAGTTCCACAAGGAGAGCAACAGAACCAAAAGATCTGGGCACAGGGGTCTTTTCTGAGATTGATACTACACATAAGGACCATGCATGGAGATAACTTAGAACCCCTGCACAGAAGTAGCCTATGGCAGCTCAGTGTCCAAGAGGGTTCCCCAATAATAGGAACAGGGACTGTCTCTGATATTAACTCATGGGCTGGCTCTTTGATCACCTCCACCTAAGAAGGAAGCAGCCTTACTAGTCCACAGAGGAAGACAAAGTTTTTTTTCTTTTTAAAATGTCTTTGAGGCTGGGTTTGGTGGAGAATACCATTAATCCCAGAACTCAGGGAGGCAGAAGCAGGCAGATCAATATGAGTTTGATGCCAGCCTGGTCTACAAAAAGAGTCCAGGACCATCAAGGCTATGACAGAGAAACCCTGTCCCAGAAAAAAGCAAAAGTGAGACTAGAAACCTGTGCTCTAGGCAAGGTTGTAAGTGAGAGCTGTTCTACAATTATTAATAAGGTGAATGAGGCAAGAAATCAAGTCCCTTCACAGTGTCTAATTCTACCATCATCATCTGCTAATTTACTTTCCAAACTCAAATATCAAAAGCTGATTTGATGTTAGCAATAGAACTGACTTCTGGTAAATACTCACCTTTCTGCAGTGCCCAACAGGAAATGCTTGATTTAACTCCTGTTAAGAGAAAAATCAATTGCCAATTTCCCTCACAGCACGAAGAAAGAGTCAAATGCCCTTTGGGCACTCAATTAATGTTAATTAAAATGTACCGAAAGATCAGAATTGAATTCATGACCATGAAATAGGTAAATCATGAGATCGTTATAGACAACAAGCACCTGGAAAGGTCAGGGGTAAAGAACGGAGATTAATGTCACCCTAAACATGTAGCATTTTTTACCTTTTTGCCAAGAATTTCACCTTCAAGACTGAGTTTCTTAGGGTTTCTATTGCTGTGAGGAGACACCATGGCCATGGCAACACTTATAAAAGAGAACATTTAATTGAGGCTGGCTTAGTTTAGGGGTTTAGTCCATGATCATCATGGTGGGGAGCATGGCAGCGTGCAGGCAGACAAGATGCCGGGGAAAGAACTGAGAGTTCTACATCTTGATCTACAGGCAGCAGAAGGAGACTGTGAGTCACACTGAGCGTAGCTTGAGCATAGGAGACCTCAAAGCTCACCCCCACGGTGACACACTTCCTCCAACAAGGCCACACCTCCCAATAGCGCCACTCCCTATGGGCTAAGCACTCAATCACATGAGTCTATGAGGGCCATCCCTATTTGCACTGAATGAGGGGGTCTTACAGAATAAGAGAGAGGGAAGAAAGGAGAAAAAGAGGGGAAAGATGAAGGGGAAAGAGAGAGGGAGGAAGAAAGAGAAAAGAAAGAAAGGGGAGGAAGGAGACAGAAAACATGAAAATTTATAGCATTGGCAGTTTTACAGCATTATATTCAGTTTGGTGTCACATCTCTAGGAAATGGGCTTTTTCTGAAAGCAATAAAAGGGACTTAGATAAAATGCCATTTTCAATACCATTGTATTGATTATTGGTTTTGAGCCATCCTCTGGCTCTCACAGCACCCATGTCCCACTGGCAGGTACACACAGCACCTTTCTCTACATGTCATTCTGCAGTGGCCTTCCAGCAGGGTTCCCTAGCAGCCACTGTACATTTCACTTCTTCCACGGTCACGAATGTCAGTCACCCTGTCATCGTATTTCTGACTCAATCTATTCATAGAAACATTCAGAATTTCCCCTCAAATTGTAAAGACTGAAAATTCCTCAAATTGGCTGGTGTATACATTTTTTTATCTCTTTTTTTCTTCTGGGAAGGGAGCTTGTGTTGTTTTGCTTTGTTGCAAAGTCTCTTGTAACCCGGACTGGCTTCCAACTCTAAAGGATGACTTTGAACTTCTGATCCTTCTGCCCCTCCCTCCCAAGGACTAGGATTACATGTGTGTGCTGTTGTACTATTGTATGCATTGTTGAGGATCAGATTTAGGGCTTTTTGCATGCTAGGTATTTTGTTTGTATTTGTTTATTTTGGTTTATTGGACACAGTCTTAGGGTTTTACTCTGCAGCCTAGATGGGCTTGACACTCACAGCAGTCCTCCTGCCTTTGCATCCTGAGTACTGGGATTACAGGCATGATACCCTTTTTTTTTTATTTTCCTACTTGTTTTTAAAACAAAATCTCAACCACTCAGTTTTACCACTGAAGACTCAGGAGCCAATGCTGGGGTGAAAACTTGCTAGTTCAGAGAGGCAGAGAGAGAACCCAGCTGACCTTCCTACTTCACTGATGTCCCAAAAGGAAAAAGACCCCTTTTCCTCCCTTCAAACTGAATGCCCCTCCTGTCTACTTCCTGTGCATCTCTCTATCTGTCCTCCAGACTTCCTCTCAATCTCTATGTTTCTTTTTTTTTTTTTTTTTTTCTTTCTGATGTCCACTTCCTGTCAACTGGCTGCTATTCCACCTCTTGACCTAGGGTTAACTTTATTTTATCCCGTTTGCAGAAAGCTCTCGGATTAAAGGTGTGTGCTAGTACTGTGCCACACCACAACTAAAAATAGGTTGTCCAGTATACAATCTTGGGGTTCGAAGTGTGATCAAATATCCTGCAGCATCTGCTTCCTTCATATTTTACCCTTGGAGCCCTTTCTAAGGAGAGGTCCCTGGGATTAATGGCAGAGAGCGTTCGGAAAGATTCACCACCATTTAACATGACTCTTGCCATGACTGATCCCTTTCTCTATAAAAATTAAAGTGTTTCATGACTACCATATAATGAAGACGAAATCATTTTAATGTCCTCATTTTTTTTCTGCTAATTTAAAAAATTAAAATAAACCATTTTGTGGATCCCAACTGTGCCCACTGAGAAAATCAGCCCTGCTACGGGGGAGATTGGCCGACTATGTTCTTAAACAAGAGAAGTTGCTGAGGAAATATAAAGGAAGTTGCTCAGATAGAAGAGGCTAAGAAAGAGCTGACTGTGCTCATCAGTTCTGTGACTGGAAAAGAAGAGCTGGGTAGGATCCGCAGTATTCAGTAGTCTAGGCAGAGACAGCCATTGTCTACTTGGCATTGAGGAACAAAGTGATAGTAGCTGTGAGTGTTTGGGTCTGCGAGAAAATAAGGAGCTGCTAGAGCTGAGAGTCAGTAAAACACAAAGGATTCAGGATGGACTGTGAGGAGACCTTTTATGGGATAACAAAGTATTGGTGAGCCAAGGATGGTGGTGAAGGCCTTTGACCCTAGCACTCAGAGAAGCAGAGACAAGCTGAGTTCAAAGTCAGCCTCATCTACATAGTGAGTTCCAGAACAGTCAGGGCTATGGAGAGAGACCTTGCTGAGAGAGAGAGAGAGAGAGAGAGAGAGAGAGAGAGAGGATTATTGATCAGGAAACTAAATATCATAATACAGTTTTCAAGTCCAGTTCAGAAATGGTTTAAATGTAAGTATAAATCCTGCCGCTCAGGAGACGCAAGCACAGGGTACCGTACACTGACACAGTTGATCCTTGCTATGCCTTATGGGAATCCCTAGAAGCTGTGTGGTAATTAGCCTCTGTGTGTGAGAACCCCCAGTATTTGATAGGGTATTCTCAGTGACCCAAGCTAGGAAGGGATAATGCAGAGAACATGGGCAGAGGGGAGTCTAGACTGACCTGGGGCTGTCTGAGGAGTCAGACAGACAGACAGGTAGATGTTAGCTGGCCACTGTGTGCCTGGCAAGGTCTACACCCTCTCTGGGGGTTGGGCTTCTAGAGTAACAGCTGGGTAAGGAGCAGGTAGCGTGGCTAGCAGCATTATGGCATCAGGCCTTTGTCCAACCTGCACCACTTAAATGAACTTTGCAGGAAGAGAAACAGGGAACTCTTAAAATCCCCATTCCCGGTTTCAGCAGCAACTGCCAAGCAGCAGCTGCCCTGAGCCAAAATGGGATGATGACACCCTGGGGACCGCACAGAAAGATGAATGCAGTCATAATGTACTCCCAGGAAGGGAGACTCAAGAAAACCTTCCAAAACCAGGAAGGCGGCATCTGTGATCCCAGAAGTATACAAATGAAACCCTAAGCGTGGCCCCTATTTCCTAAGGAAGCAAGAAGGAGGAATGACAAATTCATTTATTAACAGAAATTTGCACAGTTCAGACATGAACGGGCTGGTGCAGAAGGCTTTGGATGCATCAAATGTCTATGAAAACATCGCCAACTATGTGAGCGAAGCCAATGAAACAGCAGAACTTGCTCTGAACATCACTGATCGGATTTACGATGTGAGTATTCCTTTACCTCAGGGTTTGTTGTGATATTGCCTCATTCCGCTTTGGCTCTTCTTACCCACATTTTTATTAACAAGTTACTACCTGTTCTTTTATCTAAAAATACCATTATGTCCTGCTTTTATTTGCTACTGCATTTCCCCCACACTAGTCTTTCTTACTTCCCCTAAATAGTCTCTTTCTGCTTGTGTGTATACATATATAAAAAAACACACTATACAGTATACATGAATACACATAATTATGTGTGATGCATATATGTCTTTGTTTTTTAACATCATTCCTTAACCCTTTAATTCCTTCTCAATGAAAAAGTTAAGTTTCAGGGGCTGGGCATGGTGGTACAAGCCTTTAGTCCCAGCACTTGGGGAGGCAGAGGCAGGTGGATCACTGTGAGTTTGAGGCCAGCCTGGTCTACACTGAGAAACCCTGTTTTGAAAAACAAAACAACAATGACAAATTGAAGCATCAAGAATGCTATGAAATGAGCATTGTGTACTATAAATGTGTTTTGGGTTTACAAGTTCATCAGGACGAGTCCAGTTAGCAAATGAGAGTTCCTTTGTAGACGCTGTTTTCTTCATTGGTTGTTCAATCTCCTTCTTTTTGTCAAAGTCTTTAAAGAAAATACTGTTAGGCTATTGTCTTCTAATACAAAAGACGTCTTAGGATGCAATCCTCTTTTTTTTTTTTTCAATTCAAAATTATTTATCCAGTGGCTTCTTTGTGACAAGCCTTGGCAGAAGCATTCTTTGAGGTTTGCTGAACTGTCCTGGGGAGCCAGGGGTGGGGGTGGGGCAGGAAGGACTTAACTTTGAAAATGCCAAGACTGCTTTCCCCTCTCCACCATTGTTCTTGATCCTGAGCTCTGAAAGCGAAGCTATGTGAATTTCACTGGGTGTTTAGCAGACAAACGACATCACTTAAATCAGAAGACCATGAAGAGTTGACACCTCTCAGGCTGTTCTTAGCCTCTCTGTCCCTTGTTTTGTAGGCTGTGAGTGGGATTGACACTCAGATCATTTACCACAAGGATGAAAGTGACAACCTTCTCAATCAAGCCAGAGAACTGCAAGCAAAGGCAGATTCCAGTAAATCTCATTTTCTCCTCCTTTTGATTCACAGCCACCTTTTATAAGTGTAGACAGACTTCTGAAACACAGGCTTAAGGAGTAAATATTTCACCAAATAACATATCAGTGCTTTATAATCCAGTCACAAGACAGCAGACTTGATATTTCAAAGTAAATTATGATTGGAAAACAGCTGCCATGTGGGAAAACTGCAAGGAAATATATTCTTACCCAATTTAGGGTAGAAATTTGTACTATTCAATAGAAACATCATAGTAGTGATATTAAAGGAGATAAAACCATAAAATACACTAAACACTAAAACTGTGATTCTGCAATTTGATGTTCCTTTAATCACACAAAAGAGTCGTCCCATCTTTACTGTGAAGGGCAGGCATCATCCCTGTTAGAGCTGACTGGGAAGACCAGCTACCTCATCCGGGTGAGAGCCGAATGGGATGATGGGAAAACCACAAGCCATCAGCTGGTTCTGCTATGCTGCCGCTTGTTTGCTTGCAGCAGCGGATGGTTGTGGATGAGCCTAATGGACACTTAGAAAGAGGCTTTACCCGCCACTATAAAAGCGACTACGCAGGGAATGGGCCAAGGAAGGACGCAGTGAAATACTACAGTCCTGTTAAACCTCACAACTGACTGGACCAAGAATGTCATTCAATGGTCCTTATTTCTCAGGTCATGGGCTCACTCCCGTGGCTATTTGAGCCTTGACCAGGGAGCTGGAAAGCCATTACCTAGCTGACTTCCTAATGTCACCTGAAAACAAGCTGGGTTTGAAATGGAGAACTTTATGAAATTAAATATCTCTACTCCACCACGTGTTATCTTTTTGTCCTCTTCTGAAAAAAAAAATTATATAGAGAAGTGAGCACACTTTAATTTTCATATTCTGAGGGCTCAGTTCCACAAGGCAACTGCTATTTTTATGCTTTCTAGATAGACAAAAGTAATGAGAATGTTATTAATTTTCTCTGTCCTGACTTATCACATAATTCATATTAATGTCTTAGAGAACTAGTTCTGAGTATGCTTTCTGGAAATCAATGAGAACACTAGCAGTAAAGAATTGGGATGTTAACAGTTAACTTTTAAAAAGCTAAGTGCTGCCAAATCTGTGTACTGCTTTTGTTTTTCGTGTGTGGGGAGGGCCAGCATGACAGTCCTTAGCAATCTAGTCCCTTAAACGTTCTATTCTGCCTCTCAGCTTCTCAGTGAGCCCCATCATCACAGTGTCACTGAGCCTCCCGAAAACAACCCTCCTATCTGGAAATAGCATGTCCTCAGAGTCCCACATTTTATGTACAAAAAATCTCCTACATCGGCTTCTTTGACAGTTTGGCTGATCTGGTTACGTATTTCTTGGTCTGTCCGGTTTTGGTTCAATTCCTTCCCATGTACAACGGACAACATAAAGGAGTTAGGACCACGCAGCTCTAAACTTGATAGAACTCTCTCCTTTGGCAATAAGCACGTTTGTGATATAAATTCGGGTTTTCATTTACTCAGTTACATTTTAATTCCAGGTTTGTGCTTCTCCATTTTCAAATGGCTTTCTGTGATGACTATTTTTTATTTCTAAGCTTTCTTTCTTTTTCTTTTTCATTATCTATAACAAAGATTTAACAATTGTAACAAACTTTTTTTTTAAGTGCTATTTGTCATAATCTTCTGCAAAGACAACAGTTTCTTCCACCAGGAAACACTCTCAGCAAAGTGTTTCTTTGTATAAATATCCAGCCCCAAATAGAATCTCCTATTATTTTTATCAAGAGTCCCAAATGTAGAGTTAAATAAAGTAGCTTTGAATGTAGTCACAGGCCCCGAAACAAAAGCTGAAAGCACCCTTAAATCACCATATCTGAAAACAGAAGCTTCAAAAAATGTGAAGTCACTGTCACTAAAATGTATGTTAAGTCACTCTTGGAATGCTGGCAAATCCTCAGAAACATAGAGGAAAGAAGTAAGTGCTTATTCCTGGTTATGCTGTGCGCTGTTCTACTGAACAGTGATGCTCCACCTTATGTATATCCACCATACAGGGCAGTAACAAAACAGAGTGAGATGGAAGAGATGGTGCCCTCTGTGGGAGGGTGGAGCTGGGTAGGGGGTTAGAAGCCCAATGGAGGAAAGAGAAGAAAAGAAGAAGCAAGGCAACTAGTTTACTATTTGTCAAGCAGTATAAATTTCCTGATGCTTTGGAAGTAAGCCAAACACAAACCAAAGCTGCTAGTTACTGGGAAAGCTCGATTTCAGTTCAGAGCTACAACGTCACGGCCCGCTAGGATTTGCTCAAGAATAACCCCAGGCTGGGAACAGTGCCCAGAGCATATTTTCAAGAAAAATGAATAAATACAACGACCACAAATGATTCACAGAGAATTAAATGATCCAGGTCAGTTAACTCATAGGAAGAAGCCTCCAGGTTCCCAGTGAATTCTTTCAAGTTTTTAGAGAAGAAATGGTACCACTTTTATACAAACACTTAGAAATAATAGCAAAAGAAGTATGCTCCATCTTGTCCTATAAAAGCCAAAAAAAAAATGTAATTATCAAAACCTCAGAAGGATATAGAAAAGGGGGAAATGCAAGCCAGATTCTCTTACAGACATAAAATTCCTCATGAGCCAAGTGTGGTGGTTTGTGCCTATAATCTCCATAATCTCAGCACTCAGGAGGCTGTTCGGCAGGAGGCTGACGACAAGGTCAAGCCAACTGAGGCTACAGAATAAGAGCATAGTTCAAAAGAACCTTTTATCAAATCAGATCTACCAGGTCTAGAAATGGTAGCATACGGCAGACAAAATTAATTTACTACAGGATTTCAAAGGTTGTTTATCATTTAAAATATTGTACTTTACCACATTTACAGGCTACAGGAGAAAATTCATGTGATCATCTGACTATACACAGGAAATCTTTTTAAAAAAATTTTAATATATATTTTGGTCATATTTTTTCCCAACTCCTCCCAGATCACTCCTTCCTATGCACTTTACTTCATTAATAAAACAGCACTCCTCCAATAATTTTTAAACTCTTAGTAAACATAAAAACAGAAGGAATTTCCATAATCTAATAAAGAATAATGAAATAATATTCAGCAAACATTCATAATAAAATATTAAAAGGCTTTTCAATGAGACTGCAAACAAAGACAGGCTATCCTCATGACCAATTCTATATATAAAAATATAAGTTCATTTAAAAAAATAGCTGGAAATTAGCATTTTAAAATAACACTTTTCAATAGCATCAAAGAGGGAAAAAAAATTAACATTTAGTAAGAGTGCTACATATAAAACTAGAGTTACACTACTAATGGGCAATAAAAATATTCTACAATAGAATTCATTATTTTGTGCAATTAATATGGTTTAAAATATAAGTAAAATATTTAAGTAAAAGTTTAAAAAGCAATAGATTCCATATTCACTGAGAGAAAGACTCAACTATGGAAAATGGATGATTCTACAACACCTATCTGTAGATGCAATCCAATGCTAGTTGAGACCTTGTAACAATGTGGATATATAGATAGACGAATTCTGGACTTTTCTTGAGAAGAGAAAGAAAATTCAAGCAGCCAATCTTGGAAAGTAAGAGCAAGATACCCAAATGATAACATAAATGAGCAACACTACATGGACTGAGTGGTTACACTCGTACATTTATACCCATGATGCATGTAATGGTGTAATCAAAGAAAAATAAAACAATAGAGATAATGCATGAAAGAAGTAGGAGTTGGAGGGAGAGGAAAGGGATCAGTTAAAAGGGGTTGGGACATAACAATATGGCTTGAAGAAGATCAAAGTATATTACATACATGTGTGAAACGTCATAATGAAATTTATTTTATGCAATTGGTAAATGAAAAAATATATCAAGACTGATAACTTTATAGGTATCCAAACAAACATACAAAAGATTATAGTATTTTGTCTTGTCTTCGGAAAGAATGTAAAACCAGAAAATATCTTCTCTCTTCTGCACATACTTCCCAACACACACACACACACACACATAATTAAAAGTAAAATAAATCTTTATAAAGTACAAGGCCTGGGAAGATGGGCAACAGGTAAAGGGACATATTGTTCTTGCAGAGGACGCAAGCCTGACTTCCAAACTTACGTGTGGTGGCTCACAATCTATAACTTGAGCTCCAGGGCATCCAATGCCCTCTTCTGTCCTCTGTGCGTACATACACGCACACACACATACCCTACACAGACACAAACATAGACACACAAATAAGAATGAAATAGAGCTTTAAAGATAGATAATAGAAGACAGAGACAGACCTGCAAATAGTGGCTATTTGCTCTGGCTATTCGTTTACAGAGCCCAAAGAAGCCCAGTGAGTGCCCATCTTAATGGGATGTCCATGCTGTATTTTGTGTTCATTGCGTGAAAGTTCATCAGGCTGTGCATATGTAATCTGTGTTATTTCTTAGGTACATGATACATATTTGTAAAAATTTTATTGAGAGAACTGAGGGCTAAACAGATTCTCTTATAAGCAGGCACCATCAAATGGATAGACAAGTTTCTTTTTTACTTTATTATTTGTGCTATTAGATTTTATTAGTCGCAGCCTTGCCCAAAAAAAAAAAAAATAGCATTGTGGCATTCTAAGTCATCCTCAACCAGTGTCCCAAGTTTTCTGCTGTCCTGTATCTCTTGTTCTAAATGCCACTTCCCAGAACTGACCGCCTATTTCTAGAATGCTAGATTATTGCATATGTGTTAAGCTGTCGGAGGAGACAGAGGCTTCTTCCAGGCATTGTGGGCCTCCTGGTACTTTCCCCTGCTTCTTCTCCACAGGCAATGAAGAAGCAGTGGCTGACACCAGCAGGCGAGTGGGAGGAGCCCTGTGGAAGAAGGGGGCCCTTCGAGATAGACTGAATGATGCCGTTAAGCGACTGCAAGCAACAGAGAGAGGTAAGGATGCAGAACTTCAAGGTCCTAGGTCTTTATGCAAGGGGGGAGTCTTTCATACGTTAGGGTATTTGTTCTCCCATAACAACAACAACAACAAAAAAAAATGTTCATTACTATCCAAAAACTACCTGAGAAATAAAGCTCTTTACTCTATCACCCAGAGATATAGTTCCTGCATGTGTATGTCTACCCATGTTTGAATAGGATTGTACTGTTTAAACTGCTTGGTACCTGTCTTGTGAACATTTCTCTCCTGCTAACAGCATGCCCTAATTTGGTCACTGGATTTCTCTGGCCCCCACTGTAAACAGTGTCCTACTTTTCTATGTCAAGTTATTCTTATCAAATAAGCAGGAAGATCAATGCAGCAAACAGAGAAACAGGAATGCTTCCCTAACCTGATCTGGGACTCTAGTGGTGTCTTGAAAAGCTGGGATTGGAAGCAGATGTGTCTTCCAGGCATAGCAAAAGTTAAGGCACTGCTGCTTGATGGGTTTTTTGCTGACATGAGCTGGCCTTGGAACCCAGGAGCTCTGGCCTGTCTTGGAGAGTGGACATGCACAGAGAGGCCTTATCAGAGGTACAGATGATTGAAGCTTGTGGGGCTCCATGCTGTGGATATCAGAGTCACTATTTACCTTCCAGGTGGAGAATCCTGAGGTTTGTCAGGGCTGGGAACCTTGCTCCAATGGGTGCAGCGAATAGGAAAGATCCAGGATTCAAACCAATGTCCAACAGGATCCAGAGGATGGAAGATCAAACAAAATGTTTTTCCACTTTAAAAACTTGAAGTTCCTCTGTGGCCTGGCAATGTCCACCCCACCCCCCTTCAGCCAGTGATCAAAGAGCAGGCAACAGAGTCCATGTCAGAGACAGCTCTGCTCCCCTTACTAGGATGCCCATGTGAAGACTGAGCTGCCTATGGGCTACCTCTGTGCAGACGTCTAGGTCTTCTTCATGCATGGTCCTTTATTGGTGCATCAATCCCCACAGGACCCAGTGGTCCCAGCTTTGTTGGCTCTACAGGCCACAGAGGAAAAGGATGCAGGCAGTCCTAATGAGACTTGAAAGGCTGGGGTCAGATGGTAGAGGAGGAGGGCTCCCACTTTCTGAAAAATAGGGGAGGAGAAGAGGGGGGAAGAAGAAGGGAGAGTGGGACCGGGAGGAGATGAGGGAGGGGCTACAATCAGGATGTAAAGTGACTAAATTAGAAAAAAATTAAGTTAAATTTAAAAAAAATAAAGAAGCCCTTTCAAAAAAAGTTATGACACCCCTAAGTATTTCTGTTACAAAAGTAACACATTACCCTTATAGAAAAAAGTGAAAACCCCAGATTAGAGTTGGAAAAATGAGGAAAAGTCACCTATAATAACCCATCATCTAGACAAAATTTGTTATTATTAATTTACATTATCTTTGTTTCAAATATGCAATGTTTTGTGTGTATGGTGTATTTCTGTGTGTCTGTGTGTGTGTGTGTGTGTGTGAGAGAGAGAGAGAGAGAGAGAGAGAGAGAGAGAGAGAGAGAGAGAATATAGAAGCACATACCACCACACCACTGTACACTCTGAAAGTCAAATAACAACCCCAGGAATTGGCCCTAATTGTCCACCTTGTTTAAAACAAGGTCTCCAGTTCCTGGAACCCACTTTGTAAATCAGGCTGGCCTTGAGCTTGCCTTGGTCCTCCTGCTCCTGCCGCTACCTCAAGACTGCTGGGACTGCAGAGCTGTCTCACTACACCTGACTGTTCTGTTGTTTTTGTGGGGTAGGGTCTGGTCACGAAGCCACGGCTGGCCTAGAACTTAATATGTATGTACCCTCCCTAGCTAGGATAGCCTCGCACTTGTGGCATAAGATGGCCTCGCACTTATGGCAGTCCTCGCCGCCAGCCAGTTCACAGGCTTCTAGGGATACTCCTGTCTCTGCTCGCCAGCTCGATGGAGGAACTGGCTTACAGATGTATGCTGCCGTATCTGACTTCCTGTGGCTTCCGGGGAATCCCAGTCCAAAGATGATATAATTTTAAAATGAAAATTATATCTTAACATTAAAGCTTTTCAGAAACATGTTTTCTTTTGGGGAGAAAAAAAAAACCCTTTGCTTATTCATTTACTTCTGTACTAAGTGTAGCATCATTTTTATGGTGGCAAGAGTTTTTCACAATAATTACTTTTCCATGAGAGGAAGAGGTTTTCATTTTTTTTTTAGAAGAGGTTTTTATGATGAAGTTCAGATGTAAACATCATAGAAGCTGTAACTTCCTGTGTGTATTTTGTTGCTTTCTAACCAGATTGCTAACCTAAGTACATACTTTCAGGTTGTTGTTTGTTATTACATTTTGTATTTACTTCTTAGTTTATGAACATTTTGATATTTTTGAGACTGCAGTCTTACCATCTCACATCAGTGCTATTGATCATATTCCAGTTCCCTTAACTTATCACACAGTTGTTGACATATTTCAAAGCCTTGGTCTTCTTTCACAGACCAAAATTTGAGGTCTGTTTCACCCCAGTGTTTGGACCGATGTCAGTGATCTCCACTGAAGGGAATGTCCCTCTGCTCTGTGTGCAGGGGATGCCCAGCAGCGCCTGGGCCAGTCCAAGCTGGCCATCGAGGAAGCCAACAAGACGACGATGGCTGTCCAACAGGTCACCACACCGATGGCTAGCAACCTCAGCAACTGGTCACAGAACCTTCAGACCTTCGACTCTTCCGCATATAACACGGCGGTGGATTCGGCTCGGGATGCAGGTACTGTTCACAAGCTTTACCTTCTTCCCTACCCAAAGAACTGGCCAAACGCTACACAGACATTGATAAGAAACAGGATTCTCCATCTGCTTTTTAGTCTGGAATGCTGCAGGAATTAGTTTAGAAAAAGAGAAAGATTCTGTTCAGCTTATTTATGTTATTTATCGGGAGTCTAGATTTATTTAGAGTATAGACCCTTACATTTGTACCTATATGAAATATATATATATCTTTAACATAAATGTGCAAATAGATGCATTGGTAGAAGTAATACCATAGTTAAATTGATGGAGGAGGTTTTTTTTTTCTTTTTTAATGTGGCAGCATTTATAATGGTAGCAAATATCTTTATCAATGTAAGACTGATGTTTTAGCATAACAGTTTAATCAAATGTTAGAGTAATAACCTCAACAAAATACTGTCTTACTTTTAGAGGAAAAAACTAGCAAATGGCATTGATTTTTACTAACTGCCATTTGCATTCTACTTGAGTAAATCGGATTACTACCAACAAATGCCAACTATGTGTCTTGGCCAATTCACGTATACAATTGAAAATTAAACCTATGAATGCCTATTGTTAAATAAGAGCTTCCTATGCCTGCCCTATCTCCTGAATGATGGCAGAGAGGCCTTTATATTTATTAAGAGCTTCAGGCACTATAGCTGGGGACATACTAGCTATTTAAATGCAACTATGCTGGCTTGGCCTGTGTCCCAGCCATGAGGCTCATTACAAGCCATTTTAGTCTCACTCTGGCTGCTGCTTCTTCATTTGTGTCATCAGGGCCTCTCCTCTCTCTGATCCTCCTCTGAGATACCCCTCACTGGGATCAGCAGTTACGCCTTAACTCTCCTGCCCAGCTACAGGCTCTTCAGGTCTTTATTAACCAACCAGAAGGTGATGGAGAACAATGTTTACACAACATTGAGACAGGAGAATCTTCATAAAAAAGCGTCAGTGCCAAAGCCTCACCTGAGTCAGCTCCGTACTGGCACCGAAATCAGCATTTAAATAATACAGAGACAATCTTTACCCAGTGACATTACCCCAACCGTCCACCTAAACGTAGTTTCGTGTATATAGTTTAAAATAATAACAAAGAACTCTTTTTTTCCATTCTCACGTTTTGGTTCAGAATCTTCATAATCTCTCAGATATCGGTGTCTAGCAATGTCATGACAAATCCTGACCCGGGTTGTTATCCATTCTCTACAAACCATTCTCCAGAGCAGCTTTACAGACCAGCCCCAAATTGAAATAGTTATGAATTCATACCTGATCTGTTGCTAGCAATCCCACTGCAATTTACAAAGGTTGATTGCCCTTACAGGAATATAAATATAACCACTTACCCAATCACTAGCTCAAGAGTAGACCACTTTACTAGAATTTGCAAAGTCCTAGTTTGATCTCCAGAACTGGGGGGATGGGGGTGGGGCAGGGAATGGAGCAGGAGAGGAACTACGTGTTATTCACTGTTTATATTTATCAGAACATTGCCTTGGAAATATTTTCTGTATCTGTATTAAATTTATTTTCATATTTTTTCATTTGTCCTATCAAGTTGTCATATTAATCATCCGAAGCTAGCTCCAACTGAAATTGTCTCCAGCTACTGTGTTTTTCCCAAATAGTATTTGTCGGATTAAAATAAAGTAAATTTAACAACATATAAGAGACTTTAGAAAGAGTCTATAGGAAGAGGGTGAGAAATGTCTTATATACCTTTCCATAAGCAGAATTTTAATGTAATGCTGTAAATACATTTTATTATTTTCCTTTTTTACTGATCACTATCGTATAAAATGGCAACTGGGGTCAGCACTATACTAGTCTAGATGAATGCAAATGTATGCTTTGCCTAGTCACTTTTTCTTTTATTGTGTTCTTAATCGTCCCCTAATGCCGAGGAGCTGTCTCAGAAGGAGGTCCAGAACCAAAACAGCAGAAGTGTGTGGGGGAGACAGGGAAGAAAGAGAGGGGAGAAGGGAGAGAGGAAGGGAGGGAGGGAAGGAGGGGAAAATGAAGGAGTAAAGAAGAAAGAAAAATCCATGCGGTCTGCTTGCAGTGTCCCCTTGCTTGGGCCATCATCTGAGGCTGCAAAGCTGCCCCCTCTCTCTCACTATGGCAAAGGCAGCTTGGCTGCGTGCTCCTGGTTTCCTCCACCTAACTCCACTTCCACTGTAACAGCAGCCACAGCAGACATCCTGTGCTGTACACTCAGACATGCTGGAAAACACCCTTCTTATCTTTCACCAGTAAAAGCCCCTTCACCTGTTGTGTCAGTCTGTATTACAGATGTGTGGAGCCTAAGCTATATGATTAAAGGAACATCTGTATGTTGGGCATGGAGCCTGCCCTTTAGAATGTACATTCTGAGTCAGCACACACCACATTCCATTTATAAATCAATATGTGCTCTAAATGTCATGACAACGACAACAACAAAAAAGCCCACGCAGAACAGGTTATGCTTTGAGCCCTGCTATTAATTTTGTAAGGTGAAAAATGATGTTCAATAGAGCTACCAGAGGCAGTGTTTGCTGTATTGCACTTGAGTCTTATAATTAATATTCCAGTGATTTGTTTTCCTTATTGCAGTGAGAAATCTCACAGAGGTCGTCCCCCAGCTCCTGGATCAGCTTCGCACTGTTGAGCAGAAGCGGCCTGCAAGCAATGTTTCTGCCAGCATCCGGAGGATCCGAGAGCTCATTGCTCAAACCAGGAGTGTTGCCAGCAAGGTAGGTGGTGAGCGGTGTCATCAGTTACCTGGGAGCGACGGGGAAACGACACTGAGCGCCAACTCCTCAGCAGCTCCTAAAACCAGGCACTGTCCTACTATATCATTTATTGGAGTCACATGAGAAGCTTTGAAACCAGTAGGATACAATAGCACAGGACTATAGTCCAAGAGAGAAAAGGACCACACAGCAAGTTCCAGGTCAGCCTCGTCTACACCGCAATTTCCCAGCCTCTGGGCTACACAACAAGATCGCGTCTCAGGAAACATACAAATAAGGAAATCTTCTTCTTAAAAGTAAACCAAATCTTAGTCCCAACATCAGAGCAAAGAGGGCTCCACCCCAGTCATCTTTTAAGTGACATGGTTATCCTCATGTGGAGCCAGAACTAACCACAAATTTCTAGTCAGCAAAGGTCATGAGCAACAAAAATCAAGTCAAGCTTCAATTAAAAAAAAAAAGGCTCAACCCTATGTTCTAATTATTCATTTTTGACAGCTGGTTAATGCAGCTACCATATGGAATAGTCTTGCAAATCTGTCCCACCTGCAAAACTAACCCCGGCACAACACGCATTATGTGAAAGTTTTATTGATCGCTCTGCAGGCTTAACTGAGGAATAACAAGTAGAAGAAAGTAAGGCAAGGCATGCATCTGAGGTTCTGTAACAGAGGGAGCTGAGCAGCAAAACCCCCAGGGTCAGCATCACCAAGCGGGTCCTGACACAATTAACATTCTCGAGTACGTGAAGAGGACTCATGCTTGGGCCTTTCTTTAATTTGTTTCCATTGATTTATAGACCAGCCTCACTTTTACAGCCAAATTATGTGCTTCTATCTTCTCAGTTAAGAATTGCACCAAACATAGCCGGACGTGGTGATCCATGCCTTTATGCCTAGTATTCAGGAGGCAAAAGCAGGTGGATCACTGAATATGAGCCAGCCTGGCCTACAGAGTGAGTTCCAGGATAGCCAGGGCTACATAGAGAAACCCTATCTCAAAAAATAAAAATAAAAAATAATGTATCAAACAGAACATTCACACAAAGACTGGGTAGAAACAAGAATAAGAAATCAATTGTTTTATAGTGCTGGGGATTATTCTTGGTAAACACATGAAACTTTCAAGTGCTGTGTAATACGGATCCTGCCTTACAAATTATCTTATTTAGATAGCTCTGTGAATGTTTCATGACATATTATCTTAAAAATATAATAAGAAATGTCATATTGAATTGGCTGTGGTGGCACTTACCTGTAATCTCAGAATTTGAGAGGCTAAGACAGAGTTGTGTGTTTAAAGCCATTGTGAGTGATAAGAAGTTTCCAGGACAATACAGTGAGACTGTCTAAGGAGTGGGACATTTTAAAAACTAAGTTTTGTTACTGTTTACTTGGTGATATTATTCAGTATTATTTCTATGGAGTATAACATTGGGGTCCTGATCACAAAGAAAGAGTGGGAGGCTCATTTTCTAAAGAGAGACTGTGCCCAGCCTTTGGGCATTACTCAACTCCAAAGTGAGATGCTTTTCATGCAGCCTTCTCAGACTCTCAGTTCTACAGGTAGACCTCAGTCCTGCACGCTGGCTGATTGATTGCTGAGATGTATCAATCTCTACACAACAGACAGCAGGAGACAGCTGTGCTCCACGCACTGGGGAATAGGATCTCAAGCTAGCTGACTATAAACATCAGCCCAATCAATATCAGCTGATGTAAATACATCTAATTATTCAGAAAGGTTTGTACAGACAGCATGGGTAGACACATTTTCAAATGCCTTAAAAATCGCTCACAAATCAACTCAGTTCCTAGCGTCATCTTGGGCCTCAAAGAAATGTGCTGAAATGGTGCTTTGCCTCTCAAGAAACATTACAGGGGATGTCTTAAGGAACTTCTTGTAACTATTACAAGGATTACAACTATTAACTATTGCAAGGATGGAGCCAGGGGCTAGAGGGTGCTTTACAGTTACCATCTTATTTCTAATAGCCTGTTCGTTGCATCATGTTACAGAAGCATACTGAGTAGCTAACTTAGGGTTGCCTAGTTATTAAGTGAAACAGGTGTGAAAGGCAGAGGCTGTGCCTAGACCCTGACTGTGCAGGTGGATATGGGGCTGTTGCTCACAGCTTTATTCCATACTGCTCTTATCATGACCTTAGGGAGAAAGGTCCAGCAGCTTTAGTACCCAAGATGCCTTATCCTTCTCCCAAACAATTAATTCTTCTATGCATTAGAGAGTCATTTTGAGTTGTTAAGACAGGTCCAGGGTCCCTTCATCTTATTTAGTTCCCCATCCTGAGTGTGTAATTCACTGTGGGAGTGTGTCTACCTTCGTCCTTGGATCTACTTGGTCATCGTTTGCTGTTGTGTTCTCTTCAGCCCATTTCCGTCTAAACTTATTGTGTTGTAATCTTCCCTAAATAGTTTCCCTTGCTGAGAATACGGAAGCAAAAAAAAAAAAAGGCATGGAGGAAAGTAGAGGCCCCTCCAGAAACTGTGGGAGAGCATTCTGCTCCTTTCTTAATAGCACTTTCACTGGAACAATTTTGTAATTCCAGATCCAAGTCTCCATGATGTTTGATGGCCAGTCGGCTGTAGAAGTGCACCCCAAAGTCAGCGTGGATGACCTGAAGGCCTTCACATCCATCAGCTTGTACATGAAGCCCCCTCCAAAGAAGCCAGAGCAGGCTGGCTCCTGGATAGCTGATCAGTTTGTCCTCTACCTCGGAAGCAAAAACGTAAGAGCACAGCATGGAGATTTATAGGAGATAGTGTTGCCCTCTGCCTTGAACAAAGCTGTTGAGAAAAGCAAACAGATTCCCACTTTGATAGTAAAGCCCAGAAATCATTAATGGCTGAATGCAAGCTGTGATTGAAGGACAAGATATTCCTGAGGTCAGGGCATATTTCTGGGATTGCTTCCTGGAGACACCCTGTTACATGAATGAATCTGAACAAAGCATTTGAGAGGCCTTTGGAGTAACTGTAGCCTTTGTCTGTCAATGCCGAATCCTGCTTAAAGATGCACAGGGACTGTTTTTCTCAAGGTATATGGTCCCTAGGTTAGCCTGACGATGCTGGCACATTCCTGGCAGCTATCAAATTTTCATGAGCCTTCAGTAGTTTCCCCTTCTCACTCCCCACCAATGCTACAAGCACTTAGAGATCTACAGGAACATTGTACTCTGAGGCAGACCCAGGGAAGGCAAACTTCAAGAGCGGATATCAGTCTAGCTGTACCTCAGGATGGTGATTCAGGCCAGAAGTGGCTTGTATACACCAACTCTTTGCACCTACAATTGAGCTTTGCAGAAAGAAAAATAGATGATACCATTTGTGTGGACTATACTTGTCCATTTTATTTAAGTGAATTCTTGATATTTCAGGCCAAAAAAGAATATATGGGTCTTGCAATCAAAAATGATAACCTGGTATATGTCTATAATTTGGGGACCAAAGATGTGGAGATTCTCCTGGATTCCAAGCCTGTGAGCTCCTGGCCTGCTCACTTTAGTATTGTCAAGATTGAGAGGTAAGGTGAATCTATGGCAAATGGCTTCTGTGTGCACCTCCTAAGGAATTATTGAAAGTATGCATGTACACACACACACTTATTGTGGGTACCATGTACATTTTCTTTTTCTTTTTTTCACTATTTCCATATTCCATCCCAAACACCTGAGTGAAATGAAAATATTAGGGGAAAAAAATGGTCATTTCTAAATAGCAACCTGATTACCCTACCATAAGTTAAATTTTAAAATTAAGATGTCTGTTTTCCTACTTCCCTTCAGCAATTGATATTCTGTATGTGTGCAACAATATGATACAATCAGATCAACATTTTCTTGATGAAGTGACAATTAACATTTTGACACAATGAAGGCATTTAAGTGAGTGACAACCCTTTCTCTCACCAGGGTAGGGAAACACGGAAAGGTGTTCTTGACAGTCCCCAGTCTCAGTAGCACAGCAGAAGAAAAGTTTATCAAGAAGGGGGAGTTTGCAGGAGATGACTCCTTGCTGGACCTGTCCCCGGAGGACACTGTGTTTTATGTTGGCGGGGTGCCTGCGAACTTCAAGGTAAGCTGTGAGCCCTCTCTGGCCTAGTGCAGATCTGCAGTGGTTCTTCTACAAATCCATGGCCCCAAAATGAGCAGAGGTGGGCGAGTTGGATACCTTTAAGAGCTCGTTTCAGTGGGCGGTAAAATTCTGGCCCAGAATCCACTTATAAGTCTGGTGTGTTGATCTGGTTCCTACTACCCACATTTTCAATGTTGGGTGTTTTCAAGTGACAGCTAATGCTTGAAGATTAACTGATGTCGTTGCGATACGTATAAAGGTAATAAATATTACTCCCGGAAAGAACGGGTATTATCTGCTACAAGAGTGTTTGTGCCTTAGAGCGCCGCTGGCTTAGAGCTAGGTTTCAGCATTGCACATGGCAGTTTCAAATGCTGCTACCTGAAATGTGTAGGCACGGCAAAAAACGTAGGAGGTGAGAAAAGGTAAGACCTAAGGGAGAATATGCGACGTGACAAAGAGTGGATAAAGGAAAAGCCCGAGAAGACGGAAAGCGGATCTCAAGCCTTCCACTCGACGACGGCTGCTTACCGTTGTGAGCACACTGTGACCCTCCCCTGGGAATTATTCTGTCTTTGTGTGAGACCAGGAATACGCACCTCACAGAACTGGTGTGATAATTGGTTTTCACGGCTAATTAAGGATTTGTAGCATACATAGTCTATAATCAGTAAACACCAGTTCCCCACTAAGATCTGTGAAACTGACATATCACTGCTTGTTTAAGTCATCTGGCCCACTGAGGCAAACCCTGGTGTAGAGAGAGATTCGTGTCAGAGGGATCAGGGTGGGTCCCTCTGATCCACTGTCAGCTTCCTTCCCCGATCTGCAGCGTCTGCATGAAACACGGCCACGGGGTAATTGATTTTATTTCTCTGTCACACAGCTCCCTGCCAGCTTAAACCTGCCCGGCTACTCGGGCTGCCTGGAGCTGGCCACTCTGAATAATGATGTCGTCAGCCTGTACAACTTCAAGCATATCTACAACATGGATCCGACCAAGTCCGTGCCTTGTGCCAGGTAAGCCAGGGTCAGGAGCTCAAAAGCCTTCAGTAGTCAGACATGGGCAGCAGACAGGACAAGCGTGAGTCGATGCACAGGTTCCTAAACGTTGTGTGAGTGCCAGGCCTGCAAAGCACGCTTCTCTTTCCCTCCATCCTAGAGGAATGTGGGAGCATTAAAATCCTTCTTTCTTGTTTACATTTGATTTAGGGTTCGAAGGTCAGAGATTCCCTTAAAGACATCAACTATCCTAGTATGTAGGGCGAAGGAGAAGCTCACGTAAAAGAGTTCATTTGTTTATAAACACTTCATCCGTCACTTAGATGCCATCAGGACCGTGGAAGAGGTTTCCGAAGATGGGTCCAGGGTCTTAGTTAGGAAGTGTAACCAAACCTGCAAGGTTTGTGTGACCCTGTATTCCATTTCAGGGATAAACTGGCTTTCACTCAGAGCCGGGCCGCCAGCTATTTCTTCGATGGTTCCAGTTACGCCGTGGTGAGGGACATCACAAGGAGAGGAAAATTCGGTCAGGTGACCCGCTTTGACATTGAAGTTCGTACGCCAGCTGATAACGGCCTTGTGCTACTGATGGTCAATGGAGTGAGTAAAAATGAAAGTTCTCCTTTACCTAATGAAAAACCCCCTTTCCTTAATTGCTCTCTGATATTTCTTTTTCCAGGAACTGCCCTGCCCGCCAGGTTGGGTGTGCATGCCATCAAAATGAGTATCTAGTTTATAAAGCAAAATTGGATTTTTCTCCAAGGAAGTTAAGATAGCATTGAGTAAAAGCCATCCTGAAATGCACTTCTCCAGACTTTAATTTCAATATACATTATTAGATTTTATTAAATATATAATATATATTGATATACCCTTTCATAATAAAAACTGAAAAAAAAAAAAACAGCACCAAGATGTAGTATATATTAAGATGTTTTTCCTCATAAGTAATATACAGGTAGCAAATATAGACATAAATACGTCTTGAAATATTCAAAAGTCATAGTGAAAACAGAAAGATATATTAAATAAAAATTTAAATATAAATATTTTTAAATGTTTTAGATAAAATGAAATTAACTCTCATTTACTAATAATGTAGAAACCTTTGAACCCAATAAAAGTATCTTAATAATAACTATGTTAGTGAGAATGGTTTAATAAAAGGTGCTTTTTTTGAAATTCTGTTTTAACTCTTTGTTGTGATCAGTGATTCGTGAATGACATCCTAAATCCAGTTTATTTCATTGCTGTTTTATTGGCTATCAAAACTAGATAGAATTCCTTCTCCAAAATTAATGTGTGTGTATGTGAGAGACAGAGAGACATGTATTTTTAACTGTGCCTACTAAATCAGATACTGTTCTTAATTTCATGCTCCACCTGGCCCAGGTGATCTTTGCTATTTGGCTGCTCCATTTTCTCTCCTGATTTCAGTTCTTCAGAGCAAATCAGATACTATATTATCTTGTAAATTTTAATAAAATTGCTCCAAGCCACTACACATCTTCTTTGAGAGATTTCTAAACTGATTAGCACTCTTTTCTCAAACACACACACACAAAATTGGAAGTACAGATACAACTTAATATTGTGACCAGAGACTGAAGTTTTCCACAAGATGACACAGCCATTCAACTGTGCTATGATCTTCTGTGGCGATATAAAACTGGTGATGCTGAAAAATAAATACATATATTTTAAACTTGGAAAAATAGTGCAGATGTAGGAGGTTTTACAAAAAGCACTAATTGCACGAGCTAATGGGATTCACTGAGGCATTTCCATATGGCAGGCATCAGTTGTCTTTATCTGCCTCTTAAAACTGCGCTCTCCTCCTTCTTTCCCCACCCCTACAACCCAATAGCTCCAATATAAGAGTTTTTGATAGATAGTACATTTACATTGTTTTTATCACCAAAATCACTTAACAATAGAAAATTTTCCCCCAGAATGTTTTCAAACATCCGTTTATATACAGCATAACTTTCTAGGATGGAAGAAGGAGGGAAGGAGTGGGGAGGGAGGGAGGAAGAGACAGGGTTGGAGAGAAAGAAAGAGAACCTGCTACTTTCTCATCCACTGCTATTCTTTCTTTTATCTTGAGGTGGCACACCTATTGTGTTTCTTGAAACAGCTAGGTTTCTGCTACTGAAAGACATTTGTCATCACATATAAAGTTCAACAATTTAAAACAACTTATTCCGGAAAAAAAAAAAAAAAGAAAGAAAGAAAGGAGAGGAGAACCTCCCCTATCAGTGGACTTGGGGAGTGGCATGCATGCAGAAAGGGGAGGGAGGGTGGGATTGGGAGGGGAAGAGGGAGGGGCTTATGGGGGATACAAAATGAATAAAGTGTAATTAATAAAATAAAATAAAAACTGTAAATAGGAAAAAAATAAAAATAAAAAAATAAAACAACTCATTCCATAACAAAAAGGTGCATCCCTTAAATTGACAGTATTGTCAAAACTTCACAGGAAGTAACCGGCAGCTGTCTATCTGTCCCAGAGTAGTTCCACATCACACTACACCTTAATACAAAATGATTGTCATATAATCAATAAACCCCACAAATAAGCCCAAAGAAGGCACCTTGAGCCCTTCAAGTATGGAACTTAGTTCAGGGTGCCTCACCAGCTACATGAAATCTATGAAAGTCTGGTACAACAATGAAATGAAGGCCCAATCTCAATCTATATCAAAGATCACTTTCTTTCTATATTTTAGTTTTTTGTTTGTTTGCTTTATAAGACAGTGTTTCTCTGTGTAGCCCTGGATTTCTGGGAACTCACACTGTAGACGGGGCTGTCTTCAAACTCAAAGATCCTCCTGCCTCAGAGACTGTTTTACATGCCAAGGAATATACAAACTCCACTCAGGAGCTTACTTTGTGAAGAATGAGTACTTTCCCATGATACTTTATTTTTCAAGTCCATTCAATTCTTCTATCTACGAACCATCTTCTGAAATGAGAAACCCCAGCCTGCAAGCAATTTGACTGCTGCTGGCCTGCTGGCTCATTTCTGTTCTTTAACATCATCTGTCCCAAGTACGTTCCAATTCCATCTTCATTTATACAAATCCAGTGACTCAAAAATAATGGACTTCTTTGTTCTAGATCCATATTTGTTGGCATATTGGAGGAACTCTTTAGCCTATCTTGAACTTTTTCATTATCGCCAATTTTCATATTTAAGTGAATGCAGTGGGACTATTAAATTTTCAAGTTGCTTAACAGCAAGACAGTTGAAAAAAATTATATATATATATATGTGCTGAATATATATATATATATATATATATATATATATATATATATATATTGAAGGTCAATAATATAGACTTACTACTCCATGCAGTGGTTTGTAGGGTAACATGGAAAACAAAAGAAGATATTTTAAATTTCATAAAAACATTAATGCTTGTATTACAATGTAAGAAATAAGCGCCAATGGGGATATAATTGTCATTTTACTTTAATAAGACTTTCATGAGACTACTTTAATCTTCAAAGAATTCCATTAATAAATAATTATAATAGTCTTCAAATTCTGCTAAATCTACTTTCCTAACAGTGCCTGCTCCCATCTTACAGTTTCTTTCTCTCTACAGAGTATGTTTTTCAGCCTAGAAATGCGAAATGGCTACCTACACGTGTTCTATGACTTTGGATTCAGCAACGGCCCCATGCATCTCGAAGACACATTGAAAAGAGCCCAGATCAATGATGCAAAATACCACGAGGTACAGTCATTGTAGTTTGGGTGGGTTTGGGTTTTGACACTTAGACCAGATGACCAAATGGAGTAGCTGGGATAGTAAACTGAACACATTCACATCTGCAGAGCAACTGAAATGTCCGCATCTACTCCATCCGGGAAAACACGTTGGCATTGCTAACAAAAGAAAGTCCCTTTTCATGAAAAGGGACTCATTGACCAAGTCTCTTGTTAATCTTAATAATAGAAGACCTATGAAAGTACCATATATGTGTCGAATGGCTTAGAATGCAGACACAAAGCTCTTATTACTTATACTTTGAGCCTTATTAGTATAAGGAGGTTATACAAGTCAATATAGAATTTCTCTTGAACTTTTTCTCTAGACTACAGAAATGCTAGTGATTTTTCTCATGAAGATCCCAAAAGTATGCTCTTTAGTCTTAAAACATACCTGTAGTCTGTTGAAAATACCCTTCTTCCACATTCATTAACAACTACTATAAATATATAATTTAATAAGCCATACAAAAGCTGTAATATCTTTTAAGGTGAGCCTAAATGCGATGGCTACCCGGTACAGTTTCCTTTTCAGTTCAATGCCCAGAGTTCATCCTTCCTAAGGATGAATTTCAATAAATGAAGAACTTAACTGTTTGTGTGACTAGCATTTTTGCAGATTGATTAGAAATACTCATTGTCTTTTAAATAGTAATTTGATATTTATTTAGGCAGCTGATTTATTGGTAGCATGCATTCTACAATCCAGAAAGCACCTACTTAAACATATGCTCGTCCTGGAAGAAACTGAAAATGAGTTGTCCAATATGTAGGAAGCTTTCATTATGGTAGATGGATAAATTTTAGAGATTAAATAACACAATACCATTACAAATGCCAATAATTAGAATTTATAACTGGATAAGTACTTCAGTGGTGGAGCGCTGTCCTAGCAGAGAGCAGGCTTGGTCTTTTTAAACATGTGTGCAGTTATAATCACACATATGCATGTACATGAGACCTGGGTTCCATTCCCAGCAACACAAAAGAACATATTTTTTATTAAATGGATAAATCTCACATGTGTTTTACATGTGCACACACATACACACACACACAGAAAGAGAGAGCAAGACCACAAGGAGGTATAATAAAGCAATGAAACTAAGTAATATTAAATAGCATTAACCTGATTAGGCTGGTAATATAGTAGGTATTTTCATATGTCCAGACTTAAAAAATTGTATAATCTGTTCAAATATGTGCAGTTTTCTAATCAATGATGCCTTGATCAAGCTTTAAAAAAAAATGATAGATGCTTATAAGTTCTTTGCAGATTCCCCTCTGGAGAGGCAAAATAAAAAATAACAGGACTCAGAGAAAAATTTAGCTTGTGTTACTTCCTTTTCCAAAGAGGGGTCTTCGCCCAGGAAATGTGAACTGCTACTTTACATTACATAAAAGCCAGCTTTCACACCTGTGAGGAAAAAGGGACAATCTATTCCCTATCTTACAAACAATCAGTTGGTTACAACCAGGATAGTTAAAATATATTAAAATGTTCTTTAAAAGACTAAGCCTAATTGTTAAACAGGCTTATAATATATTATTTCCTCCAGATCTCAATCATTTACCACAATGACAAGAAAATGATTTTGGTAGTGGACAGACGACATGTCAAGAGCATGGACAATGAGAAGAAGAAAATTCCTTTCACAGACATCTACATTGGAGGTGCACCCCAAGAAGTTTTACAGTCCAGGTAAAGCTTTTTTATTACACAGCTTTTCATTGCTCATGATATACTAGTGAGTCATCAATACCCAGGAGAGATCTAGATTGCTACTTATACATACCTACATGGGTATAGAAAAACGTCATGGACCTGTAGGCCCCCTACAACCAGCTAGTATGACCTCCTTAAATCTCATTGTGTAATTGATGCATTTCATTACTATAACAGAACATAATCTTCCACAGTATTCTCAAGAAGAGAAAGCGTGGAACATAACATATTATGTGAAGATGAAACAGCACATATACTTTTACTTTTGTTTTAGTCTTTCAAATTATTTTGAACTCTTCCATAGTACCTGACAGTATGTACACTCTTGAGGGTATGCAAGAGGTCATGGTTTGTGTGCATTGTTCTAGTGAACTTAGAACTTCAGCTCTTACTGTGCATTAAATTATAGCAACAGGGCTAGAAAGATGGCTCAGTCGTTAAGAGCACTGGCTGCTCTTCTAGAGGACCTGGTTTTGATTTCCAGCACCCAAATGGTACCTAGCAGCCATCTGTAATTCCAGTTACAAGGGGATCTGTTGTTTTTTAAAAAGTGAAAATCCCAACCGTTCTATTTTGACAATAAAGACTCAAGAATCAGATGCTTGGGTGAAAACCTGCTAGATCAGAGAGGCAGAGAAAACACCCAGCTGGCCCTCCTACTCCACTCAGGTCCAGATGGAAAAAAAAATGAAAAGGTTCACTAGCTCAGCTGACAGCCCAGGGAGAAAAGGGCAAAAAACCCAAGGCCAAAGGCTTGGTAGCTCAAAGCTCAAAGCTCAAAAGGCTCAAAAAGCCAGAGAGCTAGAGAGCTAAAGCCTAAGCTAAAGCCAAAGAGCTAAAGTCCCTTCTACTTCTCCCTCTGTCTTAAATACCCTTCAACTCAAAATCCATTCTGCTCCTTAATCCCTGTCAACTGGCTTCTTGCTCTGCCTTTTGACCTAGGATTAACTTTATTAAATCCTGTGTACAGAAAGTGCTAAGATTAAAGGTATGTGCTAGGGCTGACTGAACCACACCATAATCAGCTGTTTACAATAAACAGAAAGCTCATGGATTAAAGATGTGTGTTAGGGCTCAACCATACCAAACAAGAAACACAGTATTTGGGGTTCACAATGGGATCAAATATCCAGCAACAGGGACCCAACGCCCTCTGCTGGCGTCCAGGAGCACAGCATGCACATGGTGTATAGACATACGCACAGGCAAAACGCCCATACATATAAAATTAAAATAAATAAATTCATAGGAAGAGAGATTCTTATAGCTTAAAAGCAAAGTTGAGATAGTACTCTCATTAGAATAACCAGGAAAGCTTTGTATGCAAAACCGCTTGCTTTCCTAAATTTATGACTATCGTGAAGTCAGGCCCCAGGGTTTAAAAAGGAAAAAACAAAACTGAACAAAACCAACTCAAGTGAGTGCTGATGACGGAACCCACCCCTCATCCAACAGAAGCACCCCTCGCTATTAGCATCAAACCTCTGAGTGAATTTAGTGCGGTATGGATTATTACCTCAGAAGGCTAATTTTACATACATTTCTATACCTATATTTTTAAGAATTTAATTTTTATAAAGTTCTTATGTATCTTGAGTCAAGTCCTTTCCATGTTGCAGTTATAATCTCCTAAGAAGCCCCCCCCCAAGTTTTTCTAAACTAAACACCCTCTTCAGTCCTTCATGGGACCATGACCAATGCCCTATGGGACCGTCCTTGCCCAATATGTCTGCTGTTGGTTAGCACACGCCTCCAGCTCTGATCCGTGAGGGAGGAACACAACAAAGCTGCTCCTCTGCGGCACAGTTAACCCACTGTGATTGCCCAAACCCACTTGGCATTCATTAGTATCATAGAACATGTTCTTGGGCACCTCCTACATACCGAACGTGACAGGGGCTAAAAGTAGAGCACTGGACAGGACTGTCATCCCTAATCAGAAGGGTAAAACATTTCTTGCTTTCACATCTTAAGGTAAATAGATTCTTTCATGCAATGTATTCTGATTACTTTCCCCTCCCCCTACTTGTCCCAATTCCTCCCTACTAACCCTTCTCATCCAGATCCACTCCCTTTCTGTCTCTTGTTAGAAAACAAACAGGCTTCTAGGGAATAATAATAATAAAATGAGATAAAACCAAAACAAACAAATCAGAACAGGACAAAAAGAAACAAAAACAAAGGAGAAAAAAGCCAAAGAAAAAGCACAAGAAACATACGTAGATGCAGATACACATGTTCGCAGACACAAGAATGCCCTAAAAGACACAGAACAGGAAGCCATGATCTATATGTACACACACACACACACACACACACACACACACACACACACAGGACCTCTAAGGTTTAAAAAAAAAAAAAAAATGTGCCCTGACAAGATTATAAGACAAAGAACGGCCAAGCATGCTGCTGTATTGGTCATTTGCTGCCGGGAATGGGGCCTACCCTTAAGAGCAGCTTGTTGGGGCTAGGAAGTAGCAGCACACACCGTCAGTCCTAACACTAAAGGCAGACCGGTGGATCTCTAAGTTTGAGGCCAGCCTGGTCTACAGAACAAGTTCCAGGACAGCCAGGGCTACACAGAAAAAAAAAAAAAAAAAAAAAAAAACTTTTCCTCACAAAAACCAAAAGAGGGAGAGAGATTTATTTCTTCAGTGAGACTCCCATGGAGAAAACTAATTTTCACTTTCAGTAGCTATCAATTGGAGATAGATTCTGGGTTAGAGATTGGGTGTGTCCACTTCTCCCCTCAGCTCTCAGACCCTGTCTAGTGCAGACCTGTGCAGGCCCCAAGACACAGCCATGTGACATTATCTAAGGCCTGCCTCTACCTTTCCTTGATTAGAATATGCTACAAATAAGGCCAAACCCATTAGAAGATGTTAGGAAACCCAAGTTCAAATCCTACCTTGGTATTTAGGATGTAAGAGAATAAGTTTCTTTCTAATTTCTATGAAATTGCCAATAGTAAAGTATTTTTTTATCTTTAGCACATCAACTCAGTCTCAATCTACAAAAAAAAAAAAATACTAGCATTTCCTTCCGTCTATATCATTTGTTATAAAAGTAGCAATTGAAGTAGCAATTGATAATGGAAGTTAGAAGTTTTTGAAAGCTACACAGAAGTGAGCAAGTTGTCTTGACTTGGAGCCACGGGAGCCACGTCTACTACACACGAAGGTTTGGCAGAGCTGTGTGCCTCTCAAAAATGTGTGAGAGCCCGGATAGTCTTAACGCTACTGAGAACCTAAGTACACAGAGCTCTAGAGCGTATACATGCCGCGCCACTGAGGACTGATTTACTTTTCCAGGTTGCTAAGAGCACATCTTCCTCTAGATGTCAACTTCAGGGGATGCATGAAGGGTTTCCAGTTCCAAAAGAAAGATTTCAATTTACTGGAGCAGACAGAAACCCTAGGCGTTGGTTACGGCTGCCCAGAGGACTCTCTGGTAAGTACCATTCAGTGAAGAGCTTTTTCACAGGTAAACATAATGCTTTCTACAGCTAGATCAGCCCTGCTTCTCTGGGTTCCTTTCTGCTGCCAGGAGAAAAGAAAACTCATCAAACTGGAAAGGCCTGTGGGACTCTCCTGAAGCAGCTGCTCTGGTTTCGGGGGGGGGGGGGGGGGAGCATCCAAAGCCCAGAGAGGCTGCTTGGCTGCTTGGTGCTATTGGTCACTCGGGTGTAAGAAACGGGATTGCTGGAACCCAGCTGCTGTAGGAACACGGAAGGAAAGCTAGCAGGCCTGAATTCCAGCAAAAACAAAGTTGAAGCACAAACTGCTTGCACAGCAGGCACGGCTCTTTGTATATGAAAACTGACATAAATGTCAGGGTTTTTTTTTTTTTTTTTACTTTTTTTTCCCACACAGATATCTCGCAGAGCATATTTCAACGGGCAAAGTTTTATTGCTTCAATTCAGAAAATATCTTTCTTTGATGGCTTTGAAGGAGGCTTCAATTTCCGAACATTGCAGCCAAACGGGTTGCTATTCTACTATGCTTCAGGGGTAAGTGCTTGTTTTCCTTTGAGGACACAAAGTGCCGCTGTTTTGTCTGTCAAAAGCAAGTCTCGCGCATGTTAAAAGTGAATTTTGATGCAGATTTTGACTCACAAATACACAAACTATCAGATGGTAAATATGTTATATACATATTTTTTTTATTTTATTTTTCTCATTAGTTACATTTTGTTAATTCTGTATCCCAGCTGTATCCCTCATTCCCTCCCCAATCCCACCCTCCCTCCCTCATCTCCTCCCTGCCCCTTTCTAAGTCCACTAATAGGGGAGGACCTCCTCCCCTTTCATATGACTCCGTTTTGTCAGGTATTTTCAGGACTGGCTGCAAAGTCCTCCTCTGTGGCCTAACAGTAATGCTCCTCCCTTGGGAGGTGGGGAGGTCAAAGAGCCAGTCAGTGAGTTCCTGTTAGAAATAGTCCTTGTTCCCCTTACTATGGAAAACCAATTGATTACTGGGCTATCACGGGTTACATCGGAGCAGAGGTGCTAGGTTTTATCCTCTCATGGACTTTGGTTGAGTGCCCATCTCAGAAAAGAGCCTGTGCCCAGATATGTTTGGTCCTTGTGGAGCTCCTATCCTTTCCACATCAAACTCCCCTTCTTTCATATGATTCCCTGTACTCTGCCAAAGGTTTGGTTATGAGTCTTAGTATCTACTTTGGAACACTGCTAGGTAGAGTCTTTCTGATGCTTTAAGTGGTAGACTCCTGTCATACGTTCAACGCATATCCCATTTGTCTTTCTAAATGAGGATTGATCATCATAAATATGTTATATACATATCTTAAATATAATTACTAATTCTTTGAGAATTTTATACAGTTTATTTAATCACACACACACATACACATTCCCTCCCCTAACTCCTCCCAGTTTATCCCATCTTCCTTCCCACCCCCAACCAGGATAACCAGTATGTATACGTGTGTGTGTGTGTGTGTGTGTGTGTGTGTGTGTGTGTGTATCTCTTCAAGAGCCACAGGCCACATCCTTAAAGAAAACTGACTCCCTCCTGGAGAAGCCATTAACAGTCCAGTCCATACCTCCTCAGTTAGGGGTGGGGTTTGCGAACCCCTTCCTCCCATGCTAGAATGTTGACTGGCTTGATGTTTTGCAGGTCCCGTGCAAGAAACCACAGGTGCCATGAGCTTATAGTTGTAGAAGTGACACTTTAGCTCCAGACTTCCCCAACCTCTGGCTTCTAAAGTCATTACACTCCCTCTTTCTTGATGGCCCATTAGCTTTGTGGTTGGGGAGAGGAGTGATCCAAATGGTCCCATTTGTGGCTGGGCACTCTACTGAGCTTAAACTCTGCACACTTCGACTAGTTTAGAGTTTCTGAATTAACTGCCATCCATTGCACAAAGAAACTTCTCTGATGATACCTGAGAACTATACTAATCTGTGGGTGTTGAGATAAGACTACAGAGGGCAGTTAGATACTGTGTCTGTTCAGCAGTGATAGTAGCAGGTTCAGCCCCTGGGCTTGCGAGCTCCCCAATCATAGGTTCTTGAGATTGACAGTACTAAGCGTATTTCCTTTTATGGGGCAGGCCTTCAATCCCACAGAGCTGACTACCTCCATAACATTCATGCCACTATTACAGTCACAGCTGTATCTTGACCTGGAATTCAGTCCTGCCCCTCAGAAGTTGATGGACAGAATTCAAAGAGTCTGTAGACTCAGTGGTAGGAAATTGTATCTTTATTTACTCTAATTTAACTATTTTTAATATTGCAATGAGACACAGTAGTATGTTGTTGATTATTACAGTTTAATATTGATTTATCTTTTAGTTAATCAGTGGTTATTCCTAAACCAGCTTTATACCCAAATCACCACACAGAGACTATGATTTATTTAATTAACCTAAAACACAATGCTAGACAATAGTTACTCCATCCTAAACCTCCAAGCCTGCATAGTTTCCTCCCATTCAGATTTCCCACATTATACTTGCTTTTAGTCATATCTTACATTCGGTTCATCGCTCCTCATGGTTCCAAGTCCTGTCCCACCGATCTCTCCTCTCCTACTCCTCCCACTCACTTCTTTCTCTTCCCCTCCAGACCAGGATGTCCCACACTATTCTCTCCATTGCTCAGCATTGGGGCTGGTTGTTTAATTGACAATACAGAGAACAAATGGTGGCATGTTTACACAAACTTGAGACAGATGATGCTTAGAATAAACATCACGATGCAGTGTCCTGATTCAAACCAGATAGTGGGGTAGAGAAATCAGCATTTGAATGAACAAGGGTAAATTATATACCAAAAGTAGTACTAGCAGTACCTCTAACTTTGTCACTGAACAAAGTCACAAGTATTTTTCACATTTACAGTTGGCACAGACATTTGAAAATATCACTTTTGTCCATTTCTGCTAGTTTCAAAGTGTAGAAGCTGTCAAGTGTATTATATCTATTACTTGATGCCTTTGTAAAGAATAATATTACCATATATCACAAATTCCTTGTTTTAACATTTTGAGAGCAATATGTCAGTGTACTAGATAGCCTTCCTATTCCTGCATATTTTGTCTTAAACATTTTAGAATATTGCCTTATGAAGGAAAGCATGTATATGCATAACCTGCCAAAAGCATCAATGGCAGCATAACAACAACCTCTGAGTACAGGAACAAAGACATTTGTAATTTATTTTATAAATTAGAAGGAAGTTACACTCTTCACCTCTGATTTACAAGAGAATAGCCAAGCTCACCTTACAAAACTTATGTCAAAAATAAAGGGCTGGGTATGTGGCTCAGTGGTAAGAGCTGGCCTGACATGCGTGAGGCCCTGGTTCAATCTTCGTTCCCATGAAAACAAATAATATCTGTAGAAGTCTGGCGAAGCTAAGATTCAGCTGCTATATGCCTACCTGTACGACAGTTTGTGAAAGAACATTTCGCTTTGTATACTCACCTGTATCTGTTGCCATGTTAAATTTTATTTCTTTTGTACCTGTGTATTGGGAGAGCGAATATGTACATGCACACATGTGTGGTTATGTATGTTGAGGCCAAAGGACAGCCTCACGTGCCATTCTTCCTCAGGTGCCACCCACCTTGGGCTTGTTTTGTTTTTGAGAAGGAGTCTCTCATTGGCAAGGTAGCCCCGTGAACCCCAAGAAATCTGCCAGTCTCCATCTCCCACTGCTGGGATTACAGGCGTCTGCCATCATGCCCGGATTTTTGCCTGGGTTCTGAGGATCAAAAGGGGTCCTCACGCTTGTATGACAAGCACTTTGTACATTGTTCTATCCTCCCAGCCCTGTCACTATTCTTTTCAATATAATTTGAATTGATAGTATCTATGAGAATTTACAGAAAGCATTTTGTAGCACTTTTGCCCCAAAGCTTTCTTCAGAGTACTCTGGTTCATTAAATAATCTTCTTTCACAAACAGTAGACTGTTTTCATACGCAGTTCATGGGGTTTGTGAAGGCTGGCTAAAGAAGTTTGCATGCATATAAGAGAAACAGCATTATCCTCTGCTGATGTTTTAAAATGCGCAGTAAGCAAATTCAGAAAAGATGAAACTTCTTCTTAAAAGTTCTCTTCTGTCCTAATATATCAAAAACAAAAAGAACAAGAGCACTAAAAAAAAAAAAAAAAAAAAAAAAAAAAAAAAAAAATACTAGTGAAATAACTCCAGTCTCTTTGTCTACCCACATCCCCCCAGGAGACTGAAAGGCTGTTTTTCAAAGAGATCACATGAGAGACTGAAATGGTAGAAATACTTAGCTTAGGAAAGTCAATGAGACTGAGACATCTCTTGGCATGGCAAAACCACCAAAGGATTTCAGCTGAAAATACGGAAGTATCTTTTTTACACTGACGTGTGGGTATGAGAGGAGAGAGAAGGGGAGGAGACTGCAAGTATATCCATGTGTAGCCAGTCCAAGGACAACAGTTCTCACCTTCCCCCTTGTTTTGAGGCCGCAGGGTCTCTCTTGTTTTGGCCACTGCCATGTGTACTCCAGGATAGCTAGCTGGCTTGAGATACTCCTGTCTGCTTTCTCTCTCACCCTAGTAGTCCTGTATTACAGACACATGCCACTGGATCTGGGTTTAGCACGGATTCTAGGGTTCTGAACTTAGTTCAAAGGGCTTTCAGGGCAAGCATCTTTACCCACTGAGCCGCTCCCAGCCCTGAAACACACCTGCTTTTATAAGCACCACTACCATGGGCAAAAGTATTTAGTTGTCGCTATCCATAGAAATTAGCCTGATGGCAAAATTTCTGCCCGCTGTGTGCACCTTTAAGCGATGGCATCAAGCGAACTTTGAAAACCTGCCCAGTTCTTATCCTGAGATTCCTGTTTAAACACCTGTGCTTGTATTTCAGTCCGACGTGTTTTCCATCTCGCTGGACAACGGCACCGTCGTCATGGATGTAAAGGGGGTCAAGGTCAAGGCAGCAGACAAGCAGTACCACGACGGGCTGCCCCACTTCGTCATCACCTCCATCTCACCCACAAGGTACAGCCCCGCCCTTCCTGTACCTCCCACGACAATCTTTACTTGCAGGGTGGGCTTCTGACAGACGCCACTGTGGCTCCCAGGCTGGGCCATCGCTTTGTGTTCCAAAAAGTGATGGAGGGGAACAACTAACCTTTTTCCCGAAGAGATGCTACTCGTTGTCAAGAGATACCAAATAAGCCATTATAAAGTTGCTTCATAAAGGTAGACTCTTTGTGGGGGAGGGGCATGTCAATGAAAAAGTCAGTTTTCATCTCCGTACTGGCAGCGCCTGCCTATGCTACTTGGTGAACGGAGTGTGGTTTGCTGCACATAGAGAGGTTTCAGCAAATACTGCTTGTGTTTAGACTTTGAATCTAAACAGCAACGCACATTACGTTTATGACAGCGTTTTAAAAGTTCTAACTTTATTCGTGTGCGTGTGTGACTGCTGCATTTCTTTCACAACATTTTGAAATAAGAAACAAACCTCTTTTGAAGGCTGCGGCCGTCCACTCTCCTTGTGTGGAAGGTCCCATCAAAAGGAAATGCTGGTACAGTTTCTCTCGACTCTGTTTCTAGCGGTTAGTGAAACTAGCCTCCTATAAATGTGGTGACTGCCGGAGGTGTGCTCTGGCTTCCCACTGGGGGGGGGAAAAAAAACACTTGCTATAGAGATTTAGATTCCAGCCTTGGCTTGGAAAGCCCTTCCTGCAGACTGGTGTATTTAGCCATTTCCTCCTGCACCTCCCGAGGAATCTGCCTTTCCATTAAGGAGATGCCCCACCTCGCCCCCGTGAGAAAACCTGCCTGCTTGGTGAAGAGCAGCGTTCGGGGCAAAGGTGCGGTGTGTCAAGACTCTTTCCTCTGCAGATACGAACTGGTGGTGGACAAAAGCCGACTTGGGAGCAAGAATCCTACGAAGGGGAAGGCAGAACAGACCCAAGTGACTGAGAAGAAGTTCTACTTCGGTGGCTCACCAGTCAGTCCCCAATATGCTAATTTCACTGGATGCATAAGCAATGCCTACTTCACCAGGTATACTGAATGTGCCTAATGGATAACACATAGTGAAATGTTGACATTACTAAAGCTGATAAGTGTGTAATTTACAGTCCTTGGCAGACGGTAATTAAGAGTTCATGCGCCTAAGCAACTGACATAGTTGGGTCCATTAGTCTCTTGCTCTTTATTTCCTGTGTTGCTGTGGCCAAGCAAGACTTCATTTCTTTGCCTGCAAAACACAGATAACAAGTGCGCCTGCTTGGTGAGCTTGTCATAGAAATATAGGAGACAGTACATAGAAGGTACTTGCACAGCCCCTGGTATATAACAAGCTATAAATACAAGATACAATTATTTTGCCTTGGTTATTAATAGCAAACTATAGCTAAGAATACCTAAGTCCTTGTTCAAAGCTTAGGAAGGACTTCTTAATTCTTGGCTTTGAACAAAGCCACTGGTCTTTAAGAGACAACAGAGGCTCCAAGGACATAAGAACAAACACTGAACTGAACACATGCTAAGAGACACGCATGGTCCTAGCCATCCCAAGTCAGAACGTGGAGTGCCAGAACGTGGCTGTTAGGGCGCTGGATGATAACTGTAGGATTCTTGTTGATAGGTGCACATGGCGACGCATACACCGGCAAACATTTTCATCGCCACAGAGTCTGGCCGTAGTTTTCGTAATATAAACATGGACAGCATGTTTAGGATTTTGTGTCCCCCTCTTACAAACCCAGGTTGGATAGAGATGTGGAAGTCGAGAATTTCCAGCGGTATTCTGAAAAGGTTCATACCTCGCTCCACGAGTGCCCCGTTGAGTCGTCACCACTGCTTCTCCTTCACAAAAAAGAAAAAAATTCCCCGAAGCCCAAAACAAATAAGCAGGTAAGTGCTGACGCTACGCAGGACTCACTGTGTCCATGCGGCCCCAGGCACGGCTGCTTTGTAGAAGCTGCCCTCACTGACAAGCATGTCCACAAGAAAGGGGGTGCAGGTGTCATCAGATGCCCCAGCTTACCTGCTGTGCTGAGTCACAGGCGACTCTAGGAGGAACAGTCAGCTGTTTACTCCCTGTTCTAACCGCCTCTCAATAAAGGCAGTCAAAAGAGCTCTGCTCTTAACAACTGTGTGTGTGCGCACATGTGTGTGTTTAATGTTTAGCACTATAACTATCTGCTATAATCCGCTTTCCCTGATAACGTCAAGCCTCACATCGCAGCCATGAAAATTATTAATGTTTCTTTTGCCTTCTCAACCTTTGTGTTCCTCCATCTACATACACAGGTAGGTATGTTCCTGCTCCTTCATTAAATACTTAAGTGGAAGATGCTCCCCGTCTCCATCTTGGTGCAGTTTTAGCAACGCTCTGCCAATGCTCCTGTTGAGTGAGTTACTGCAACAGCTTCCAAACGGGGCTCCTTGCTTCTGCTTTCTTCCCTCACCATCTGTCCTCAGCACAGCAGCCAGACCATATCAGGCTCACCTCTCACCAAAGGGTCTCCAAGTCCCCACTGCCCTCAGAAGAAAAGCCCAACTCCTGGCAGTCTGGAAAGGTCCTGTGTGATCAACCGCACTTTCCCTCCATTCATCCCATTCACTTACCTGCCTCACTCACTCTTTTCCCCACCGGCCTCTTCTCTGTTACCAAAACTGGCCCATTAGCTCCCTGCCTTAGAATTCTCATTGTCTCTCCTTATGTCTCCACGTCCACTCTTCTCTCGAAAATTTGCCCAATATCTCTTCAACCCTACTCCCTTAATGAGACCTACCTTGGCTGTCTATGTAATATGGCAGCCTACCTTTCACCAGTAGTAGCAATATTTTTTGCCTTTATCTCATTGTACTTCTTAAATGTAACTACCAAGCTTCGTGAAGCTTATGAAGATGTGGCTTCAATGGTTACCAAGAAAAACTTGCCACCTGTTTTGAATGTTTGTTTGTTTGTTTGTTTGTAACAAGGTCATGTAGTCCTGGCTATCCTGGAACTCAGTTTGTAGTCCAGGCTGACCTTGAACTCATGAAGATCTATCTTCCTGTGTTTATGCTGGTATTAAAAGCATATACCACCACACACAGCCCTGGTTTAAATTGTTATCAAGGGTGCATTAAAGAGTCTGGATTGTAATAATTTATTTTCATGAGCACTTACTCTGAGTGCATAGTTGAATAAATTTTTAGAATAGATTCCAGGAGATGGAACTTACTGGATCAAGGCAAATCATGCCCTCAAAGAGGTAGCCCTGGTTTATGTTGCCCATGGAAAATACCTGTCTTAAAAAGCTATGTCCCAGGCTTAAACCTGTGAAGTCAAAGTCTGATGGGGTTCCCTGAGAATTCTCACACACGTGCCCATCAAGACAATGAGCTGAATGCCTTTTTTGTACAACAGTAAGTAATTCCGTCGTAACTGGCATTTTAAAATCGCTATCATGAACATATACCCACAGAAAATATAGAGTATTTGTTTGCCATACAGAAAGGTATCAGAGTTCATTCAGCTTTGCAGCAGAGAAGAAACAGCTCCTACCTGGTCTACAAGCACCCACACTGAAGTACAGAAAGGCTAGCCAGCTGATACAGCCATTCTTCATGTAGCCCCACACTTGCTCGGCTCAGCCGTGTCTGCTCGGCTCAGCCGTGTCGCCTCGGCTGCAGCCCAGTTTACTTCCTTAACTGATCGTGCAAAGCAAGATCCCTTCCTCTAAAACAAGAGGATGGGGAAAAGCCAGAGCTGGGGAAAATCCATAACTCCTAATCCCTCTCATTTTTCAGGCCCTGTGTGAAACACCTCTCTCAGGTCCCCTCTGTCAGACAAGCATTTCCCATTATAAGATTCCAACAACACTAGGGTTTAGAAGAAACGTCCGAATCTGTATTAGAGTCTCTCTGTGGCCTCACTTTTGGTCATTCTTGGCTTGAAACTATGGTAATTATTTGTAGGTGAGAGAGTGGAACCCAAACTAAAAATGAATGGGTATATTTCCTTCGTCAAGAGAAACCTTGCTTCTAGCAGTGAGTCACCAAGTCCTATGAACTCTTCGAGGGAATGGGGTGCTGCTGGAATAGAGGAGGCTTTCCTTTAGGATGTATAGTTAGTCTTTGAGCCCCCCCTGGGAGACTCTCCATGCCAGACTCTTTGGAAGAGCTGCTGTCCTGAGACCAGCCTCACGCAGCCCTAATTAGCCTTGCACCCCATGTGGATTGGAAGGATAGTCACAGGTGTGGCGGCAGCACTAGTTTCTTAGCAGTTTCTTTGTTCATATGAGATAAAAAAAAAAAAAAAAAAAAAAATGTGTTGCATTCCTTTTAATCGATGTCGAGTTTTCAGAAACTCCACACTGGTTTGTTCTCCTGGTAGAACCCCCCCCTTTAGGTTCCCAGAACTGCTGGGGGTTTGTTGTTGTTGTTTGTTTGTTTTAATATGTATAGATCTGACACTTCAGCAGGAATTAGGGAGAGGGAAAACAAGTGTGCCCCATCATACTGAATATCTTGCCAGGTTGTCCAGCCCTCCCTGCCCCCAACATCCTTCTCTCCTATCAGCTTCCTGAGTGGGGCTGAGCTGACCACTCCTTGCTTTAAAACCCTTGTGGCTCCTCTTGCCTAAAAACTGCCTAGCCCATCACCCAAAGACCTTTCTCTCTGTCACCAATCCATTCCCAGTTTCTTTTTATGGACCTGCTTCTCCAAATTGATTGTGAGTTCTTAAAAGCCAGTAATAATCTCTCACACTGCACCCACAGAAGGTGCAAAGAAACACTAATTTTTTTTTAATCTCCAACCTCTACCCATCCAATATTCTATAAATGTTTGGATAATGAATAAATTATTGAAAACTTGAATTTCTTCACGCTTTTATTTTGCCTCAGAAATAAAGTCCAATCATTAAATATTAGCCAATAGTTTCACAACACTACATTTTAGCATCAGCAGGACAATTTGAAGGGCACAACACAATGTTTAAAACTTAGCTATGTATGGAACTGTCAAAGAAAATAATCTTATTTTAAAATGCTGTTCTGTATTGATGCTGTCACACAAAATTTCTTTATACAACCTGTCACCAAAAAAAAAAAAAAAATGGTCTTAAATATTTTCAAGCTTCACTTTTTTAAGGTTTATTTGTTCTACCTGCATGCACATCTGTGTACCGTGTGCATGCCGGGTGCCCTAGAAGATCAGAACAGGGCATCAGATCCCTTGGAACTGCAATTCATGACCGCATGAGCTGTCGTGCGGGTACTGACACCAAACCTGTGCCCTCAACCACTAACCCGCCTCTCCAGCCCCAGTATCTTAACTTTTACATGGCATATATAAACAATACTGTGTGGTAATACGATGTTGCAGCTATGTGAAGATTTTATCGATTGATTCTCTCAAGGTTATTTTGCTTCAAGCTTTTTTCCATTGGTCAGTATTATTTAAGATATGCATTTACGTTAAATAATTTAAATGATAGAGCAGGTTATCTCTAAAGCTGCACTGTTACACAGTCAGATTAGAATTTGGGGTCTGCTAACATGCCGTGTTGTTACATGCTGTGCTCTCACTTCTTTATGACGCTAGAAGGGAAAGTAGCCTGCGATTTCGTGAATAGAAAACACACAAGGAGCCGTTTTGCTAGTTATGTATTCTTCATTAAGGATAAAGACATCATATGTCAAATTTTATTGCCAGTCACAACACTTTCATCTCTCCTTTTCACTTGTTTTTCCTATAGGGAGAGCAAAGTAAAGATGCACCTTTATGGGATCCTATGGGCCTGAAGATCCCAGAACAGAAGGCTCCACGGGACTCACTCTGCCACCTGTCCAACAGCCCCAGAGCAATAGAACACGCCTATCAATATGGAGGCACAGCCAACAGTCGCCAAGAGTTTGAACACATGCACGGAGATTTCGGTGAAAAGTAAAGAAATGCCCTGTCCTAGAAGCTCCACGCCATGCTCCATCCTTGTTTGTCTCAGGGTGCTTTTCTCCTGCCTTTCCTTTCTCTGTCTTCTTAATCCTGTTCATTTTTTTTTTTTTTGTCAAAGTATATACTAAACAATACATGATTCATGCTATCTAAGAAATTACATTCACACTTTTATCTCCAAATGGCAGCAGGTATGTAAAACAGCATTCTCATAGTTCACCAAGGTCAAAGGGAAGTTGGAATGGCCGGTCAGCTGCCTTGACATCACCTTCCCTCCCCCACACAAACCGCATTCAGATTTGTAAATGAGAATGCACCCAAACTTCCAGACTCAGAAGAGACAAGAGACACGAAGAATGCAAATGCTCTTAAATGTCTGTGGCCCTCCAGCTGTCTCAAACCCCATTGCCTCTTCACAAATCTATTGATTCTATGTTGTTAAAGATTCATTGTTATAGTGTTTATGTCGCCAGGGCCTTTAGCTCAGACATCTCTTGCCTAGCAGGCAAAATCTGTGTTCTTGAAATTCTTCAAGAAGGGGCCTTACCTATTTTTGGAGCTAACATTCTAGACAGGTTTAGTCACACACTTATTTCCACCCTTCTGGGTGGCTGTTTTTGGCATATATTTGCCTACAGGATAATTCTATATTCTTCTACTGGGAGGGATCTTTAATCTGTAGTTTATGTGGTACAGAAACAATATTTCTGTGAAATTTTCCCTACGCATGTTAAATACTCATTGCTATTTATCCACAGAGATAAGTTGATTTAACATGTTGGGTTTTAGTGTTTACTAATCTTATTAGATAGGAATCTCTAGAGCAGTGGTTTTCAACCTGTGTGTCATGACCCTCTTAGGGGTAGAATTACCTTATCACATAGGTCACCCAAGTCCATTGGAAAATACAGATATTTATATTACATTTCATAAAAGTAGCAAAATTAGAGTTATGAACTAGCAACGAAATAATTTTATGGTTGGGGGTCACCATAACATGAGGAACTGTATTACAGGGTCAGAGTATTTGGAAGATTGAGAACCACTTATCTGGAGGAACATAGTTATAGAATGAATATATATATATATATATATATATATATACACACACACATACACATATAAATAAAAAGAGGATTTGTTAGAGTGACTTACAGTCTGTGTTCTGGCTAGTACAGTGATGGGTAGCTCTCAACAGAAAAGCAAAGAACCCAGTAATTGTTCCACCCATGAGACTAGGTGTCTCAGATAGTCTTTGTTCTATGTTACAGTCACAGAGAACTAAGTTCCAATAATACCAAAGAAAAGCCTCAACAGCAGGGTAGATGAACTTGCCAGCAAGAGTGAGGGAAAGTAAATAAAAGGCAAAAGCTTCCTTCTTCCACGTCCTGTTGTGTCAGGAGCCTCCAGAAGGTTCAGCCCATATTTATAGTGGTTTTTCTGACCTCAGGAGAGCAAGATTTAGGGTAGTTCTTCCCTAATAATAATAATAATAATAATAATAATCCAACTAAGAAAAATCCTTCACAGGTGTGTCCAGCTGTTTGGATTTTAGTTAATGCCAGATTTAGGAGTCTTAACCAACACAAGACTTTGCTAAATACATAACATACCTCAAGAAAAAAATAAGAATGCACATGCATGGAATCCTATGGGCCTGAAATTTCTAGAACAAATGGTCTAGAGAAGAATTATTTATATTTTTGAAGTAATCATTCCCACCCAATAATTCATTAACTCAGAGTCACGGACAATTGGAATGAGGCTGTTTGGGACTAGATGGCTATTCTTTCTTGGACTGTGTTACTTTGAAAGTTTGTTGTGAAATATTATTCTCATCTCACTTCATACATGGCAACTTCTCTTTTCATTTACCAGATCTCAGTTTTCCATTCGTCTGAAAACCCGTTCCTCACATGGGATGATTTTCTATGTCTCAGACCAAGAAGAGAATGATTTCATGACTCTGTTCTTGGCCCACGGTCGCTTGGTCTTCATGTTTAATGTTGGCCACAAGAAACTGAAGATTAGAAGCCAGGAGAAATACAATGACGGAGTGTGGCATGATGTAAGTTGAGTGCAGAAAATAGCACTGTCAGCAAAAATTGGCCATTGCCCAGAGGATTAACACCAGTTATATACCACTGGCCTGACGGAAATACCTGTGTCAAAATGCTGAGGCTATGTACTCAGAGTCCAATTTGAAGAACTTACTGATTGTTTTAAAAATCTGGAACCATATTTTTAAATAACCACAGGCTAGTTGTAATCATTTTAACCCAAGGCTCAGTAATCAGCATGAGCTAATATTTGGATTCTAATGAATTTTTCACTTTCCCCACTCACCGGCAAGCTACGTTCATAATTTTTGACCACTATTACTGACTTTATATTTCAAACTGTAATCATTGGAGGAGATACAAAGTGAGTAAATCATTGAGAAGTCAGGGAGAACCTAGGTACTAGAGGTACCAGTGGGTGTGGGATGCCAAGAATGCCCTGTACAAGATGTGCTGCGACTGACTGTAGAGTGTGGCCAGTCAGCCAGGAAGAGCTTCCTAAGGAACCGTGCCAAAATACAACACGGGCCCAGAAATGAAACTGCAAGGGTGAAGCCATCCAGTCCAGAGATAAGAACATGGATGACAGGCTGGAGAGATGCCTCAGTGGTTAAGAGCACTGGCTGCTCTTCCAGATAGACCCAGGTTCAATTCCCAGCACTCACATGGCAGCTCACCCCTGTCTTATATATATAACATATATTATATAGTATATATTATAGTATATATTCATATAATATATATTATATATACTATATAGTATATATTATTATATTATGTATTATACATTATATATTATATATTAATTGTATATTATATAATATATTACATTGTATTATATATATAAATATATATTATAATATATATAGCAATAAAGACATCTGCTTTAGGGCAAAGATTCAAGGAATAAAGTTTCTGACATACCAACAACAAGACAGCCAAAAGGCTACTGAGGAGTAGAAAGAAAGAACACTCCTGACTTCAAAGATGGGTTCACATTTTTGAGAACTTTCTTTACCCTCCCACAGCATTGCAATACCAGGTTTGGGAGTGTGGACAACACAGCCTTCAAAACAGTTTGGGGTCATACCTGCAACAAGCTGTTTCCCTCTTCTCTATCCAGGTGATATTTATTCGGGAAAAGAGCAGTGGCAGACTGGTCATTGATGGTCTACGAGTGCTAGAAGAAAGCCTTCCTCCTAGTGGGGCTGCCTGGAAAATTAAAGGTCCCATTTATTTGGGAGGAGTAGCTCCTGGGAGAGCTGTGAAAAACATCCAGGTAAGCCAGCCGTGACAAGGCTGACAAGGCTGAGCCACTGCCCCTTGAACCTGATGATCACTGATTCCAGGTCCTCATTTTGTAGAGTTGGAGCCTGGTAAAAGGAAGAAGAGCATCCCAGGTTGTCCTGTGGGATTCCTTCTTCCCTGGGGCATTTTGATTTTAAAAGAGAAGTGAGATGAAAAGGTTTAATAGATATAAAGTGTCATGAAACTTATGTCTCCAGGAGGTCCACAAGTACCTGAGATTGTTAGTGTAAAGCTACATTAAGACCAGAGATCAAGACATTCCACTATATTACTGAGTGTGAAGGGGGGAAAAACAAAAACCTTCAGCTCACCTAAATTCAGTTTCAGTTATTTTTTTTTCTCACATAAAATTTCTAAATATGCACAGAATGTGAGTATAAGTGCAAGAATTGAGACTATAAAGAGCCATTTTCATCAAATTATAACTATCACGTTTTTAAGGTGCTTCTCAATGAAAGGAAAGTATCAAAGGACTTAATTTATCTTGAACACAAACATAGATTCCATTTTGTCGCGTTTCAATACATTGTTAAGATCCATTGGCATCTGTAGGTAGAAAGGGCGGTTCACACTATAATTAGACTTAAGTAAACAGCCCCAGTTTCATTGCAATCATTTTCTCTGTTTCCAAATGTGGCAGAAAAACAAACAAACAAACAACACAAAAGAAAACATAATTGTCTAAAGTGAGCCAAATGCCATGTCCTGTAGTATGTAGTATGAAGTACGCTAATGAAGCCAGATCAGCAAGCTTCCTACTGTTTGCATAGAGCTTTCATCCACAGCCGTGATCTCAGGCCCAGCTGTCGTTCCTGAACGGAAATGAATGGCTATACTAACAGTCGTCAGCTGGGAAACAACAGTTGCAACTTATTTTGTCACAGTCTGTGGGAACATATTTCCATTCGTAGTTACTACACGCTGACGTTATGAAGTACAAAATTCCAGCTCCTATGAATTAGTTAAAAGTAACTATCAGGAGCAATACTGATCATTCAAAAAGCTAAAATAAACAAGGGGTGGCTTTGTTCCTCTCGAGATTCACCCCTTTGCTTTCCCATGGTACACCTGAGTGCTGAGCAAGGGAATTTTAAGTAAACTTCTTCTTCCTCTTTCAGATTAACTCTGTCTACAGCTTCAGTGGCTGCCTTGGCAATCTACAGCTCAATGGTGCCTCCATCACCTCTGCTTCTCAAACATTTAGCGTGACGCCTTGCTTTGAAGGGCCAATGGAAACAGGAACTTACTTTTCCACAGAAGGAGGCTATGTGGTTCTAGGTAATATGACTGTTGTGGTATGGATATAGCTGGCCCCACCTAAACTTATAAAACAAGTTAAAGCTTGATCCCCAGGGGCCAGTGAGAGGGAACTTGGTCATTCAAAACGTTAAGGAAGGCTGTTCTTGTGGGAGTGAGTTCTTCTCTGAAGACCACACTGGTCGCCATCCAGGTGCGTTGTTATAAAGAAACTTGGGCCCCTGTCCCCTCTTGCTGTGCACATACATCCACGCGACCTTCCACTTCTGCAGTGAGAGCCTCAGCAAACGTTGCCACCGTGCTCCTCCACGTACTCCCAGCCTCCTTTCTCTCTAAATCAACCAGTGTTAGGTATTCTGTTATAGCAAACAGACCGAGATGACAGTGTGTGCTGAAAGCACGAGTCCTGAAGTGCTTTTTTTTCCTGGATGTGGCAACAGAGAATTTTCAGCCCATCCCTGTAAAATGAATGACCTCTTTCCTCAAGGACTACTGTTGGTTAGCCCCTTTACTGTTTCAAACCGAATGCACAGCATCAATCCTTGTTTGCTTCCCCTGGCCAAACTTCTGGGTGCAGACCAGCTTGACACAGACCTTCCTGCGCTGTTGTGTCTGGCCTATGCCAGCTCTTAGCCATCTTACTCCTCTAAGTTTTCTTGTTTGCCCCTATGAGTGTCCCCAATGAAGAAAAGTATAGTCCCTTCCCCTGCTCTGAAACCCTCTACAACACTCTCCTTTGGAGATCTTATTCTGAAGATTTCCTCCCAACCATTACTGCCCTGCTCATGTAGTCAGCAGCTTTTATTGCATGCCACCTGTATGGCAGTCTGTGTACCGGATGATAGACTGTGCTCGTTCCTAAGCCAAAAGAAATCCTAGGAACCTGTACACAGCCACCACCTAAACCACAGCAACAAGCATCTTAAGTGGGAAGGATGAACCCTTCTTAGTGATGGGGGCGGGGGTGCACATGAGTATAGGTGCCAGAAGAATGTATCTGATCCCCTGGAGCTGAAGTTACAGATGGTTGCAAGCTGCCCAAAGTTAGTGCTCGGAACTGAACTCAGATCCTTTGGAAGAGTAGCATATACTCCTGAGCCACCTCTCCAGCCCCACAGCTATTCTTTTTCTTTCTATTTTTTTTATTATGGACTGATTTTATGTGTATGAGTGTTTGCCTGCATGTATGTTTCTGCACTACATGCATGCCTGGTACCCACAAAATCCAGAAGAGGGTGCTAGCTAGGTCTCTTGGGATGAGGTGGTTGTGAGCCACTCTGTGCATGCTGGAACTCGAACCCGGGTTCTCTGAAAGAGCAGCCAGTGCTCTTAATCACTGAGCACAGCTGCTTTTAATAAGCAATATCTTAGGTCACCACAGTAACAGTTTCTAAATCCTAGCATGCACCGGTTAATTTTGAAGCTAAAATTGTTTTCAAATAGTTAATCAGATCTCTTCCTGGATGACAACAAAATAAAGTCCATCTTCCAAATTTGCACACTGGAGCCCCTCCAAGCAAGGCTCCCCACCTTCCACATGGAGCAGCCAGGCATCCCCATAGAATCATCTGGGTTCCTTCCTGGGGCTTTCCAAGTTTTCCAGCCTCTGTTCATGGCTTCAGATTACAGTCCCTATCCAGACTTTCCTGCCTTCCTTTCTTTTTAAATTGTATGTCTTCAGGTTCCATCCTTTGCCCAAACTGCCCTGCCTTTCTCACTTTTTATTTAGTATTGGGGGAGGGGGGTATGTGTGTGTGTGGTGATGGTAGGTGCATGCCATAGCACATGTGTGAGATCACAGGACAATTTTGTGGAGTTGGTTCTCTCCTTCCATCTTTACATGAGTTCCAAAGATGGAACTCAGGTCAGCTGACTTATACAACAAGTGCTTTACCTCCTGACCTACCCTTCCTGCCCCTCCCCTCTCTTTTTTTATTATCATTTATTACAATTTATTCAATTTGTATCCTGGCTGTGGCACCTCCCTCGTCTCCTCCCAGTCCCACCCTCCCTTCCTCTTCTCCCCCTATGCCCCTCTTCTAGTCCACTGATAGGGGAGGTCCTCCTCCCCTTCCATCTGACTCTAGCCTATCAGGTCTCATCAGGACTGGCTGCATTGTCTTCCTCTGTAAAGGAGTAAAAGGTGCTGCTAGCTAGAATGCTGCTTCCCCCGAACTCTCACAGCCTGCGGAGTACTTAAGAGTGTTCTGTCCTCATAAAATCACACCCCAGCTAGAAATTTTACTTTGCTCTTTTGGGTAATTTCCATTTCCCTTTGCAGATGAGTCCTTCAATATTGGGTTAAAGTTTGAAATTGCATTTGAAGTCCGTCCCCGGAGCAGTTCTGGAACCCTGGTTCATGGCCACAGTGTCAACGGGGAGTACCTGAATGTGCACATAAAAAACGGGCAGGTAAGTGTCCTGAGAGTTAGCTGTCTATCTCATCTAACCTTGAATGCTGGTGTAGAGCAGCAGGTGTACCATACAGAATTACTTTATCAATCTTTCTAATGGAAAAAGAGGGAAATTGAACTTGAGATTTGAATATGTGCAAGGCATGTGTTCACATTCATGTACTGTGAGTTGATTAGGACAGGGTCATGAAAATATGGCAAAGCTACCAGAAAATCACCAATAACAGCATGACAGTTTAATAAAAGAAGTAGAAAAAAAAAAGCTTTTCAGCAAATGAAAAGTAAAAATACATCTACTTTCCAACATCCACAAATGTAAAACCATCTTTCTAAGTATTTAAATGCTTATCACAGATGTGTGTGTGTGTGTGTGTGTGTGTATTGGCACATAAATGTAAGTTAACTCAGTAACTAAAAGTTTGTATTATGTTTTAGTTAAAAGGCACATTCACTATAAGATATCACTAAGTAATATTCAGGAAAGTATTCAAATAAGTTTAGAGGAAAAGGAATATTTTCATTATGGCTCAAACAATATAGCCAAGGTTTACCTTGACTCTAGTACATGTAATGAAGCCATAAAAAAACAAAACTAGCTGTCATATTTATGTGTGTATATATTATATATTATATAAGCATTGTATTATATCAGAATTATATAACATATTTGTATATAATATATGCTATATATATTTTACATATACATTAGTTACTAGATATTGGGTACTAAAAGATTTATGCGAGTGAGTTGACTTAGCCCTCATATGGCTCTCAAGTACATGTATAATATTATCACTCTTATTTTACATCTGAGAAAAATGGGGCAGAAAGAAGATAAATGTGAGCTCTGTAGTTTGGCTTGAAAGTTCGTTCTCTTCGAGAGTATCTTTTATTTTTCCATTTTTGACTGAAAAAAATTTCATTCAGTACAGTTTGATCATGTTCTTCTTCAACTTCTCCCTGGATCCTTCCAACCTCCCTACCCACCTACTTTTATATTTCTTTCTCTCTCTCTCAATCTCTCTCTCTCTCTCTCTTTCTCTCTCTCTCTCTCTTTCTCTCTCTCTTTCTCTGCTATATGTAGAAGATATTTTTGTTGGCATTGTTTCTATTTTCAGCCATGCCTTTTTCTTCTTTCATTGTTACATATGGATTTATTTATTTACTACAATTTATTCACTTTGTATCAAGGCAGTAGCCCCCTCCATATCCTCCCAGTCCCACTCACCCTCCCTCTTCTTCTCCTATGCCCCTTCCCTAGTCCACTGATAGGGGAGGACCTCCTCCCCTTCTATCTGACCCTAGCCTATCAAGTCTCACCAGGACTGGCTGCGTCATCTTCCTCTGTGGCCTGGTAAAGCTGCACCTACCAGAGGGAGGTGATCAAAGAGCCAGCCACTGACTTCATGTCAGAGACAGCCCCTGCCCCCCCTCCTTACTAGGGAACCCAATTGGATACTGAGCTGCCATGGGCTTCCTCTCAGCAGGGGTTTAGGTCCTCTCCATGCATGATCAGTCTCTTCAGGCCCCTGGGCCCAGATTTTTTGATTCTGTTGGTCTCATTGAGAGTTCCTGTCCCCTTCAGATCTTTCTATTTCCCCTTCCTTCGTAAGATTCCCTGCACTCTGCCCAAAGTTTGGCTATGAGTCTCAGTATCTCTTTCCATACCCTAATGGGTGGGGTCTTTCAGAGGCCTCCTGTGGAAGGCTCCTGTCCTCTTCCTTGTCTTCTCCTACTTCCGATGTCTATCCTGTTTGCCCTTCTGAGTGAGGTTTCATCCTCTTCCCTAGGGTCCTCTTTGTTGTTTAGCTTCTTTAAGACTATAAATTTTAGTATTTTTATCCTATATTATATGGCTAATAGCAATTTACAAGTGAGTATATACCATATGTATCTTTCTGCTTCTGGGTTACCTCACTCAGAATGATCTTTTCTAGTTCCCACCATTTGCCTGCAAATTTCATGATTTCCTTGTTTTTAATTGCTGAGTTAAAAAAAAAATACAAAAAATGCCAAAAAAAACCCAAGCAAAATAAGACAGAAACTTCACAAAAGTATGTTGTAGCCAACTACTCCTGAGGACCAGGCCTGCCCTGAAATGTCTTCAGGTTCTCAACCTGCTTTTCATAAACAAATACACTCTGTAAACTAAGTAAATTTGAGAGAACTGTTTTAATGTTTTTAACTTAAACTATCGTAATTAAACTATTTCTATCACCTATCAAAGAGTGACCTCTGGTGTTCACATTGCAAATGTAAGCATGGATTGGTATTTACTCAAAGCTTTGCTTCTCTGTGGCAAATCAGTTATAAAACTTGGCTTTACCCTCGTGATGAGAAATTGAACTAACCACATAACATGCCTCATCTTGGCAGGTCATAGTGAAAGTCAACAACGGTGTCAGAGACTTTTCTACCTCAGTAACTCCCAAGCAGAATCTCTGTGATGGCAGATGGCACCGAATTACAGGTGAAAAACTCGGAGTGTCCTGGGCATGCTGTACAAGCCTGAGCCTGCACATGGGTGGAGATCGGGGGGTGACAGCAGATGATGGCATGGAAGAACTCAGACCTTACTTGATACATAATGAATGATAAGAAAAGAGAATAAAGTGTCATCAGACTAAGATGTGTTCATTGAACGCATGAAGATGAATGCTGCCAAAAAAAGCTCTAAAATATAAGACATGAAATTTTTGGAGCAAAAAATAGAAGTAGAGTATAGTTCAACAGTCCCCTTTTCTAAGGGAAGTATCACCACAATTGATTGATTAGTTGTTTTCTAATTGTTTTCATTACTGTTGCTTTCAATGATAGAGAAGTATGGGGATTTTTATTCCGGAATGTACTGATGTTGGACAAATTATTTCATTTCATGTAAAAAGTACCCCAGTACCACGTATGACCACTCTTTGTCCTGTTTTTCAGTTATTAGAGACTCAAACGTGGTTCAATTGGATGTAGATTCAGAAGTGAACCACGTAGTTGGACCACTGAATCCAAAGCCAGTTGATCACAGGGAGCCTGTGTTTGTTGGAGGCGTCCCAGGTAAGCATCTAGGAAGGTCCAAGCTTCCAAATCCAGAAGGACCCAGTCGGCTCTCACAATTGTTATTACATTAAGAATTGAGCTATAATATTTTCACAACTCACCTAATAAGTCAGAGTTTTATATGCAAAGGTTCTTAATAGGAAAGAGCAGCAAAGTGCTGAATTTTATCTTATCACACACATACACACACACACACACACACACACAGAGTAATGTGCCGAAACTCATAACTCCTCAATCAAGATTAATAGCACATAAAATCAGCACGTTCACCAGCAGGTATTGCTTGCTATTTGCTTTTCTCTCTTCCCTTCCTTCTCCTTTAAATATCCTCAACAAATACACAAACCCTGCAGAGAAAGCTTATTTGTGAAAGAAAGTGCTATAGGACCTGAGAACTTTGGGTGTTAAAGGTTACTGACAACTATTCCCCTTACACAATAGGGAAAGAATGTATAGGATTAGTCTGTAGAGTGAAAACAGTTGTAGACGATAAGTTATGTTTGTTGCTCTCATGGAATGGCATTCCCTAAGAGCGGTTTCCAGGTACCGTTCTATAAAGAGCTGCCAAAATGGCATCTAATTCAGGATACTGAGAAGACACTGTGGGCTCTCTACAATTGCTTTATGCTCCTAGAACAAAGACCATTATCTTAGGTTGAACATGACTATTTTTATATATTTCTCTAACTTGGGAAAATTCAAAGTAAGCGTGGAGAGGGTGTTATAAGATGGAGATATTTAAGCTTTTTACCTGGAATTTTGTGAGAATCTTAATAATCTAACTAGATTTTTTTTTTTTTACTATGTCACATAAAGGTAGTCAGTAGTTTAAAAAAGAAAAATATACAGATAAAAACAAGCATCTCACATTGTGTACTCTCAATACAGTAGCAACCAAGTAACTTCTTTTCTTTCTATGCTGGTATTTTTAGATACCAGCTGTGGTGGTATCTAAATATACATAGGCTTATCTATTTGAATGCTTAGTTGCCGGGAAATGGCACTATTTGAGAAAGGTTAGAAGATGTGACCCTGTTGGAGGAAGTGTGCCACGAGGAGTGGACTCTGAGTTTTTAAAAGCCCATGCCACGCCCACTCTGCATGCTACCATCCTTCCCACCATTATGAGAATGAGCTAAGTCTCTGAAACTGTAAGCAAGCCCCCAATTAAATGCTGTCTTTTATAAGACATGGTCTCTCTTCCCAGTAATAGAACAGTGACTAAGATACCAGCAGTACCAACAATGGTGACTCAGGAGCCAAAAGGCATAGATAAGACACTCAAAATACAAATCCCCTCTTGGGTTTCCACACAGGTACTCACACCAGTGTTCCCCAGTCCTCTGCCTCTGTTCTGGCTTTGATTCTGAAAGGGACTCTAGGAAAGGCCACCATTGCACCATCGCATCATGTCAGTAACCTGTGAACATTGTCTCATATCGGTTCTATTTCTCCATTTTGATGCCTGCCTAGAAGTCATGGTGTAGCTTCAATCATTTCACAGGTTTCCAGTGCACACAGGATTAAATTAAACAAAGCGTGTGCCTGTCCCCTCCCTGCCCTTGCTTGTGGTCTCCCTCTGCTGTCTGAGATTGAAATTCCTTAATATTCAAGGATGTTGTCTTTGCTCCAGGTCTTCTCACAAATGCTCAGAGATTCAATTTCTAGTAAATATTCCTCTTCCTTTTTCTTCTAGTACCTTTGCAAGGAACAGCTTCTCCTATTTCTCCAACCTAGATCCTTATTGATCCTTTGGACTTGGCTTTTCTTTCCATCCTTTCTCCCTAGGATACATACCACTGTCGTGAAACTATCGTAGTTACTTTTCTATTACCATGATAAAACACAGTGGCCAAAGCAATTTATAGTAGAAGGAGTTTATTTAGGCTTACATTTCCAGAGGGTTACAGTCCTTGAGCTCTCAAAGCCTGCCTCCAGGGACATACCTCCTCCAACAAAGCCACACTTCCCAAACCTCCCAAGCTCAACACCATCACCTGGGGACCACATATTCAAATACCTGAGACCATGGAAGACATTTCTCATTCAAACCATCACAGGAATTGGCCATAGAACACCGCTGAAGCTAAATGGCACACCACCTTTTGGAAGGGAACAAGACTTCATTCCCCATCCAGTACTCACTGCTAACCATGTGTCCAAGCTCTTGGTGGCAAAACAAGCTTGTCTCCCCAGTGCAAACATCACAGCATTTGTTCTTCTCCCTGTAGCTGAAATGTTTACCATGCAATTCAAAAGTACTTCATAAGCGACTCTCCTTTGCTTTCTGAATCTGGTCCTAGTAAGCTCCAAAGACTGAGTGAACAAGATTCACTGAAAACCAAAACCAGGGCATCCAACACATATATTATATAGAGCTAATTTCTCTAGTGAGTCACCCCACAGGGATTAGCAACCGTGGTCTGATCCACCAGCCCACTGCACCACTGAAGCTTTTCACTCCATCTAGGAACCACGCCAGCAAAGGCTGCAGCAAAAGCAATTATAACGTAAGCTGGCTGTGATTAATTCTATCATCATGAGCTGCTTGAGGTTAATTCCATTAAAATCACATCAGAAACCAGGATGTTAAGAACGATAACTAAAGAAATTAAGCATAGATAGAAATCCTCTAAGCCCTGAATTCTCGTGAAATGCCAGTCACTCTTAGGCAACTCACAACTCTGATAACACATTTTCTCATATCCCTGTTTGTTTCCTATGAGTGTGATAAACAAACGCTACTATCAAAACAACTTGGGGAGAAATGGAGGATGTCAAAGGTAGGAACTCAGGCAAAGGCCCTGAGGAATGCTGATTATTGCCTTGCTCCTCTGGGCTTGCTCAGCTGCCTTTTTTATGTGAAGCTGAGCCAACTGCCCAGCAGTAGCACTGCCCATCATGGGGTGGGCCCTTGATCATCAATCGCTAATCAGGAAAATATCCCCAAAGAGTTGCCTAAGACTCACCCATCTCGTGGAGGCAATTCCGCAGTTGATATTTCTTCTTCCCAGACAACTCTAGTTTCTCTCACATTGACAAAAAATTAGCTATCAAATCTCACTAAAACGTTAATAAAGAGCTGGATGGTGGTGGCTCATGCCTTTAATCCCAACACTTGGGAGAGGAAGGTGGTAATAAAACCTATTTAATTGTTATAGACATATATATATATACATACACACACAACTTTTCCATATGATAATTTAAAAGTTAAAGAATTTTTTTTTTTTGAGACAGGGTTTCTCTTCATACCCTTGGCCTGTCCTGGACTTCCTGTGTAGACCAGGCTGACCTCAAAGTCGCACTAATCCACCTGCCTTTGCCTCCCTGAATGCTGAGATTTAAGGCGTGTGCCACCACACCTGGCTAAGTTATGGAATCTTTGAGGTTAGTGTAGTCCATTCTCAAGTCTAACCAATCACTATTGAAAGCCCCACATTATTTTCTATAAAACATAGTCAAACCTTCATTCGATCTTGGAAAACTTCTTTCTAAATTCTGTCTTAAAATTATGTATTGGGGGGATGAAAAAAAATGCCTCAATATTAAAAGTGCTTGGTGCTTAAGCATGAGGACAGAGTTTGGATCCCAGCACCCACATAAAAGCTTGGTGTTGCCCACAGCGTGCATGTGACCCCCAAAACTGAGGGCAGCAGAGCCAGGAGGCTCACTGGGCCTCAACACCTCATTATCATAGCTGGAAACAGAGTAGTGTCTGGAGGAGAGCCCACCTCCAAGAAATAAGGCAGAGAGAGAGATAACGAAGGACACTTACCACACTCCTCTGACTTCGGCACTCATAGGTGCATGCATTACACATATGCACAGACACCACACGCTCACATAAACACAAAAGCAAATGTGTTAATTCTGTTAACCAATTACTTACTCCCCTAGGATGCTCTTCTGTCACTGCATATAGTTAATTTCATGGTACATCACACAGACCATAATTGCGATATTAACTATTTCCTCCAGATGATTTTCGGCATGGAGCAAGGCTGGACAGCTGAGGCAGAGTGGAAGCTATGCCCCACTGTTCACAGGATGGCAGAGGGATTAGAAGGCTCCTCTCCACAGGCTTTCAATCAGTTCTTATTCTGAGGATGAAGTGCACTGGGCAGGCTTTACAAACATGCAGCCAGTGTAGATTGGATACAAATAAAAAGAACGAATCTCTGGGGCCCCTTTCAAGTCTAAAACTTTTTTTTTCTTTCATTTTTTCAAGACAGGGTTTTTTTTTTCTGTGTAGCCTTGCTGTCCTGGAACTCACTCTGTAGACCAGGCTGGCCTTGATCTCAGAGCTCTGCCTCCTGAGTGCTGGGATCCAAGGCATGTGCCGCCACTGCCTGGCTGGAATCTCAAGCTTTATGGTTCCCATTCTAAAGAGGAAACACTGTTTCCCGTCTTTATTTTCAGTATACAGGTTCTGTGCACACTGACTCTACACGGCATAGGGCGGCAGCTGCTTGCTGCTGTTTGTTCCGTCCCCTACTTTGTGTTCCTTCCTAGGTTACAGGCTGTGTTTTTCGCCTTTTGTCTGACACTGCTCCTGTAGCTGTGTTTATGATAATGAGCTTTGACTAAATGGATTTTAATTTCATAATATTTATAAGCTAAGTTGCTTTAAATCATATTTCTTCTATCATCCCAACACATCTAATTGTATCTGTACAATTAATGAACACCAGGCTCCTTCTAGACCTAATTACAATACGGGAAGAAGGTTCCCTGACAAAGCACCTGTGTCTATACAAAATCTATGCTGCTTGCACTTCCCTATTTATAGTTCTTAAGCCTTGCGCTCAGAAAAATTAAATTTTACCTCGTTTGAATTCATTATTTCCTCATTATATTCTATAAGCTTGGCAAAAGTGTTGAAGCTTAAGGGTGAAGGGTAACGAAGATCGGAATTAAACAGAAGCATTCATTCTGTGCAAAAATGAAAAACGGAAGCTCAAGTTCCTTTCCCGTCCTCAGCAAAACACAGTAAACAAAAAGCGCCTGGGGAAATTAACTCTGAACAGCACCGGTAGATCACGAACACTCACTGCTGAGGCCTCCTAGGGAAAGGCGAATGTCAGCCCTGGAAGACAGCACAGTAGGCACAAGAATGTGATCACAGAAAAAAACAGGGCCAGCATTGCAATTCCCATGTGTTCTCATTCTTCAAGAGCCGGTGCGGGTCCTGGGAGTCCGATAGGGAACTGAGTGCCGTTGCGGACATAGAAATCATTTTGATAATCTGAGCAATTTTCCACTTTATACAAAACGGTAATATTGGAGCTTGGAATTCCCCACATTGAATTTTCTTCTCTCTCTCTCTCTCTCACCAGAGTCTCTACTGACGCCGCGTTTGGCTCCCAGCAAACCCTTCACAGGCTGCATCCGCCACTTTGTGATTGACGGGCGCCCAGTGAGCTTCAGTAAAGCAGCTCTGGTCAGCGGCGCCGTGAGCATCAACTCCTGTCCCACAGCCTGACACAGCAGGGCAGGCCGAGGAGAGTTCCCTCCAGCACTGAAATAAACGCAGAATGACGGGGGTGGGAGTGGGGACCGGAACTCCCCCTCCCTACAAAAGCTCTTACCTGGTTGAAGGGGATTTCAATAAATCGGAGACCGGCCGCTTCCTATGTCTTATTGGATCCAAAATGTCTAAGCGGACAGCAATTCAAAACGGGGCAGACTTCCTTGTACTGAGAGCCCACGCACATGAGCTGGCAACGCTGCCGCTCCCGCCTCTAACACACAGCGGAAGGGCTTCTAAGTCAGCCATGGTGTGCAAAGCCTGACCACGTTCTCAGGGTCCTCAGTCTTTAAGAAAAGATCGTTCAGCTTAGACCCACATATGTTTGCCCTTAAATACCTTCTGTTACCCTAGATCTACTGACTCGATCCCATCCTAACTGAGGTTATCTGTTCTCCCCTTTACAAGAGCGTTGTCCATTTGTTGCAGGTGTACCTGGTTTAGTGAGTATTCTAACAAGCCAGATGAACTGAGTTAGCTCCTCAGCCCCCAGAAGGTTTCAGCAGAGTTGACCTATGACCTCCCAACAAGTGCCATGTGTGCAGTCAGCACTCATGGGGCACATTGGATATATGCACACAATTTATTTTTTAAGAAAAAGAAATTGTAGTATACTTTAATATTTTTTACAGGGTTGGTATTTCACATTCTTATCATAAGAAAATGGGAATTCCTGACTCATGTACCACACAAAACATGGTGACCCCCAGACTCAATATGAAAAGGTTTTTTTTTTTACTTTTATCCAAGAATAGTCTCATCAGTACTTGATACAAAAAAAAAAGGTATGTGCTGTTGATCAATTATTCACGAACCCTGCTAGCTCAGAGCCCCTACAAAATGAAGAGCCCTTATCTGATGGAGTCCCTCTTTGCAGCTGTGTTCCACTTCCTCTCCCATGGCCGTAACTGCCTGGACAAAATACTCCTGGTGTGAAAAGATTGAGTGTGAATAATTGAATATTTTCTCTTATGAGTTTGGGTTATGAAACGAGAAAATCAGGCACATAATAGAAGTTGAAGCCAAAGAGATGTCAACTGAAATTTAACTTTAGCAGCTCAGGATGCAATCGTCGGCATGTAAATCTTGGCATTGCCATTCTGTAGATCTGACACATCCCCTACCCCTTGTCCAGTAATGATCACCTCGGTCCTCAGCTAAGAATTGGACCCATTAATGAAGGGGCTCCAACAGTCCCTGCCTTCCCCAAAAAACGTATAGGGCCTGACAGTTGCTGGGTGGGAAGCACATGAAGCTCTGCTTCCCCTGGAAACTGGCAATCTAAGGTTGGTAAGAATTTTTTTTCTTCAGTGGCGCAGCCACCTGTCAGTTTCCCATGTCTTTATAAGCAATCCCTCACCCGTACTCTTGTAAATCCAATGGAACTCATTGGATTGTCACACTATCCTTGGCGTCATTGGTACCCTGTCAATAAACATGTTCACATCTCCTTAGAAAAAGCCCATACGACTTCAAAAGTGTAAGCTAGCATCTGGAAAGATACCTCAGGGATTAAGAACAAATACTGTTCTTGTAGAGGACCTTGATTAAGCTCTTACCACCCACTTGGGAGCTTCACAGTCAGCTGTAACTCCAGTTTCAGGGGCTCTGCCACCTCTTCTGACCTCCTAGGGCACACAAGAACATACATGTAGATGAAATGCTTATACACGTAAACTATTTCTCATTTCTGGACTGTTCAGAGATCTATTGTAAGAGCTCAGAGCTGTGTCTGACATGTATAGGAATATACTTAATATTAAGTTAATTTCAGGAAAGCAGGGTTTCCATAAAGGTTATTCCCCTCACCCCACCTCACCCTCCAAGACAATAATATAGATCCTGGGAGCATGAGAAGAGGAAAGATTGATGCTTCAACTTTTGATTCCACTGAGCCCCAGCAACTTGCCTGAGGGTGTGCTAAGACCAAAGGAATTACGGATAGCTGTCAGAAAGGCAACAAGTCTATAACCTTTTGAGTTCTCAAAACCAGCCCCTAAGAGAGCGGATGGGACAGCCTGTGGGGGGAGGAGGGAAGGGTGAAGCAGAAAATAAGATCGAAGAATGATACCCCAATGGTCGATGTAATCATGAGGCAGAAAGGCACAAACATAAAAGTGTAAGATGATATTGCCAGTCAGATACAGCAGAATCTCTCCAGAACTCCCAAAGTGTGGTGATAAGAGAGCTCAGAATTTATTCTTGTCAGCCTAGGCAGATCATCCTGCGTTCACAGTGAGCCTCAACCTGCACCCACAGACTCAACAGAGTATCTTTTCAAATGGCTAATGTCAACCTGGAGGCAAGTTACGAAAATATGATGATATGATACACTCTGAGAGAGCATATACCCAGTAATGTAAGGGAATGTGGGGAGCGATTCATTCAATACTAAAGCATCCATAGTGCTGAGGTGGTGTTTATCCTTGTTTTAAGATCAGCAGTGGTGCTCCACTGTCAATCCTGACATCAGTAATTTGCATCTTTTATTCTCCCTGATAATTCTGCCAAGAAGTTTATCGATTTTATTAGTCATGTTGAAGAAAATGCTTGGGTTCCACTGTTTTTTTTTCCCTCTATTATTTCTCTGACTCTTATTTTTTAATTATATTTATTTGGGAACACGCATGTTGGCACGAGTGCTTTGACGCACGTGTGGAGGGCAGAGGACGGTGTGTGGGAGTCAGTTCTCTCCTTCCAGCAGCTCAAGCCGGCAGCGTCGATAGCATCTTTACCAGCTGAGCCATCTCACCAGCTTTCTCCCTGCTTATTTTTCCGAGTTAGGTTTAATGACATTCACCCCCTTAACCTCTCATTTTGTCTGGGAGAATTTTGTTGTTGTTGCTGTTGTCCTTGTGATTTTGTTGTTTGAAGTCAGTCTTAACCTTCAGCCCAGGAGGACCTAGAAGTTGTGGCAATCCCCTATGCCAGCCTGCTGGGATCATAGGCATGTACCACCACACAATGCTTACCCCTTTCTAAATAATTTAACGCTCTAATTCTAAGCTCTACTGTAGTTAAAACTCACATATTTTGATATTTAATTAAGCTCAAACTGACTTCTTTGCCTCTTTATTCAAGGGTTATTTAGAATTACATCATTTTATATTCTGGTATTTTGATATTCTCTGGGTATTTTTGTTATTTCTAGTTTATTTACTTGCATGTATTTTGAATATTTTGCATACTCAGTGCTTTTTAATTTTTAAGATTTGATGGCCTACAATGTGGTCGGATAGTGAGTTTTTCATGTGCACTTGAAAAGAATATACACTATCCTGGCTTTGTGAGGTGGCAGTCTGTACAGCTAAATCATGTTTTCTCTGTCTTCACTGATTCCTATTTATTCATTTCTTTATTTGGTTTTTCAAGAAAGGGTCTCTCTGTGTAGCCTTGGCTGTTCTGGACTTGTTTTGTAGACCAGGCCTCAAACTCACAGAGATCCATACCTCTGCCTCCCCAAGTGCTGAGATTAAAGGCTTACACCACCACACCTGGCACTGATTCCATTATTCTATTACTTGAAGTCTATATTATAAATGTAGAGTTATTCCTCTCAGGTGGGACCAGATTCTGTGGTTCGACAAACTTTGAAACTCTATATAATTATTAATATAGTTACTCCTTTTTAACTTGTTTGCATGGTATTCTATTTATATAGAATGCACTTTATAAAAAGTTATGTTCAATGTAGGGAGGGGGGTGTTTCGTCCATGTTTGTTTGTTAAACACATGGGTTCAGGGCCCACAGATGCCAGTAGAGAATATCAGATCCCCTAAGACTGGTATTCTAATGGTTGTGAGACATCATGTGGTGGGTGCTGGGAATTGAACCCAGGCTCTGTTGAAGAGCAGCCTGTCCTGAACCACTAAGCCATCTCTCCAGCCCCAGTCCTCTTAGACTCGTTTGAAGTGAATTCATATAAACAACTTATGCTTACATTCTTTTGTTCTGGCCAATATGACAGTCTTTTCCCTGAAATTGAAATTTAGAGCTTTTGTAACTGATACAACTATCTAAGTGATAGAATTGAAATATTATATATTTTTTACTTTTTCTTTTAGAGTGATTCTTCGGTCCTACTGTATATGTGTTCTACTTGCTATTTAGAAATAATTCTAAAACTTTACAATTTACACATTTATCACAATCTTCAAGTACTATGATACTATTCCGTCGAGTTTTAAGATCTTTAAAATCCTGAACTTTCTTCCTCCCCTTGCCTTTAAAAAAAATGACATGTTCACATGAATGCCATGATGCACGTGTGAAGGTGAGAGGACAACTTTGTGGAATTGGTTCCACCTTTATATGGGCTCCAGGGATCAAACTCAGGTCAGGCTTGGGCAACAAGCACTTTGCCCCCTGAGCAGGCTCTGCCCCTCCTCTGCTTTCTTCAATTCATATGTTCACATGTTCTTCTTTTATATGTCATCACTGCTTTCTTCTTTCTTTATATAGCTTCTCTGATAAATGCTTACACATCAGGATTTGGCTTATCCATTTATCCACATAGTTTCAATTTTTTTCAGTTGTCCCTTTCTACACATTCAATTTTCCATCTACTACCATTCTCTTTTTGCTTAAACTTCCTTGAACATGGTGAAGATTTGCTGGGAATGAATTCTTAGAGCATGTGCAGTTAAAACATCTCTACTTAATTTACATTTCTGAAAGGTGCTCTAGAGATGTTTTAGCTCAGGCATGGCAGCACACATCTTTAATCTCAGCACTCAGGAGGCAGAGGCCAGCCTGGGTTACATAGCAAGTTCCAGTCTAACCTACATACCCTCTCTCAGGGGAGGAGAAGGAAGGATGCTTTAATGTCTTCTTACATGTTTTTTTATGAAAAATGTGCTTTTATTCCTTTTTATTTTTAATATAATATATTTATTACAATTTATTCACTTTGTATCCCAGCTGTAACCCTTATCCCCTCCCAATCCTCCCCCCCTCCCTCCCTGATCTCCTCCCATGCCCCTTCCCCAGTCCACTTCCTTCCTCCCCTTCCCTCTGACCCTAGCCTATCAGGTCTCATCAGGACTGGCTGCATTGTCTTCCTCTGTGGCCTGGTAAGGCTGTTGCCACCTCAGGGGGAGGTGATCAAAGAGCCAGCCACTGAGTTCATGTCAGAGACTGTCCCTTTTCCCCTTCCTAGGAACCCACTGAGCTGCCATGGGCTACATCTGAGCAGGGGTTCTAGGTTATCTCCATGCATGGTCCTCGGTTTGCTCCTCTGAATGACTGTTATTTACTATCGAGTTGTAAGATATTTCTTATGTCATTATTCTCTTTATTACTTCTCGTCACACTTGGTCAAAGTAAAGTTCCCTGAAGTCAGTCTTACTTTTTAGCAGCCTTCACCATTCATCTAGCCCAGCCCCATCCTCACTGTGGCAAGGACAAAGGACTCAAGGTCCATGTGTTAAAAGATATTTCTTAGTTTATAGTGTAACTCAGTGGCAGAGCACATTCCCAGCATGTGGGAGACCATGAGTTGGGTACATAAAGGAAGAAAGGAAAAAGAGAGAGAAGGGAGAAAGGAGAAGGAGGGAGGGAAGGGTAGGAGAAGAAAGAAAGGAAAGAAAGGACTTCACTGTGGTTGAAACATCAATGATTCCTACCCTTGGATGAGTTCTCAGGGATCTTTCATGATGCCTTTCCTGCCATTCTTTTCCTATCCTCAGGCAACTTTAGTTATATTTACTTTTCTCTCTCTAAGGAGTGTTGCATCTTTGTTACTTAGGGATCACCTCATTGACTCCCTCATCTTACTTTCAAGTTCTGCTAGAGTTGGTATGTTAGTCTCTCTTAATAGATATGGTTTAGACCTACAGTGGCAGAACCCAGTGCTCACATTTCTACGTGGTCTTTTCTCTTTAAGCTAATGAAAATTCAAATACCTTTGAGATCTATATAAGCTCTGAGAACCTGACATCATGGGTCAGGCTTTATCTTGAATTTCTGAAGCTAGTAATCTATGAGCAGGATGATCTCTAAGGTACTAGGTGTGAAGTAGTCTATCTTGTGAGACACAACCAATGGCTTATCATCATGATTCTCATTAAAATCAAATATTCAACAATTGTCATCACCCAACTAGTGCCACCGCCTTTATTTGTTTACCACACAGACCATAAGATGATACTGGCCCATTACCCTTGACCTAGTCAACCCTCAACAGAAGACTTAATGATGCTATTTGGGATGCATTTCCTTGCTGCTTTGCACAGGTGGCTTTCTCATTGTTGCATAGACAGTGATGGGAACATCAGTTATTGTCAGGCAATGACTTCCAGGGCATCTTCGGAGTTGCCTGAATGAAAGGGCAAATGAATGGTATGTAGTTAAGGTACCAAATAGAAAATTCTTTTCAAAGTAAAAAAAAAAAAAAATCAGTATCTTTTCAACTGTTTAAAATCTCTCTGAAGGCTTTGAATGTCACAAAAAATTATAATCAGAGATTCAGATGAGAGTCTACACTTACATAACAATGAACATAGCCTATTGTCATATATTTAATTATAGGAAATTCATAAAAACAAAATTAATATTCCTGATGTTCCTTTTCAAGGGTGTGCAGTAATTATTATATGGTAAAAATGCATAAGTATAAGTGATAATCATATGTAAATTAATTCAGACATGAAACTTCAATCACTTTGGCCAAGTAATTTCAAAACTAGAACTTTTGTGGGGTAAAAGCTAGCAGACTAATGCTCAAAAGTTGGTAGAATCTCTGAGTTAAAATACCTTTAAATGCATCTGGAGTCTGGTTCCTTTTCTAACAGTTTTAGCAATCATCAACCCTGGATATTTTGCCTATTCCATCCAAAAGTAAGTCTAGCTTTTAAAATAGCTACCTTACTAAGCTTAACTGTATTATTTGTTTTGTTATGACAAACACCAGAAAATGAAGCAAATCCTATTCATAATAGTTTGCTCTGATAGTGCAAAAGTGGCTTCCCTCACAGCACTTTCCCACTCTATTATTGCCTCAGCCAATGCTCTAACACAAGCCAAGGGACAACAACTCTCAGGTCTCTTTTTTTACATTTGTACTCTTGTACCTAGAACAATACCCTATACATAATCATGCTGGTGATTTGATGCTGATCTTGAGAATACATAGACAATCTAGATAAAAACTTATGAGGTAGGGGTAAAGGCTGGTCTAAGTCTGGTCTAAACTTACAAAGTTACAAAATATAGACTATTAAAATCAGACTAATTTAATAATAGCAGTGTTGAATTCCCAGGTTTAATTTTTCTTGCTAATATTAAGTTTTGGTGTTCGTATTGATGACAGCCAACACCCTTATCCCCAGTTGGCAAGATAGTCACCTATTGGGTGATGTCTCTTTCCCATTACAGGCAGCACTGGAGCTCAGGCCTGATTCTAGTCCAATTGAAGAATCGCCTCCTTCCACTGGAAACCTCCTTGGCTGGGTCCCAAACCGAAAAGGCATAATTCACTGAAATCCTAGAATACAAAGTTAAAACAGCAAGGTGCTTATCTTCAAAGATAAGTTGACATTTATGTTGTTGCAATTTTTTAAAAGTGTACAAAATGTTCAGAAGGTGACATCTGAAAAATCTACAAAAGTTAATTATTTAACTATCCCTTATAAACAATTTAGAGTCTTATAACAAATTCAAAATGGCCCCCCACGTAGCATAATAAAACCGTACCTATGTTGTGGTTAGCCTGTGTCTATGTGACATCATAGGTGATGTCTATGCTTTAGGGAAAGAAAAGCTCAAATTGCCTTCCTAGGATTATTAAAATCAGCAAACTTGAGTCTTCATTCCCTACCCTTCCATGCCTCTTCACTAATTTAGACTCTTTCTTTGAGCAGAATTTCACGCCCATTCAAATACCTTTAAATGATCATTTGTTCCCATTCACATTTAGTCTTCCCTCCCCCTAGGTCACAGTGCACTCATTAAGAAATTGGCTTTGGGAGAGTAAACACTTAACTTGTCCTTTAGTTTAATTAAAGTTAGTTGTGGAGACAGGGGTTCTCTGTGTAGCCCTAGCTGTCCTGGAATTCACTTTACAAATCAGGCTGGCCTCAGACTTACAGAGATTCACCTGCTTCTGCCTCCTCAGTGCTGGGATTAAAGATCTGTGCCACTACTGCCTGGCAACTTGTCTATATTTCTAAAAGGTAAGTATGTAAAATATCTGCTTTCAGATAACAGTAGGTTTTAAAGGAAATAAATCATGTGACCTACAAAGCCTGACACACAGTCAATAAATACTCTGTCCGTGACTATTATTTAGTAGCGCTGAGCATTAGTAAACACACATATAAATGGGAGACACTGTGTACACAATACATGTACACAAAGAAATTATTACTACCTACTGTTTCCTGTGCCCGGAACGCTCCCCAACCCACCTTTTACTTGCTAGAGCTAAATCCATCCACAAGGTTTGAATTTACATTTTCCTTTCTTAGAGAAAGATTCTTCCACAACCCTTATTGCCTAAGCCTCCATAGCACTTCCTTTTTCTGTTTTGTAACAGTTATCATTCTGATTCAAGATGTCTCAACCAGGATGCTATGGACATTTAAGACCTCATGATTCTACACTGGAGAAAGGTATACTGTCATAGGCATTGTAAAGTGTTCTTCAGGATTTACCCCCTAGATGTCAACAACCTTCTCCCAGTGTTTTGACAGTTTTCTTTTTTAAATGTTCCCAGACATTACCAAGTATCCCCTAGTAGGAGAGAAAAGCAAAGACTCTCCCTGCTAAGAAGCAGTGTCCTAATTATTTTAATAAATGTTTGAAATATCCTTAGCCATTACTTGTCCATCCTTTACAGCTAGAAGAGTTTGGGCACATAATGGACATCTAATATCTCTATCTTGAATAAATGTACATGTCTTCAACTATTAATACATAATGAACAGGAAACATGAAAAATGTCTGTAAAGTGTTTTTATGCCTAGTAATATATTCACAAGTAAATACTTATTGGAAGTAATAATAAAACTAAATTTTTAAGTTTCAAGAATTTGATTAGTAGACTGTGGCTATTATCAAGAAAGGGGAGTTTCTTAGAGTCACCTGTGGTTTATTATAACTCTCTGAGAAAATTAAGCTTTAGCTACCTTGCGTAAGGAAACATAGACTTACCAAAATAGGCCAAGTCTGATTCCTGTAGAGGTGAATAAATCAATTGCTTCTACTGACTTTCCATAGAAGGCTAGACTTGCCAAAGGAATTCCAGTTACACCCAGAATTGTGACATCAGAAGATTCCTTCACATAGCTTCTTGCCTGCTAATGAATCAAGCATCTCAGTTCATAACTCTGCTAACAAGATGGATGGTCAATAAAACTGTTTTAGAATTTTATTCTTGTCAGTGCCCTTTTGTTGTTTTGTTTTTGTTTTTTTGTTTTTTGAGACAGGGTTTCTCTGTGTAGCCCTGGCTATCCTGTAGACCAGGCTGGCCTTAAACTCAGAAATCTTCCTGCCTCTGCCTCGCCAAGTGCTGGGATTACACCCATGTGCCACCCCACTCTGGCACCAGTGCCCTATTTTCAACATTACGTATCTTAACCTATGAAAACCTATAACTAATCAATAAAATCAGACTCCTGATTCTTCCCACTTTATACACCATTTCCTCTTCATCTTCACCCAGATTTCCTCTTAACAAGGAACAGCAAGTAATCCAGTCTGTCTATATATACCATTCTCACACTCAAAATCTTGACACTTAACTGAAGTTCTCTGTGTCTCTAAACTTGATCTTATCTTTGTCTCACGTGGAATTCTTCCATGTCCTGGACTATTTCTTGTAATGCCTGGACCACCTCTTGTTCCTGTTGCATCCAGACAGCCTTGCAGTTCCCAAATGGAGGAAATGAAAGTTGTGGTTACACTTTGTACGCTCTTGTTATTCTATCTCCTTGTCCTAGAGCTTCTTTTCTGCTGATCTCATCCTTAGGACTCCTTCTTACACCAATTCTGGGCTTCTGTAGCCACAGCTTATTTCACTCACTGTCTACCCTGCTTTGTAGTGCTTTAGTTTAACCCATGAGCCAGACAATAATCTTCAGCTAACATAGCTAATGACTTAAGTGCGGCATGCTAGTGAGCATCTTTTAACTTTATGAAAGTCTTTCTAAGTACACATTAGACTCAGTCCCTGCTGGTGTGTGCCAGAAATTGGGCTATAGAAAACTGGCATCTTATCTAGGAATGAAGTTTATGTTGGATAAAAATCTTACCTCTATCTTCTCTTATGAGGGTTATCTGTAAATATATTGGTCACAATTTCGTCTTAGAGAAAGCTGAGTTTAACTTACTGTGTCACAGTCAGACAACTGAAATAATTGGTGCCCATTGTTAGCTAACACATGACTAACACCTAAAGAGTTTTTTCAGATTGCAAAGAATTTTAAGTTGGTGTGGTTGAGATAAGATAGAAGTGGAAAGATGATGGGTTGGGGCATCAAAATTAGGTATGAATTTTTGACAGGATGTTAGCACTGAAATTTTAAGCAGATGGCCAAAAGTTTATCTGTAAAATGGCATTAAAACCACAAAGTTAAAGTATCTTCAAGACTACTATTCCTTAAGTCCTTATAGTACTATTTTAGATGGTTTATTTGGCAAAGATTGTGTCAGATTTCCGGTGCAGTTGGTATAATGAATCAAACAACAGACTAATCAGTGAAAATTGGCAACACTATGTAATGTATCAGAAGACCAAGTGAATCTGATCTACAGCAGTAACCACAAAGCAATAGGTACATAAATATAAATAAGGAAAAAAAAGGACGGTAGAACCTCTAAATATGTTATCTTAATGATAAGTTCCCAAATAATAATTTTTAAATAACTATCATATTTGTGAAATACAAAAAAGATATATCCTAAGAAAACATACCTATTATTATTCTTCATCCAATAATTTTTTTTCCTGAGACTACCATGAGCCACATCTATGTTTAATGTTGAAAAGACCGAGCAAAACTAAATTCAGTTTCTGCTCTAGTGGAGATTAAAGATTAGGACAGATTCTAGAGAATAGGCAATCTAAATATAAACGATAGATATTAACTACCTAGAAATGGGTGGAACAAAGACATCTGGATGGTTAAGGATGGAGAAAACAGCAGCACATGCAAAGGTCCTTTGGCAGTTTAAAAAAAAGGTTCCTAAAGACTGGTGAAAATACAGCATAGAAACGTGGCCCAGGAGATAAGTATAGCCGCTATCATTGGGAAGAGTGAAACCAAATTAAGACTTTATAAACAAAGCCAATATAAAAAAATTTTAATTTTTCTTGTCACAACTTTCAATGATTTTTCATTACAAATTTTGTTCTATAGATATGATCTTTACTTCAAATTTTTTTTTTTTTTGAGACAGGGTGTCTCTGTGTAGCCTTGACTGTCCTGGACTCACTAGACCAGGGTAGCCTGCAACTCACAGAGATCGCCTCCCTCTGCATCCTCAAGTGCTGGGATCACAGGTACCCGGCTTTTACTTCAATGCTATGATTTTCTTTTTTCCTGGTGTCTTTAGGCTTAATTTCCTTCTCCTTCCTTCCTTCCTTCCTTTCCTTTTTTTTTTTTTTTTTTTAATTTTGTTTTTAGACAGGGTCTCTCTATGCAGCCCTGGCTGTTCTAGAACTTGCTATGTATATGAAATTGGCCTAGAACTCAATGAGATTACCTGACTATACTTCAGAAGCACTGAGATTAAAGGTGTGTACCATCATGCCTGGATTCATTTGCTTTTTTCATTCTATATCCTAAACGTGGAAATCCAGTCAGTGGCTTATGTCCTTTTATCTGTTCCAGCATATTTAAGTCTATAAATCTCCAACAAAGAACTACTTTACTTACATTCACAAATGTTAACATTTCGTACTTTTCCTTCTGTTATTTTTTTCCTTAAAATTTTTAATGCATACAAAAGTAGAAATGTCATGGCTGTAAATATCTACAACTTAGTTAGCATTTGAAAGTTTGAAGCAGACTAATCACAAATTCTAGGTCAGTGAGACCCTGTCTCAAAAAAACTTTTCTCCATGAGTTGCTCATATTATTTTTCAAATATCAGAATATTCTTATTTACCGCCTTTTTTTTTTTTTTTTTTTTTTTTTTTTTAGAACAAGGTCTCATTATGTAGCCCTGGCTGCCTTGGATCTCACTGTGTAGAGGAAGCTGACCTCAAACTCACAGAGATCCACCTACCTCTCCCTCCAGGATAACTTTGTTTGTATTTATGTGTATCATGTGTGTTTGTGTAAGGATATGCACATGTATATTCGAGAATAGTTAATCCTTTCCATTATGTGTATCGAGTGTGTCTGTGTGGGTATCTGCCTGGGAATACCAGAACTGGAGACAAAGTAGGTGGTGGGCTGTCTAAAGTGGGTACTGAGAACCAACCTCAGGTCTTCCAGAAAAACACAAGTGCTCTTAACTACTGAGCCATCCCTAATTCCATTTTATCAACACGTTAACTACGTGAATCTTTAACTGAACAGGATTCCCCTTTGTGGCCAGAATACGGACCACGTCAGCAATGTTCCATGTGTACTAGGGAAGCATGTAGCCTTTGCTACTGTTGGTGAAGTGTTCTTCAAAGACAACCAGCTGACTGACACACCTGTGCACTTCTGCAGGCTTAGTTTTTAACGTCTCTGTTCATCACTGAAAGGGGGACATTTAAATCCCCAACTATGATTGTGAATTACCTATTTTTTTCTTTCTTCCGGCAACTTTTCTTCTTTTATTTCTAAGCTGTTATCATGTACGTATTTAAGATCGCAAGGATCTTCATGAACTGACATGTTCATTATTATACTGTAACTGATCATATTCTTTGCGATTCATTTGTCTGAAATGTCCAGAGCTACTTTCTGTTAGTTATGTTAGGATGAAATATTTTCCTATTTTCACTTTTAACCTATTTGCTTTTTATATTCAAAGTGTGTTTCTTATAAACAGTATGTTTTAGTCTTGTTTATTTTATTCATGCAGAGCTCGATCTTTTACATTGTTTTAGTTATATTGCCCTGATCAATGCATTTGGATATAAATCTATTATGTCATTATCTGCATTCTCTGTCTTCTGTTCTTTACTCCCTTTGCTATTTTTCTGCTCTTTTGGACAAACTTAAATATACTTATAAATTTTTTTCCACTACTGTTTTGTTTCCATGTGTGTTCGCTACATTATTTTTTTGGTGTTCTGTTTTGGAAATTCCTTTAGGATTTATAGTACACATTGAAAAATTTTATGGTCTTCCTTCAAATGACTTTATATAGTTTATATTGTAAAGGAATATAATAAAGTATATTTTACTTTTCTTCTATTGCCATAAAAACTAAAACATAAATAAATACAAAAATAAAAGTAAAATCTGGAAAGGTGGCGGGGTGGGGAGTCAAATATTTTCTTTTTTCTTCTTGATAGAGTGAGTCTTTTCTCTCTGATGGTTTATCTTTTTCACTGATACTAAGCAATTTGATTGTAGGGTTATGATGTCATGTTCTTTCTGCTTCTTATGTCTAAAATATTGACCCTCTTGAATCTGTGGGTCCAAAATGTTTATCACATTTGGAATGTTCTTGGCCATTACTTTTGCAAGTGCTCTTTGTTGCCCCCTTCTGGAACTCTAATTCCCTGTATCTTAAGCTGTCTTAATGGGTCCACTGCCCACTGGTCTCCCTTCTTAAAGGTCATTTTGTTCTCTATTGTATTTTAGTTTCCATTGCTGCCTTAACTCTTTGGGTTTTATAATGCTTTAATCTGTTCTTAATTCACTCATTGTTCCTTAAACACTGTTCTTGTTATCTCCTGAAGTCCAGTTTGCTTCTTATCAATTATCTCTTAATCTGTCCATGCTTCCTTTTGCCTTCTTGAATATGTGGTGTATTTACAATAGAGGTGTTAATGTTCTTGTATACTAATTATTTTCACTTGTGCCTCTTTTTATTTTTTTTAACTGACTAGATTTTCTTCTGATTACAAATGTCATCTTAGCATATCTGGGGACTGTTTTTTTGAATGCCAGACAAGGAAAATTTTATAATGCTCAATAATTTTATTTTTAAGTCTTCCAAGTCCTTTTGAATGTTGTTCTGGAACACAGAAGCAGCTTGGCTTTTTGGAAGAATTACATTTTCTTAGGCTACATCACCAAAACCTTTCACTTAGCAATAACCTGTCTCTGTTACGTAACTTGATAATCTATGCCTTATAAAAAGTCTTTGCTCAAGATATTGTTAATTTACTATATGGAATATTAATCGGCATTTTTTTTTAAAACGAAGAAGACAAAATCCTGAGTTGGGGGTGTAACTTGGTGGTAGAGTGCTTGCCTGGCATGCACAAGGCCCTGGGCTCAATTGCAATTGTGCAAGGAGAGAAAGAAAAAGGAAAATGCTATCATTTACAACAACAGGAATGAGGGCTGAAAGACATTATGTTAAATGAAATAAGCCAGGCACAGCAAGACACATACGCATGTCTCACTTATGTATGAGAGCTAAAAGGTTAAGCCTATAAGGAAGAGAGTAAAGTAATGATTGTCAAGAGGTAGAGAGAGCTTTAAGGTATACAAAGTTTTAGTAGGTCAAAAAAAATTTTGTGGTAATCTACTGAATAGAACACATAATAGCCAATGTGCTCTAAGTTTCTAAACTGATAATAAATTTTAAGTGTTCTCACTAGCAAAAAGGTAAGTATATGAGGTAATATATGTAAATTTTATTATCCCATTATGTAAAAATATACCAACTGTATTTGGTAAATGTGTACAATTATTATTCATCAATTTAAAATAAACCAGCAATGAATCAAATATGGTAGCCCATCAGCCTGGGTGTCAGAGAGGATAACAAAGCTTACACCCCAGACAGCCCTGAGAGACAGTAGAGAAACTACAGTTAGTAATCCACACTCTCAAATCTGAGCTGTTCCTGGCATCATGTGTCTTGATGGTATGCGCGGTGCAAAGTTGTATGCCTAGAACCAAGGCCACGGGTACAAGATAAATCTTGTACAAAAGATAATGCAAAAGATAATCATTTTGTCTTAGGTACCACTAAAATTCTAGGCTGATTGTGTCTGCAGCATTACAAAGTTTATCCTAGTTTGTGCAGATGTAGGTCCAAACTTAGGTACTATGATAGCCATTACACATGACTGGTTGGGTAGCAGTTTTTATGGAAAGCTTAAAGAGTCAGCTGTACAGCTTAAAGAGTACAGCTGTAAAGAGAGGGAAAGTTTTTACAGGGTTTGCTAAAACTCATTCTGTAGTCCAAACCGGCCTCAAACTCTCAGAGATTCCACCTGTCTACCTCCCAAATGCCAGAATTATAGGCAAAGGTCATCATGCCCAGACACAAAATTGTTTTTTAAAAAACTGTAATAACCTGTAATTCAGCTCATCTAGCTAATGGACTTAGGTGCTACAAAAAGAGGTTGGAAGACAATCTTAACATAGTATCTATGGCTGTCTGTCAAGCTACATAAGAGATGGATTCAGAAATGGCAGTGTACAGCAAGGATAAATGTCGATAGGTGACCACAGAATGGAATTTTATTTAAGTGACTGCTTGGGACGCCCCATAGAAGTATGATTTCCTCCGAGCACATTTTATTCTCCTTACCTCCCAGCAGAGGTTGTTCAGTGACCACCAGGACTGAACGCAGTAGGAGACTGTTGCTTCTGAAACTGTGAGTCATGTAACCAAATGAAATCGGTAACTACGACCAAAGGTTTCTAAACACATAATGATCAGAAATTAATTCAAAACCAACCACATAATAAATTTGATAGTACCTGGCCGGGCTTATCTTGTACCCGTGGCCTTGGTTCTAGGCATACAACGTGTCTACTTTGCACCGCGCATACCATCAAGACACATGATGCCAGGAACAGCTCAGATTTGAGAGTGGGGATTACTAACTGTAGTTTCTCTACTGTATGTGCAAAATTTTCCACTTCTCATAGAAACATAATGACTTAATTATACAAAACAATTATTTTTAATATTTTCCTATTGCCATCCCTCAGCATGTATCAAATAAGTATATTTTTGGATTGTACCATGTCAGAATGTTGCACTTCTGATTCTTCAGTTGCTGACTTTAATTTCATTTTTAATAATTAATTTTTAACTTTACTTTTTATAATTTATTCATCTGGATTGTAGCTCCCTCTTTCATCTCCTCTCGATCCCACTCTCCCTTCCTCTTTCTTCCTGTCCCTTTCTCCTATTTCTCCAAAAGGGGAGCCCTCCTCCCTTACCATCTGACCCCAGCCTATCAAGTGTCATTAGGACTGCTTGTATCCTTTTCCTCTGTGGCCTTGCAATGGACCCCCACAAGGGGAAAGTGATAGAAGAGCAGGCAACAGAGTCCATGTCAAAGACAGCCCCTGCTCCTCTTACTAGGAAACCCACATGGAGACTGAGCAACCTATTGGCTACATCTAAGCAAGGGCATTAATTTTTTTAAGATTTATTCATGTATGTATATGAGTACTCTACTTGCAAGTGTGCCTGCATGACAGAAGAGGGCATCAGATTCCATCATAGATGGTTGTGAGTCATCATGAGTGCGGGGAACTGGACTCAGGACCTCTAGATGCGCAGCCAATGCTCTTAACTGTTGAGTCATCTCTCCAGTCCTATTAAATGAATTTTCCCTTGGGATTAGGATAAGGATTTCTAACAGCTGCTGAAACACTACATAAAGGCAGGCCCTGTTATAGACGAATACAATGCAGCCTAATGGGTTTTTCTTCATCCCACTCCTTTCCCAGAAACTCAAAGAATTCTTTATTCTAAAAACTGAATAATTTAGCCAAGATATGGTTATGGTTGTTGACTGCTCTATAGAAACATTCCTGTGGAATATGGTGCATCCTTTTAATCCATATATTTTATCAGTTTTTACATCATTGAAAACATTTATCCTTGCATATTTTGTGTTCTCTATCTCATGGGGTATTTATCAATCTTATGCTGAGTATGTTGCCTCCCCCATGAATATTATCTTTAATAATTTCAACACTTTTGCCTTTCCCTCAGCATTCTCCGTGATTATTTCAAACCTTTTCTCTACATCAATAACTTGGTTTCGTTCCTCTATTCTGCTTTTTCCATGATTTTAAAACTTGTTCATGAGTCCTTTAAGGTGCTTTGATCTTTAATTTCTTTTATCTCAGTTTCATTTCATGTTCCACTCAATACTTATTTACTATCCACTGCACAGTAGATGAGATTCCAAGTCCTGGGGTAGTAGACCAAACATGCAAAATTCAGCCTGTATTTTTCAATACATTATCTTAGCATCTTGTTACTATGTTCATATTCTTACATTGCTCCACAGTGCAAAGTGCTTATGTAAATTCTCTTTTCTCCTCCTTAGGTTATATTTTCTCTCACACCATATGCTTCGTCCATCTTAAATAGCATCTTCCTTCCTCCTTTTCCCATTCCCCTTTCCTTCCTTTTATAGTAGCAGTCTATATTCCCATTGCTGACTTTTTTCTTTTGCTTCTATTTAGCATGCAAAATCTTGTTGAATCTATTCCTGTATTAATCTGTTATTACTCCAATACAATTGCACCCCAAAATCTCAATGATTGTTTTTTTACAAAAACTTTCTTGCTTATAAGACTGCAGACAACCTACCATTAAGTTGTTTCCACCTTGGCTAACCCACACGTACATACCCTAAGGTCTGGTGTGACTGGTGTAGAAGGTTTTACCTCACCTGGCTATGAAGCAGACATATCTGATTCACTCCAGACTGAAGTTATTGGTGAAACTTGTAAGGATTTTCTTATAACTTCTGGCTGCTGTGTGGCTTCTGGAGAATGACGGGAGCTACAGCACGGGCAGAGCTCTGCAAAGTCCAGAATACCAAGTAAGTTGGCACCAGGATCTACTGATTCAACCCAATCCCACCACAACATACATATTTTTCTAAGTTCTGAAATCTTTGGAAGCCCCATATCTGGGGACTTCAACACTGAGACCCAAAGTGTCTGACGGTACACTCACCAATGACTGTATGCTTACCAATAAGCAGCTAAGAGTAAACCCATCAGTTTCAACTTTTTCCTGTCTAAAATCTGCTCCTTAATAATTACAAGAGATGTAAGAACAAAGGTATAAAACACCCAGAAAGAAATATAAAAAGGTCTTGGCAACATAATCAACCCACTACAGTCAAACTTCCTATCTTTCAAAAATGTGTAATATCTTGGTGGCAGAATCAAATGTTGGGGCTCCTATCACATTACCTATCATATATCTATATCACATCACAATACATTAACGGAAGATATAATTTAACTTTTGTTAAGTGAAGACCGAAGGCTCTGTAGTTTCTCAGAAGTTTTGTGGGCAATGATTCCATTAATGTACTAGCGTTCTTGAGGATTTGTGTGTATGGAAGCAAGGTGTGAAGCATGAAGTTCTTTTCCTAATCATTTTTTTTTCATCTTAATTTTTTAAGACATTGTCTCCAATTGAACTTGGTGCTCACAGATTCAGCTAGACCCTGGGGATCCTCCCTTCTCCACTATTCCAAGCCCAGGGTTACAGGTTCCCTGATTTTTGTAAGGGTGGGGGGAGGGGGAGGTCTGCATTTAGGTCTCCATGCCTCTATGGTAAGGATTTTACTGATTGAGCCATCCCTAATTAAGAACTAAATTCTTAATTTAGTTCTTAATCAAAATAACTGATTTTTCAAACGTTGCGCTCTCCCCACCACCCCGCCCCACTTCTTTCTATCCCGTCTACATTGTACATCAGATGCCTTAAATTTGAACCCATCTCGCCTATCGTAGGCCCTTGGCCACTGATTATTGCTGCTCTCCTTGTCAGCGCCATATAATATTTCGGGACATGTCTTCTGAGTACGTCGTGTGCGTCTTCAATTACATCGCCAGCCGTTTGAAGCTGTATCCCTGCCTTAATTTGTTTTGAATTATCCAGAAATTTTTTAAAGTTAGGTTTGAGTTGTACACCGCTTTGGCCTCAGTGGCCAGAGTGTACCTAGCTTCGGGTTTCTCTGTGCTCCTCGGCGTTCGTTTTCAGTTAGATAACGGCGCTAGGGCAGGAGGGATCCGACCCACGGCCCTGGCTGTTAAGACTGTGGGCCTCTCATGGCCCGTCATCAGTGTTAGAGACCCGCTTTTTAAAATGCCACTCCGAAACCTAGTTACCCGTCAGTTACCAGGGCCTCCGGAGCTGCAGATGCCCAAGGATGTTGACAAGGCAGCTAGGATTTACCTGCCGGAGGCCCAGTCGCTAAGGTAACGGCCAGCCGCAAATGCGCTTGCGCAGAAACCCTGCGTCCTGAAGAAACGGGGGTTTTACGACGGTGGCGACTTGCGGCCGCGACGTGACTTACGGCCGCCCTTCAAAGAGCGTCGTTTGGCTCTAAACGCAAGGGCGGGAATGCCGGCGGGAAGGTTCGTGCCGGTCCGCTGGGCGGAATGACACAGTCGGTGGTCGTGCAGGGTGAGCTACCCCGTTCGCTCGGACTCGGAGTCCCGTCGCCTGGTTGCCTTCCTAATGTCCTTTTCTCTCTTCCTCCCCCCTGGCTACAGTCGGCCAGTGCGGAAACCAGATCGGCTGCTGCTTCTGGGACCTGGCGCTGAGGGAGCACGCCGCGGTCAACCAGGTACCCGCCGGGAGGCCGTCGCCTGTCACCGGGCCTGTCAGCAGAGAAGGAAGAATTCACTTGAGGCTTGGGGCGAGGTGCTGCTTTGGGTCTCGCTGTGTAGACCGTGCCGGTCTCAAACTTACAGCGATCCTCCTGCCTCTGCTTCCCCAGAATTACCGCTATGACACTCTACACGCTTGAGCTTTTTATTTGTACCATAAGTTGCGCAGGATCTTCTGCGGGACGTGGCTAGTGGCTTTTTAAACCCATGGGGCTGTAAGTCACGGGTGCTGTAGGTGAAAGCACTATAAAATAGGTAGCACATCAAATGATCAATCAAGAATCCCAAGAAACTCACTTGGCGCACCAGCTGTATAATCCTACAGGGCATACTTTAATCACTTACTGCCAAACTTAAAACAGTGGTTCTCTTGGCATTTTATTCTTTAGACACAACAGGAAGAACTTTTCTAAAAGCTGTATATTAGCCCCTTTAGTGTTATAGAATTACTAAAATTTGAAAGAGAAAATAAAATGCTATAGTTTGCTTTTTTTTTTTTTAGAAAGGAATTTATGATGATGCAATAAGCAGCTTCTTCAGGAATGTGGATACCAGGTAAGGGGATGAAAGTCTGCCTAGAGACGTTATGATTCTTTATCCTCCTGTCAGCAGAATGGAGGGATTCCTGAAAGGATAATGGAGACAACCCACAGTTATGATGGTGTCTGCTGTTCTGATTGAAAGCGTATTCTCGTGTCACCCTTCATACTGTTCTGCAAAACAGCAGGCTTCCTTGACAGGTTTCAGTAAGGAGAAAGAAAGTAAAAATCAAAACCCTTTAAAGAGACTCCCATTAACTTTGAAAAGATGTTTCAGTCTGAGAAACCTGAAGATATCATGTTACAAGTCTAGTAATGGTCAGACTTTGAAAGATTACTTTGTGGATTATTTGCTCTTAGAATATGCTAAAAAGAAGGAAAACAAAGTGGAAACTGCTCACAACATATATTACCTTTCGTTTAATATAAGATATAGGTGTTAAAATTCTTTTATCTTTGAGGTATTACAATTCTTTGATATTTGAGATATGCCCATGGGCTTTTAGTGTTAAATCATTAAGTTTGTTCATTTTCAAAACACTCTATAAAATAACCAACTGTGTTGGACTTGTTCTGACACTTACAGTTAGATATTGGGCTTTGTTCCAGTATGGTAGAAATTTAACTTAAATTTGTTAACTAAGTATTGGAGCTGTTATTTTCCCAGGAAACCTGACTGGTCTTTGTTTTGTTGATGAATCCCAGAGCCTCCTGTTTGGGCTTATACCTATTCCACTGCTCTCCAGTACAGTTAGATCAGTCAAATTCAGAGAAACGGAAAGCAGTGAGATTAAGTAAAAGCCTGTTCAAGTTACTGTTAATTAGGTTTTCTGCTGTAGCCAAACATGTCCACTGATATAAACATTACATACTACACAGGCCACTTCTAGAATTTTAGTGAAAGTACTAAAATCTATGAATAAACACAGTATACAGGTCAACATAATTCACAAGACAGAGACGAGATACCCACTTACAAAACTGGAAATCAGATGTTCTAGGTTCGGAGAAATGCCTCAAAGACAGATACTAAGGCAGGATGGCTCAATAGGCCAAGGCCCTTGCTGCTGATCTGAGGACTTGGGTTTGACTCCTCTGGAGCAATATGGTAGGAGAGAGCTGTCTCGCAGTGTAAATGAAACTAACGCTACCATTCCTGGAAAAGCTTATGACCCTTTCTCAATTTGTTTATCTTTCAGAGTGGTTGGTGATGGTGGCAGTATTTGCAAAGGGAGAATATCTTCTTTAAAAGCACGAGTAAGACACATATTCTGGGATTCTTACTTTGTAGCATGGCAGTGGCATTTGAGTAAACTATTTCTCTGCAGTTTGTTTTTCCTTTTGATTGTTGACAGGTCTTTGGCTATAAGAAAAAGAAAGACAGTTTAATGTTGTGTAGGGAACTGAGGTGCTAAGGGTCAGACTGCTGAACAACTAGAGTAGTAGGGTAGCTCCTGAAAACTGCTTCTCTCTGTGTGATCTCTGATGTCCCTGGAAAACAAAACTGAAGAGAGAGATCGTGTGCATGCAAGCTAAGATAGTCAGTGGACACCGTGAACAGTGGAAGAAGCTGCTGTGAAGCCAGGTCTCATCTGCAGTCACATGACACCAGAAGTTCCTAAGGAGAAAATGGTGGTGCTTTCTGGATGAAAGTCAAAGACAGCAGGAATACTCATTTATCCTTTCCTAATTCTGTTTCGTTATTTTCCACCCGCTCACTGGTATGAGGGTAAGAATGTATGCAGAGAGCTGCCATCCCACACTTGAGAGAGAAACTTCGACATCCCCTAGACTGCTGGTTATATGTAACATCTTAGGTTAGGCACACAGAATGTTGTGACTCCTGCACTCTGGTTATTATCATGTAGCTCTGGAAGGGAATAGACATCTGTATTCCTAGAATAGTTTTCGCTAAAGACTGGGGGTACGTGAAAAGTCAAAAATGCTTTCAACCTTTATAAAGGAAGAAGATGTGAAAATGAAGATCAAAAGATTTAACTAAGTTACTGGGACAGTGATGATACGTTCAGAACTCAGGTCAGATGGGGCCCAATTTACAGTATATGCCCTGCAGATTGCTTCCCTGCCAAACAGCAAAACAGTCAGAGGCGGTATGACCACCCTAGCTTCAAACTTCCATAAACCATATCAAATCTGATTTGGAACAAGACCAATATCTTTTTTTGTTTATAATCTTATACAGTTTGTAACTACACATAAAATTTGTCCAGTCAAGACTCTCTTGGTGTAATGTCTGCATTTGAGGTAAAAATTGCATATTCCATATATCCTTGAAAATCCCTAAAATTAACCAGTATACACCCCTATATAGTCTTGTTTGTGTTTTTTTAATGGAGCCCGTTTATAAACATGGTTGTAGGGACTGAGGAGATGTCAGCGTTAGCAGTGCTTGTTGCTGTTGCAGAAGCCCAGAGCACCTAGGTGTGGCAGGTAGTAACTGCCCACAGCTCCAGCTCCAGGGGGATCCCACAACTCTGGCCTTCTCAGATACCTGCAGTCATGTGCACATACTTTAAAAATGACAATAATCTTTAAAAAAATAGGATGTGGGTCTGGAGAGATGGCTTCAAGGTTAAGAGCACCCTTTTCTAGAGAACTCAGGTTTTGATTCCCAGAATCTACATAGGAGCTCTGTTACAGGGGATTCAGTGCTCTGTTCTGGCCTCCACAAAAGCCAGGCATAAGCATGCTGCCCAAACATGGTATATGGAGGCAAAACATCCATACACAAAAGTAAAAGTAATAAAAGAAAACCTTCCAGTAATCACGTTTGAGCCTCCTGAGTGCTGAGATTACAAGCATATGTCTCCACATCCAACATCTTTGAAATGTTTTTAAAAATAAAAAAGAGTTGCAGTCTTTGGAATATAATATGTCCATTGTGTATCTCTTATCTCAGCGTTTTTATTGCTGTCATAAAATAGCATGACCAAAAGTAATTTGGGGAGGAAAGGGTTTATTTCACTTACATGTCCACATCATAGTTTATTCTCAAGGGAAGTCAGGACAGGAACTCAAGTCAGGAATCTGGAAGCAGGAACTAAATTGCTTACTGGCTCGTTCCTCGTGACTTGCTCTGCCTGCTTTCCTAAACCATCCAGTATCACATGCCCAGGGGTGACACCACCTAAAGTGCACTGGGTTAAACAGGTTAAGCTAGTAAATTGTTTAAACAATGTCATGGGCTAGCCGGAGCAAATGGAATTGCTATTTCAAACCATGAACTCTAAATAACTAGTCCCGAACATGTCTTTATTAATCAAAATAGAAACCATTACAGTCAATACATTTTTGCCATTGAGAAGCGAGTTTGCTATTTCTCTAACATAAAATTCATGTTAAGGGGTTTTGTAAACTCTTGAAAAGCATTTTCTGCGTTTTTCTAGTTGTGGAAGCATTTTCCCTGCATAAAGGTATTCCAGATACTTGAAGAAGTGGAAGGTGGTTGACAAATACAGTAGATAAAGCAAAATTTAATAGCCCAATTCATTCAGCTTTTGAAGCATTGGTTGTGACGTGGTTAGCCTTTATCAAAGAAAAGAATTGGACCATTTCTGTTGACTAATGGCAGCTTTAGACATTGCAATTTCAGTGCACCCCATCAATTTGCTGAGCTGTAATAGTTTCTCTGGGATTCATAAGGATATTGTGGATCAGGCCAGAAGTAGATGAACAATAGTAACTATGACTCTGTGTGGTGTGTGTGTAAATCTGGCTTTGGAAAGTGTTTTGAAACGTCTTAGTTGCATCCAATCAACAGTGGTTTGTTGCATAGGATAAGAGAAGACGATAGTTCAGAACAACAATTTATTTTCTTTTTGAGCAGCCCACAAGGCACCCAGTATTCAAGTTTACTCATCTTCCAATTTGTTTCAAATGCTGAAGGGCCATTACATGGCCCACTTTAAATTCTATGGCCACTTTCCTTTGGAAAATAAGAAAAAGAAAAGTAGGAGGTGAGAGCACATGGTGCTATTGGCAAACCACTCCTGCTCACACTTATTTTATTTCCTTTAATTTTATCTTCTGCATCTTACTTTCTTAGTGTAGATATTTCCATGTCAGTAGAGTCAGAGTTAATAAACATGACTTGGCATCACTTGAATGAAGGGTCTAGTCATCTTCAAGCATCTGACTGGTGCTTTGGCTAGAAGTCACCTCGCTTGAATTGGACAATTCTTGTTCCATTTTTGTATGTAATGCATTAATACATGCTACATTAATTGAAAAGTTTTTTGGTCAGGATTACCTTCCAGATTCTAAGACTCATGTTAGAATTCAGTTGAAAGGATTATTGCATTCCTTTGTCCCCCACTCTTTCCTTTGGAAAAGAATTTAGAGTCCAATTTTTAATTGGGTCCCATCTTTTTAAGCTGCATAAAATTACCTTTTTTAATTGTTACAATAGATTGCATAAAGAAAACTTTCAAATTGTGAAAAAAGGATACTAGAACCTACAGCTCGTGAGTTCTTGAGTTTATTGAATAAATTATGCTAAAGAAAATAAGCTAAATTTGAATTCTATTTTCAGGCTGTTTTGATTGACATGGAAGAAGGAGTAGTGAATGAAATTCTCCAAGGACCACTGAGAGATGTATTTGATAGCAAACAGCTCATCACTGACATTTCTGGCTCAGGAAATAATTGGTGAGAAAATACTGAATGCCATTTGAAAAGCTGAGTATACATTGCCTTATCCTGGTAGTCCTGCAGGGATGAAGGTGAAGTGTGATTGGCATGTCAAGTATCAGCTTGTCTGCCCCATCTCTAATGACTAATTGACCGGTGATAACACTTACAATGCTCAGGAGCCACCTGCGTTTGCTTTCACTCCCACTTCTGCTTTTTTTTATTGCAGAAAATGACTCATGAGAAGTTGACAAGCTAAATTCTTTTTTTTTTTTTGAAGGTAGTTTTTTTTTTTTTTTTTTTTTCAATGCAGTTTATTCAGGAACATTGAACAATCCTCGGACCCCGGGGAAAGCCAGCCCACAGCTTAAATAGCCTCTGGGACAAGCTAAATTCTTAAAGGTTTTAAGTACTTTACTATTCACTATTTGATTCCTCGACTTGTTCTGTTTTTTCTAAATCAATAGGATTAACAGAAAGATGTAAACCCAAACCAGTTTCCTCTAACCAGCCTGGCTCTTACATATATAATCTCTCCAATGGGGAAAAACACCCCAAAAGTTAAAGAATTTACATTGCCGTTCTCATGTTGTTTATTTTAAATATTTGCTACCAACTACTTGGTTCCTATGCAAAGTTCAGATGGGTAGTTTTAGTAAAGTGTGGGTTTGAATTCCATGTGTAAGGGGACTAGGAACAACCAGTCACTCCCTGCCTACCCCCCTAGCTTTCCTCTGTGTATAGCTCATCATGTCATGTTTGCATTGTACTAAAGCTGCATGTAATGCAAAGATCACTTTTATTTTGTGATGTATCATAGTGATACTTCCAAGATTTCATCGTCAAAGACAGCTTAGTATCTTTAGTATCATTTCAACCATTTGCCATTTCATGTAATAATGTGATATGCCAAGTTTTTATTCTTTTATTTTGTTTTTATGTTTTTACTTTTTTATTTCAATTTTTTACATTAATTACATTTTATTTGCTTCGTATCCCACCTATAGCCCCCTCCCTCATCCCTCCCAATCCCACCTTACCTCCCTCATCTCTTCCCATGCCCAAGTCCACTGATAGGGGCGGTCCTCTTCCCCTTCCATCTGACCCTATCTTATCAGGTCTCATCAGGACTGGCTGCAATGTCCTTCTCTATGGCCTGGCAAGTCTGCTGCTCCCTCGGGGGGGTTGGGGGTGGTCAAAGAGCCAGCCACTGAGTTCATGTCAAAGACAGTCTCTCTTCTCCTTACTAGGGCACCCACTTGGATACTGAGCTACCATGGACTACATCTGAGCAGGGGTTCTAGGTTATATCCATGAATGGACCTTGGTTGGAGTATCAGTCTCAGAAAAGACCCCTGTGCCAGATATTTTGGTTCTGTTCCTCTCCTTGTGGAGCTCCTGTCCTCTCCACATCTTACTAACTCCCCCTTCTTTCATAAGATTGCCTGCACTCTGCCCAAAGTTTAGCTATGAGTCTCAACATTTGCTTTGATACACTGCTGGGTAGAGTCTTTCACAGGCTCTCTGTGGTAGGCTCCTGTCCTATTCCCTGTTTTCTCCTTCTTCTGATGTCCATCCTGTTTGTCGTTCTGAGTGAGGATTGATCATCTTACCCAGGGTCCTCCTTGTTTAGCTTCTTTAGGTTACAGATTTTAGTATGTTTATCCTATATGATTATTTTAAGCCAGATAAGTTAGTTTGAGATTTTTCATTTTGGTATCTCTTGAGTTAACCTCATTCTGCATTTTAATATATAAATTCACTGCAGTTCAGAGTTTAAATAAAAATAAGAAAATTATAACTGAATTCTTTTTATTTGGAAAAAATTGAAGATAAAATTTTAAAAAGTATAGTTAATACCTGTTGCTTGCCTATAAGCTAAATTCTATAAGGATATTTGAGAATTGTTAATATTTACTATATGATGAATAGGATTTATTAAACAGAAGAATAGATTTTTTTTGTACAATTTAAATAGTTTTCTCATTTTCAATCTCTTCTGTATAGCAGAAATAATAAAATCATAAAATAATAAAGATTTTTTTTTGTAATCTGTGTTCTTATTTTCAGGGCTGTGGGTCACAAAGTTTTTGGAAGTCTTTACCGGGAACAGATTTTAGAGAAACTCCGGAAGGCAGCAGAGCACTGCGACTGCTTGCAGTGTTTCTTCATCATACACTCCATGGGAGGAGGTACTAGTCACTCATGTAATCAGGCTACATGCAAGTGGGAATTCATGTTGCAATCATGACTCTTGTTTTCAGACCTGATGTTTGCTAAACATAGAACTAGCAGGCATGTCCAGCCTTTTCACGTTGAGATACAGTGTCGGCCGCAGGGTACATGCTCTAGGACCGTGCATTCAAGTTACCAAAAACAAATGAGGGGGAAAAAAACTTCCGATGTTTTGCGTATTGTTTTGGGATACATTCATGGCTAGCCTAGGATACATATGGCCGTGACATATAGGTTAGATATGCCTGATGAAGTATATGTATGTTTCAGTGTTTGTACATTTTAGCTTTTTATCTTAACAGCTTAGGAAATTGGGCCTAAGGAGATAGTTTATTGGGTAAGGTTGTCTTTGCTACAAGCTTGAGGACCTGAGTTTAAGCCTCAGAACTCACATAAAAAAGCTGGGTATAGGGTATGTGCTTATAATTCCAGAACTAGGGAGCCAGAGACAGAGCTTGGGGCTCACTGGGGCCAGCTCCAGGCCAGTGGGAGACTCTCTCTAGCAAAAAGGTGGCTGGCACTTGAATAATACCTGATGTTATCTTTGGGCCTTCAGATGCACACACATCTACAGTGCTTAAGTACACACTTGCCCTGTGGAGCACGTGCACAACCTAAAAAATTGAGTTGTCACGATTGACCAATTTTTCTTTTTTTAATTTTGAATTATGTTGTTTTGCTTTTAGATTCTCATGTAATATTTTCAGGCACACTCCAGTATGTATGCACTTTTGAGAAATGCTTAGTTTCAACTGTGCTTGTTTGTTCCTTTATCCCAAGTAGAGTTGAGCTTTTCTGCCATGTTTTTATGTAGCTTGCTATTATAAGGATAGTAATACTCTTTTATTAACCACCTTCAAACCTTCCTACACCTCACTCCAATAAGAAAAGTGAAGAGTAAAAGAATGCTGTCAGTCAGTTTCTTAAAAATCATTCATCACACATTATACTTAATTGCCTAAGCTTGAAATGTAATCTACATTGGCTTGTTTATCAAGTCTGTAACTTGGGATGGAAGGATTTTGCTTTCCTGTTCATAAAACAAAAACAAGATGATGTGCCAATTTTAAAATAATATCAACAAGATATTGGAAGAAAAAAATTAGCATACTTTTCTTTCTAAAACTGATATTAAGATTTTATATTCTAGGGGTGCAACCTGACATTGTCATATGCAAAGTTTACAATCAAGAACTTGGTAATGGAGAGAGAGAGAACCTGGTAATGGAGATAGATAGATAGATAGATAGATAGATAGATAGATAGATAGAAAATAATAAAAATAGTTTCATGTCTTAGATTTCTGGGTTTGTGTTGGCTATATGTGGCCCATAGCCCATACCTTGGAGCCTTGGTTTTACATTTTAACCACAAAAAATAATAAATACATACATACGAAAGTTACTATGAGATTTCTATAGCTTCTGCTTTTAAATAGTGATAACATTTGTAATTTCAAAGTGAACATATTTTATTACATGTTGGAAGTTGTTTGATGACATGATAGTTTTCTATATTGTGAGATGGTATGTATCTTGAGACCAAAGCTGTCAAATACATTATTGTTTTGTTTTTTAAGTTGCTTACTATTAGGAATACTGGATGCTCTCTTACTAGAACTTTTTATATTGAGTTGTTTTGGTATCTAATAACTTAAATACAAAAACTTAGAGAAAGCCATCCCAGACTCGAGCTCAGAGCCCGAGATGGAACTCTGGACTTGAACCATGTCAGCCTTGCTTATGTTGTCCGCCAGTTGAAAATTATGCCAACAAATAAATATTCTGGGCTCTTCAGAGTTATACTTTCAACCATTTGGATTGTTTTCTTCTTGAAATATTAATTCTTAGGAACAGGGTCTGGACTTGGCACGTTTCTGTTAAAGGTGCTTGAAGATGAATTCCCAGAAGTGTACAGGTTTGTGACAGCAGTTTATCCTTCCAGCGAGGACGACGTTATCACCTCTCCTTATAACAGCATGTTGGCCATGAAGGAGCTCAATGAGCATGCAGACTGTGTGCTGCCCATTGACAACCAAGTAAGAAACAGTCCTGGATTTCACGGTCGTATTTTATATACATTTAATTTTGTGTTATTTGCCTTGTGTTTGTTCTTTATTCTCTCCAGTTTTTATCTTCCATCTAAGAGAAAAAATAAGTTTTGTTTTTCTTTTCTTGCCTAGTAAGATATTGTCTAAGTCACTCATTATTAGTTTCTCACCCAATATTTTTTTTCTCAAGTCTTTATTTGACATCATTAGCAAAATTGATCTTGTGGTCAGTTCTGGAAAGTTGGGTACAGCTGTGAAGCCTAAGAGTCTCGTTACCTCGAATGTGGGGGCTGTTAAAAAGCGCCACAAGAAGCCCTTTGACGCCATGAACAACATTGTGGCAAACCTGCTCCTCAGCCTGACAAGGTAGCCCTCTCAGGACGCTTGCAGACTCACTGTGATCTTCACACTTACGGTGGTTTATTCCTTTACTGATTTTGGGACACTGTTAAATCTAGCTCTTGAACCACAGACCTATAGTCCAACCTAGGAGTATTCCTTTAGATGTTCTAAGATGTATGAGCTTTCTTTATGCTTTTTCTTCAGATTTTTTATTAGTCCTTTGAGAATTTCTTACAACATAACTTGGTCATGCTCACCCTCCTAGCCTCTCTTCCCACCAAACATTTTGTCTGGCTTTTCCCCATCGAGGCCAATTTGTGCTGCCCAAATAATCATTTTGTTTTAGAGTGTTAAGCCAGCGTTTCTCCAAGTGTGTTAGTTGGAACATTAGTGGGAAGCAGTCTTCCCATTGTCCACTATTGATAAGCAGTCTCATGGTAGACAAGCTGCCACTGTGGTAATCCAGCAAATGTATATACATCTTTGTCATCTGATCCACATCAATTTCTCAAGCAATTAAAATTATGATTATGAATACGTTAAGCAGATCCTTAATATATTTAACAAAATTTCCACAATAAATAATTGACCTGTATATATTTAACTCAATATAAAATCTGTTTGATTAGGATACTTTTACATGTATGAGCAAGTATAATAGGTGTTGCTTGCACTTAGAAATCTAGAATAAGAATTTCTAGGCATTATGCTGGTTTTTAATTAGCCTTATACAATGACTGTTCATGATAGTAAATTTCAGTGACCCAAAAACAAGGATCTGATCAGTGTAACTAAGGATCTGCGAAAGTAACCTGCTGAGTCACTATTTTTAAATGAAAATGTTTTTCATTGTTCTAACATTGACCTTTTAGCTCTGCGAGATTTGAGGGATCCCTTAATATGGACCTGAATGAGATCAGCATGAACTTGGTTCCTTTCCCTCAACTTCATTATCTTGTGTCAAGCCTAACACCTCTGTACACACTGGCAGATGTTAACATTCCCCCTCGAAGGTAAGGTAGGACTGGGCTTCATTTTCCTGAGAACTTGAAGTGCTAATTTTAGTGAAAGTATCATAAAATATAGTTCCTGGAATTTTCCATTAGTCAGATATTTATTTAGAAGTAAATTGTTTTAAAATGTCGGTATTAAACTGAAACTAAACCTGGTATCTAAATTTTTAGACTTTTGAAGATTAATAAAATCTAGCAGACTTGAATCCTGACTCTGTCCCTATCTATAGGATCTTGGGCAGATGTCTTAAATTCTTCATCTGTTTGTGGGGTAGATGAAGTGGTATATGTTTAAGTTTTTACCACAGCCGCGCACCATAGAAGGCTTTTATATGATAGCTAAATCATTTCCAGATCACCTTGAGGATGCTCTTAGGGTCAGGCATGGAAAATAACTCCTTCAATCCCAGACCTCAGGAGGCAGATCTCTATGAGTTAGAGGTCAGCCTAGTCTACATAGCAAGTGACCAGCCAGGTCGACATGGTGACATGGTGAGATCTGTCTAAAAAAAGAAAGAGGATGGGAAAAAATGTTCTTAGGCTGGGAACAGTGGTGTGCAGCTGTACTGTGAGCGTGTGGGGACCAGAGGAAGGGTGTTCACAGATCCCAGGCCAGCCTGGGATACACAGTGAGGATGTCTCAAAAACACAAACCTGTCTGGGGGTGTCACTCAGGTGGTAGAGTGTTGGCCTTGCACTCATGAAGATTGGGAACCCCCAGAACCCACATGATGCCTCACAGCAATCTGTCGCCCTAGTTCTAGGGGGTTCTGAGGGCACGCACACGGTGGTGCACAGACAAACACACACATCAAAAATAAAAAAATCTTTTTAAAGAAGATTCCTTGGGCCTACATGTTGATTGTGAGCTTTAAAAGCTCACACTGGTGTTCACTGTTGACAGAGAGGTTCTGCCAAACTCTAGTGGGAGACTGTGTAAATGACGAAGAAATTAAGACTTTTTTAGTGTTGCCTTTTTTACGTTTAATTTTGTGTGTGTGTGTGTGTGTGTGTGTGTGTGTGTGTGTGTGTGCGCGCGCTGTGGTGTGTTTGAAGGGCAGAACACAACTTGTGGGATTGAATTCTCTCCATCATGTGGATCCCAGGAATTGAACCCAGGTTGTCAGGCTTGACAGCAAGCACCTTAACCTGCTGAGCCATCTTGTGGGCCCAAAGGTTTTTGTTTGTTTTAAGTTTCCTTATTTAAATATATGTGTTGTGGCTATGTATGTGAGACTGAGTACAAGTGCCTGCAGAGGCCAGAAGCAGCAGCTCCGTCTGGAAGTGTGTTATAAAATGCCCTATATGTGGTTGCTGGGAATTGAACTCATGTCCTCTCTGCAGGAACAATACATGCTACTAACCACTGAACCTTCTCTCCAGCCCTCAAAAAAAAAAAATTATAGTTGAAATTTTGGCAAGGTAACAGTTCTATACTTGAGGAATATTACAAGTAATATTAATAAACTTTATTTAAGAGACTAGCGAATGGCCAGTTGTGCCAGGCAGTGGCTAGGACTCCTCATCAGCCAAGGATCCTACAGCGATCTCAACGAGAGAAGCAGTGTGTAGTGAGCGTATGGATCATGATCACTGACTGTTCACTATCCCCGGAGCGCAGCGTGTGAAGAAAAACTGGCACTTTCCATGTGTGCGTTCCCAATGTAAATTGTCAGTAATTTTTTTCTTTTTTCTTTTTTTTTCTCTGTGTAGTCCTGGCTTTCCTGGAACTTGCTTTGTAGACCAGGCTGGCTTCAAACTCAAGAGATCTTCCTGCCTCTGTCTCCTGAGTTCTGAGGTTACAAGAGTGCACCACCACTGCACTGCAATAGTAAACTGTTATGTGATGGAATTTTTATACTTATTTCTAAGTTCAACATAATTAAAAAAAGAACATGTTTGACTTGATATTCTACCTTGAATATTTCAGAGTTAGTGAAGTATTCTGTAATCTGCTAGGTATAGTTAGATAAAAATAATACTATGTCAACATTTTTAATTTTAATCATGACAGTTTGTGTTGGCTGTTTTTCATTAAAGTGTGTTAGTAAAAATCCAGAAGGAACTTTTAAAATGTTAGACTAACATGTCCTTTTCCATTGTTGAGGGTTTCTTTGCTTTTCTGCATCTTCTGTACCCAAGGCTGCCATGCCAATGTGTATTTTCATCTGCATTTAGAAGAAAGATACATTTTCTATAAACAGCGGTGCTTTCCTTGTAGATTGGATCAGATGTTTTCAGATGCCTTTAGTAAAGATTACCAGCTTATTCAAGCAGACCCCAGACATAGTCTCTACCTCGCCTGTGCCCTCATCGTTAGAGGAAATGTGCAGATTTCAGATCTTCGCAGAAATATTGAAAGGTTTGGTTTTTCTTTTTATGCTAATTTATGTGTACAGCTTGGGACAGTGTAGTACATAGTTGAGTAAAAGGTGACCTTAGGTAAGCGGCTCTACTCTTTAAGTACAAAGCTTTGGTTTGTAAATGCGAAATGAAATACAAGGTGCTCTACACCATCACATGACACTGCCAGTTCTAAAAACAGATGGCGATTCCAAAGGGCACAGTTGGAGCAAGTGATGCTTCAGCTGATGCCCTGTTTAGCTTATGTGGACTGAGCTGCTGCAATGTAGCATTTTTAGTGCCTTAGTTCTTACCTTTGGGTTTTTGTATCTCAGGTTAAAACCTGCTCTGCAGTTTGTCTCCTGGAATCAAGAAGGCTGGAAGACTAGCCTGTGCTCAGTTCCGCCTGTGGGTCACTCCCATTCACTGTTAGCTTTAGCAAATAACACGTGTGTGAAGCCTACCTTCATGGAGCTAAGGGAAAGGTTCATGAGGCTCTACAAGAAAAAGGTAATTACACACCTTTGTCACGGCACTTATTGTGGTTAAGATGTACCACACCATCGGAAATAAAGTTGTCCAGTGTATTTTTTATAGTAGTTGTAACAAAAGAGAACTTTACCTGTGCTTTTTAAATCTAAATGAGAAACTCCATGGATTCATAGAATTTAGGCTATCTACTAATTTTGTTTTAAAAAATCACTTACTCTTCAGCATTTTCACCCATGTATATAGTGTATTTTGATTATATTCACATCACATTGCCCTCATCCTCCCACTCTTTTTGGACCCCTTTTCCCGACAAGTCCTTCTACCTTCATTTCTTTTTACTATTATTACCCTGAGTTGATTGGGGTTGCCTGCATGAGCTTGGTGTGGAGTTTTACTGAAGCATGGGCAACTTAGCCAGTGGCTGCATCCCTGGGGAAGAATGACTCCTCCTTCCCCTAGCGAACATTAATAATTACAGTAGCTCTGCATTAGGGGTGGGACCTCATGAGCCCCACCCCTAATTACATGTTACACTGTTGACTATCTTAATCCTGTGCAGGTAACCACAGCTACTCTGAGCTCATGAGAACAACAGCCTTGCCTTGTCTGCAACACAAGCTCACATCACTCTCGTATTCTGGCTCTTATATTCTTTCTGTACTATCTTCTGCAGTATTCCCTAAGCCTTGGTGAGGCAGGGGTTGTCAGAGGAAGAGATTCTATAGGTGTCCCATTTATAGCAACTGCTCAATGGTTACTTATTCTCCACATTTTGACAAGTTATGAGTCTCTGTACTGTCCACTGGAATAGATGAACAAACAAATAAATAAAGCATGCTTTTGTAACCAACACTGTGAGTAGCACTATTCTATGGATATAAATGTAGACAGTTTTACAACATATCCATTTAGCAAAACAGTGGTAAAAGATTGTCTCTTATATCCTATGACCTCCTGAGTCATGAGCTTTTGGCCTGAGTGACAGCCAAGCTCCTGTGGAGGGAACCTCAAATCCAATCGGAAATCAGTTGTTTACCCCGTATCAGTCATGCCACTCTTATACTTCTGGACACATCTTTAGGTACAACATTTAACTTAAGTTCCTGCTTCTGTTTTAAAGCTATGTGACCTATGTTTTCTTTTTGTTCTGTTTTTGTTGTTGTTTTAACTTTGGCTATTTCCTACATACATAGAACTTATTTTGATTATGTTTCCCCATCATCCTCTCTTATTCCCCTCCTGAGCCCCTTCTGCTTCTCAAAGAGCCCTCCTCCTACTCTCATGCCTTTGTGTGTGTGCACCCCACTGTAATTGAGGTTCCTTGAATGAGCATGGTGGGGGTTGTTGACTTAAGCAAGGCTACTTACAATTGGGTCTGCCACTGAGGCCTATCTCTCCCTTCCCCAGCACCATTAACTGCTCAGAGCTCCAAGGAGGGATGAGGAAATGACCTATAATTTTAATAGTATTTGCTATATGGGACAGTTATGTATCTTAAGTTTCTGAGATAGTGATCCTTTCCAATTGCAGGCTCACCTCCACCACTATCTGCAAGTTGATGGGATGGAGGAGAGCATGTTTGCAGAAGCCATGTCCTCTCTGTCAGCACTCATACAGGAGTACAGTGACCTCGACGCAGCAAAGAGCCTGCCTCTGCCTGACGTGCCCAGGCTGAGCGTGGCCTTGTGAGGAAGAAGCTACAGGATGCACTTGCTACTTTTTTTCTGATTCACATTGGGTTTTGTCCCCTTTCTGTTTCAGCCTTTTCTGTAATTCAGAAAGCCCAATTTGTTTTTCATGGTATCAGAAGTATTTGTCTAAAATGGTGGTTTCTGTTTATTACATTTTTTTTTCTAATAACTAGTGTGTGGTATCACATCTAGCAATTTGTCAAATTAAGATAAGAGAGCATAGCATGGTGGTGCACATGTAACCCCAGGGCAGCTGACATGCAGGAGGACTGTGTTCAGGGCCAGGCTGGGCTGTGCAGCGAGAGATGATGTAGAGTGCTTTATTTGTGGCATCTGCAGGCCTCTTCAGTGATGATGCCTCCGAGAGACTGTACATAGCTTTTTTTATATTTATACTTCATTTTTCATACTCTGAATGATGGAAAAGTAGGTCCTAGGAACGGAAGAACACAATCTATGTAATGTCTGGACTTTTCGGGATAGTTTTTATTAAAACTCTTAAGACTTTGTTTTGTTCTTTGAGTAATGTGTATTTATATTCAAGAATCACAACTTAGACATCCAGTCATTTTCATAATAAATAGTTTAAACAGAGCCACTGATTGTCATTGTGTATCATGTCCCATGTGCATACTGAAAGAACACTGCTAAGTTTGATGTCTTCTGAACTTTGTAGTAAATGGTTATTATCTACTGAAATTACTCCAGTCATCGTATCTCTCTCTTTTGAATCTTTAATATTGTTTTTAGTCAAAATTTATGTTTCAGATCCATTGGTTGGTTTATCTCTCAAGGAAATAATTAATAATTTTAGGGGAAAACTTTTTTCAAGCAAAAATAATATGTTGTATGCTTCATTTATTATGTTTCCTTCCTTTGCTAAGTAAGTGTTCTATTTTTGGTTTTTATATTATTTGGTATAAAAACTACAATAATGCAGTTATTAACAGTAGTCACAGACATTCCATTTTCTCCTTCCTAGAAGATCTTAACTGATATTCAAAACAGGGCAATGACGATTATAGATGCATTTATAGTAGTATCTTTCTGTAAAGATAGCATCTGTAGTAGTACTCATTTCTATAAATTTTGCTGTCTCCCTAGTAACTATCATGTGATAGGATCTGATAGACTATTGCCATTTAATTACCAAGTGCAGAATAAAATTTTAGATTGTGTCTTTTTTATCTTTGTAAAATTCTTTCTTATAAATTGTATTTTTTCCATTATATATGAAATTCTTACATGGTTCCATGTGTCTGTATATTATATAATTATAAGATATACTCAAGAAATGAGTTCTATTTAAAATTTTTCAAGCATTCATTTTTTTTATGAGAATATTTTTTAGAACTTCTAATGTCACAAATATATCAGCCAAAAAAAGTCATTCTTTTTGTTTTAAATCCATTAAGTAACTTTTTACCATTTTATAGCCACTTCAGTTCTTTGATTATATTAATTACATGTAATTAATTATATTAATGACATGACTGACCCTTAAACATTCTTCCCTGTTTGGTCTACAGAATCCTGAGCTCAGAAAATATATCTCCTGGTTCTCTGCAGTCTCTCTGACACACACAAGATGTTACCCAAAGCATCCGCCACTTAAATGACCCTTCACTGGGGCAGTCGAACTGAACAGTAATCATTTTAGACTTGTTGGGGACACAGCATCTCTTATCCAGGCATACTCCACAGAAAGTGGGTCTGTAACTCTGAGTACTTGAGCATCCAGAAAAAACAAATTTTTCAGCTTTGGAGAGCTGGAAGGTGGGTTGACATGTTTCTCCTCTGGGAATCTGAAAAGATGCATAAAGTTAAAGGTCATTCTCTAAGCTTGATTACAATGATTTAAGAATTAGAGTACCAAAAAAAAAAAAAAAAAAAAGAATTAGAGTACCTTATGACAGATTTTATAACAGTTATTTCTTGGGCACTAATAATAGTTGCTGTTTATGACATCTAGGAGCCTCTCTGTAAAATGCCTTCACCTTCCTGCTCTTGTTCCATCGCACTATCAGATTCTCTGGTGTTTGTTGTTCCATCTTTTGTTCAGTTCCACAATAAATTGGGGAAACTTTCTTGTTTTGTTACATTTCAAGAGCTATGTCTTAGTAAATGTTTATCTACCTAAGACCTAACAGATTCCCTAGTACATGTCATACAGTTTGAGATGGGTGTTAGATAAATGAATGAATATCTTCTGTTTAATTTTAAGATTTATTTATTTCTATTTTATATGTATGAGTGTTTTACCTGCATGTATGGCTATGTTCCACTTGTGTGCCTGGAGCTTACAGAGAATAGAAAAAGGCATCAGATACCCTGGAATTGGAGTTACAGATGGCTGTGAGCCTGTGTGTGGGTGCCGAGAATCTAACATGGATCCTCTGAAAGAACAGCCAGTGTTCTTAACTGCTGAGCTGTCTCTCCAGCCCCATGAATCTTAATCCATTTAAAGTTGGGTTGTCAAGTTTATAATAGGATAGGGACTACCTTGAAAATAACAGTTTATATCATTTGTAGAAACATTTTCTGTGTGTGCATAGTGCATACACACAAGTAAATAAACAGCAATCTTTTAATAATTCTCTTGCAGCACCGGGAATGGTGTTGCACCCCTTTAATGCAAGTAGTCTGGAGGCAGACAGGTGGATCTCTTGAGTTCACAGCCAGCCTGGTCTACATAGTGAGCTCTAGTTCTGGTGGGGCTATATAGAAAGATCCTGTCTCAGAAAAGAAAAAGGTAATTCTTTTGCCCCAATCAATATATGGGAGCAGCTCTACATTTTTATGCTGGTTTTAGAATAACATGGTCCTTTGGCAAGTTTACTGTGAAACACAGCATTTTGATGTGCTATGTCCTCTGAGACAACCAGTCATATAATAACTATGATCAGAGCTGTTTTTATAGGCTGTGGTGTAACTGGAATTTTATGTTCACTACTTTGGTTCCACTGCTGTAAGTAATATGATCAAAAAAACAGAAGCCCAGTTAGACTGGGCTGCTCAAGAGCTAAACCATTAAACTGACAGGACACCCACAATCAACAGGTTAACGTTAGGTACAATTTTCCCTGCAGAGTAGAGCTAAATTAATACCTGTTGTCCTCTGAGTTACTTTGACTTAAAAAGTCACAAGTCGTTTTGTTTGATGAGATCCAAATACTACCCCTCCCTCCAGAATGTCTGCATTCTTACTTTTCAGGAACTTGTCAACACTGAGTCATAATTCAGTTAAATCTGGTTACCTTACCTTCACGGTCTCTGATAAGTGACTGTCACAGGGCTGAATATAGCATAGCCTCTTCTCTTTCCTCATTTCACAGTTGCTGTTTTCATTGGTTACCCTGTTTGAGATTCCCATTCCGCACGTTCGGGAGCAAGGAGTCCACTTTGTTGCTTGCACGAGACATTTTTTTTTCCAAGTAAGTGGGAGATTCCTGTAAGCTACAATAAATGGAGGAAGTGCATATGTATGCATGTGTGTACTTATTGGACGTAACCATTACGTTCTAAGGCTGTTTGCCGGAAAGAATAAAAGCTTAACACTCCTGCCCTCGTTCCTTTCTCACTACCTAAATTGCCTTTCAGTCGAGTGTGGCCATGTAGTTCCCCAGAGGAGTCAAGACTCTTTATTTTTACCTGTTTGCATCTTTTGGCCTTGCCAGCCCTCTGAGTATCAGATTTAAACTCATGTTCCGATCAATGTTTGTGTTTTGTTGGTTTTGCCTCATGCCTGGTATTTCCAGAGGACACCAAAATAAACATTGGCAGGATTAGGGAATTCAGGACATTAGTCGAATAGCGCGGGTTTTTTCCTACAGACCTAGTTTTGCTGTGTAGCTCAGACTGCCCTCTAACTCCCAACCCTTCTGCCTTCCAAGCATTTGGAATACAGGCATGTATCACCATGCCTGATGTAACAGTACGATTTCAGTATTTCAATTTTATGATATGTAAAAATCAAAAATCCTATTTAAGAATGTAATGATAAAATCTGTTCTCTTCCACTTTTTAAAATCTAGTCAGAAAATTTTCGTCAAGGTGAGGCACAGAGGCTTCAGTGTGGTTACGGAGGACAACGCTCCTTCCCCCTCTGTGGAGTTTAAATTCTGGTCACCAGGCTTGCACAGCATGTACCACACTGGCCCGTCTTAGAAAACTGTGACAAGCTGGGCCCTGGTGGCACACGCCTTTAATCCCAGCACTCAGGAGGCAGATGCAGGCAGATCTCTGAGCTCAAGGCCAGCCTGGTGTACAAAGTGAGTTCCAGGACAGCCAGAGCTACACAGAGAAACCCTATCTGGAAAAACCAACCAACCATCAAACAACAAAAACCTGTAACAAACTGAATTAATACTATTGCACTAAACTAGTTTGATAAACTAATCGTTGCGATTTTCTATTTCATCTAGCTTGTCACATTCCCTGTTGTCAGGCCACAGTATTCTCTGTAAGCTAGTCCCTTAAAATCACCCCTGAAGTACTTAGGGGAACTGTGCACCACTGCTCTAGAACCCCGCCACTGCCTGCTGTTTAGAAGAAACCGGAAAGAATAAAGATAGTAATTCTTCCATCTCCATGAAAAATAGGAGCCTGTTACTGTACTCCAGTGAATCAGAACCTTGGTTCATATTAAGTAAACAGCACGTTGATTTGTTATCTCAATGCATTTCCTTAGAGTTACTGTACATCCTGAAATTGATACTTTGGGAGTAAGGTGGTGATTTGAGTCTACAGTTAACAGCACAGTTCTACATTCAGAACATCAACCTAAAGCTGCAGAAAGTTAAAAAAAAAATCAGTCACTTTGAAACGTGCTGCCTGATGAAAGCTGGCAGCATGATGCTGCCTTCAGTGTAACAGTGAGATCTTGCATTTGTACATTTTTTCCATATTTTCAAATATCAAAGCTCATTTCTCTGATAATTTTTATTGGCTAACAACATAATGAAGGTGAGCCTGGAGGAACTCCTGTCTGGAAGAGTCTCCAGCAGGTAAGAGGTTAAAGCAAACCAGAATGTCATTTACACCTGCAGCCATCTCCGGACTCAGGAGAAGCAATCAGGGTGGTAGCCATGTGCTTGACCACACACACAGGAGGCCTGCTTTTGAGAGACTGGAGCTGTTCATAGCTTTGAAAATGACAATTTCAACTGAAAAATGTGTTTAAATCAACTTTCTATTTCTTCTGGTACCATATAAAAAACCTTGAAAATGTAGGAACTGGATGGTTAAATTTCTTGGCCACAGTAGATTACAAATGAAAGGTTTTTAGGGTACACATGAACAGTATTTGTTCAGTTTTCCTACAAGGGGGGTGAGAATAAGCAGAAGTGTAAGATTTTAGAAGTTTTCTGATTCAGGAAATTTTAATATTTTTTTCAACAATTTTTAAAATAAAGTATTTTTAACTATTTAAAATTATCAGAATACCTTATTCTCAAAACCAAAATATAAAGTTTTCTTTCCAGACACTTGGAGTATGCCTGCCTGATGCAGACACTGCAGGGCTACACTGACTTTAGCAGCCGGTAAATTCTTACTGCCTATGGTGCATAAAGGGATTGGGAAAGAACCACGGGAAGCCATCCATGGAAAACATGTCTACTGAGGAGCACCTGGCATTGCTTTGTAGCTTGCTGAGTGACCCTGCTGCAGTGGGCCCGGGCCACAGTTTCGTGGATCAGTCTTCCTTCCTCCTTTAGCTGCAGAACAGCGGCTGCCAGCCAGCTTGGGTATGAAGAGGGGTGTGCATCCAATTGCCCCACTCACACAGAGGCAGCTGAACAATGGGTGGGGCTGAAATACTTGGCCATTCTGATAATGGACCCTGTTGAACTCACATCCAACAGCCACAAGATCTGAGAAGAAAAAAAAAATCGTCAAAAAAAGAAATAAAACTATGTATTATGTGGCTTGGTTAGTTGGACCCACCCTAGTTGTGGCTGTCTCTTTTGTGAATGTAGTTCTTAATTCCTTAAGCCTCCTTTGGAATCGCCTTCACAGAGCATCTATGCAAAGGTGCTCTGTGGTGGCACACAGCAGTCAGGAGGTCTGCAGATCTCTGTCCTGGTCCTCAGAGCAAGTTCCAGGACAGCCAGGGCTACACAGAGAAACCCAGTCTCAAAAACAACAACAACAAAAGTCCTAGGCTTGGCAGTGAGATGGTTATAAATAAAAGTTGACGCCTGGTGATACAAGTCTACCCAGATACACAAATACAGGCCAGAATGTATCCATGGGAGGTCTGGAGAGACCATAGTGTAAATGTTCTGTGAGGTAACTGAAATTCGGAGAAGACGTTCTCCAGGGACTGTCCCTCCCTCTCAAGATCAGCAGTTTTAATGTGTTCCACCAACCCCTTAGGAATGGCTGGAGTATTTTTAAAGAATCTGAAAATTCAAAACCCTTCAAGACACTGGGATGTAATAGTCATTCTCCCTGATGTGTGACATCAGTGGGACAGAATTAGTTAACTATGGCTGAAACTGATGCCTTAGCATGACTCGGACAGTCCAGGCAGGAGCTGTACTCTGCCTTTTGTGCCCTTGTACTTGGAGTAATAAGGTAGCTTAACAGTGTTCTTGGTGGCACAATAAAGTATGCTAACTTTATTAAACCCTACCATTCTGTTCAATATTCTGTATGACAAAGTAAACATAGAATTCAGTACACAAAAGTACAATAAAGATCTTAAAGAAACTACTGTTAGAAGACAAAGGAGTCATGTTTTCTGTTGGAACTTTTCTTAAATAGCTGTCAGATAAACCACAGGTCTTCAGACTTGAGTACTGTGGAGGGATTTTCTTTTTCTTTTTTTTTTTTAATTTTTTATTAATTACATTTTATTCATTTTGTATCCCCCCATAAGCCCCTAAAGGGATTTTCTTGAAAATGGACAGAAGCTTGTCACTAACAATCCCTCCTGAAAAATAAATAAAACACTCAAAGTGTTTGTTGCCAGTGATGGAACTCACACTTTCAACTCAAGGAATTTTGGAAAACTGATCACCACTGGGATCTTTCTAGCTAACAAAGGTGTTGACTTTCTGAGTGTGATAATTTAAGATACACAATGAGGTATAGTTTGAATAATTACACAACAGGAAACTGGTACTTTCCAAATACCCAGCGCAGAGAGTGACAAAACCACACGTGAGTCAAGGACCAACCTCAAGTGGCTTTTGTATTTGGTTTTGGTTTTCTTGGTTCCGTTCCCAGCACCTGCATGGCAGCTCACATCCACCTGTAATGTAGTCTCAGAGAATCCAGTACCCTCTTCTGACCTCCAAACGGGGCCAGCTGCACACATAGTGCACAGACAAACAAGAAAGCTGAACAGCCATACACATAAAAAGAAAAAAAAGGTTTTAGAAAATAGGCTCTTTCTTCCCATGTAGCCCAGGCTGGCCTCCAACTCCCAGTCCTCCTACTTCAGCGTCTTTGGTGCTAGAATTACGTGTGAGATGGCCCAGTGAGGTTGGGTATTTTATGTTAGAATTAAAGTTCGTCGACTTAGTCACAGGCCCCATGATGCGGCTAATCTGTAAGGAGCTGCCACTTGTCACCCATGACCAGGTCAGAAGGATGTGCATAAGTGTCTGAGAAGCATGTTAGCGTGGTCCACCCTCTCCTAATTGCATCTGTGTGGAGCCAAGTTTTCCTCAGAACAACAGACAGCTTGGAGGCGAAGCAGATGTGAGGATCCACTCACCTACTGAGCTAGACATTAGGGAAGTTTACGTAAAACTTCATTTATTTATTTTCATAGATTACAGTTTATTCATTTTGTACCCCAGCTGTAGCCCCTCCCTCATCCCTCCCAATCCCACCCTCACTCCCTCAACTCCTCCCATGCCCCTCCCCAAGTTCACTGATGGGGGAGGTCCTCCTCCTCTTCCCTCTGACCCTAGCCAATCAGTACTGTCTTCCTTTGTGGCCTGGCAAGGCTGCTGCCCCATCAGGGGGAGGTGATCAAACTTCATTCTTTAACTTCATTAAAACGGCATTCTCGCTAAAATTTTCTCTGCTGTCAGTAATAGTCTTTTTAAAGAAAATGTATGATTCCCACTAGCTTGTAGCTGTAGGTTCATCCCTGACCAATAGTCCTGGCCAATAGTTTGAGGTCCTGGTTGTCCCCTCCCCATCTGCTGTTAAAGATCTCATTTATTTGTTTCTTTCTTGTTTGTTTGTTTGTTTGCTTGCTTGCTTTTTTCGAGACAGGGTTTCTCTGTGGAGCTTTGGCTGTACTGGACTTGTTTTTTTACATCGGACTGGCCTCCAACTCAGAGACATCTGCCTGCCTCTGCCACCTGAGCTCTGGGATTACAGGTGTGCGCCACCACACCAGCTAAAAATCTCATGTTTTATGTGAAGCCACTTGTGGGAGACACAACACAGTACGGGTTTGTTTTTCGGGGGCCTGCATCATTCTCCTCACCTGAGTTCCCACTGACAGGCCTGGGCCTGGCTCAGCAGGGAAAGAGCACCAAATGGCAGGTTAATGAAATGCCTGGTCAGTTTGAGAAAGGGGGTATCCCGGATGCCAGTCTGATGGGTTACCTGTGGAACTCCCATAAACACCAAGCATTTCTGAGACCCTACTGCATATTAAATGCTGTGTCTTAGTTGTTTTCCCTCTTGCTGTGATAAAAGCAATGGAAGGAAGAAAGGAAGGAAGAAGGAAGGAAGGAAAGAAAAGGAAGGGCTTATTTTGGCTCGGCTTGAGGGCACAGTCCACAGTGACAGAGAGGCCCTGGTGGCAAGAATTTGGGGCAGTCAGCCAAGCTATGTTGTTGCATCCAGTGTGAGAAAGAAAATGAAGCTCTGACGGCATCCTTTGCAAACAGCCCAGGTCCCAAGCCTAGGGTATGGTGCAGCTGGTGCAGCCTGGATTTTTGTTTGGTTGTTTGCTTGCTTGATTTGGTTTGGTTTTTAGTTTGGTTTTAGTTGGGTTTTGGGCGGGGGAAGGGGTCGCTTCTTCCCACCTCAGTCAACCTAATCAAAATAATGCCTCACTGGCATGGCCCGAGGCTCCTCCTCTCCAGTGTGCTTCTGGGTCCTGTCAAGTTGCTAATCAACATCAACCATCATACTCCATTAGGAATTTTAGGGTTCATAGCATTTAGTTTTATAAAAATCTTCCCAGCCACGTATTCCTAAAAGAGGAAGTGCGGATGATGTAAACACAGCACAAATATTAGACAATTTGACCCAGACCCCCTAGTTTTCTCTTTTTAAACAGGGTCTCAAGATGTAGCCCTGGCTGACCTGGACCAGGCTGTCCTCAAACTCATGGAGATCACCTGCCTCTGCCACCCCAGTGCTGGGGTTAAAGGTGTGCACCACCACACCTGGCTAGGATCCCGTTATTAACTAATATGGTCTGTGTTCAGACGTGGGTAGCTAGACACAGACTAACTCAAAAATTTATTCTCGTCCCATGCTCATCAAAACTGCCTCCCACCTGTGCTTTCCTGCAGCGGGTGACCAGACTTCTCCGCTGATGTGAGGACTTGGCTTTCCTTAGAAACTGTATCTGTCCTGAATGATTTGGCATTCTGGATTACTGTCAGTATGCTGTCGTTTCTGAGACAGTCTGAGTCAGATGAACTGAGACCCACGGAGCCCAGGATCAGGTTCTGTTTTGCAAATGTTCAGTGGCGAGTACCAGGCCAGTCATATGGGGAATAAAGCAGAAAGTGAATACCGTGTCTGCACCCTCACCTGAAGAGGATTATTTTCTCCCTACAGAAGGGGCTGACTTTAGATTTACTTTAAACTGTATTAACCAAAACTGACATTTGGAAGTCAGGCCATATATATATAGTGTTCGCTATATTCTATCATGAAGAGCAGATACCTGAGCCAGGCTTGGTAGCACAAGCCTTTAATCCCAGCACTCGGGACACATTGGTCTCTATGAGGCCTAGACCAGCTTGGTCTACATTGCGAGTTCCAGGACAGCCAGGGCCATGTAGCAAGACCTTTCTCAAAAAACAAAAACAAACAAAAAAACAAAACAAAAAAAAAAAAACCCAGCTGCCTGAGAACTGCAAGATAACTTTAATACAATAAAAATAATAGGTTTGCCAACATGGATCTGTCCTAAGTTACCCAGTACAACTGAGCTAATCCAGTGGCGCAGGAAATCTAAATCCATCTTGTATTTAGCTAAACTAAACTCGCCACCCAGAATTCGCGGTTATAGGAGCAGAAATGTGTCTCGAGTCAGCCTTTCCCAACAGGCCCGGAGGACACTTACGTGCGCACACTCCCATCTCGTACCTAGGCTTGTCTGCTGAGTAGTCGCAGTACAGCCCTTTGTGTGGGTCACAGAGGTCGGCCTCGTTGCAGGTGTCTCCGGGTTGCTTGGCGCAGATTTTGCAGCATCCGCAGCCATCCCTCACCAAGCTCACCCCTGGAGGACAACTGGGCTTCTGAGGAGGGCATCTGCAGGGCCAGTGACAGACCTGTTTCCGGTGATACACTTCCGGTGCGTCTCCAGGCCCTTCTCCTCCAGGGGTCGTGTCTGGTGGCACACTGCCCCGCGCCCTGCAGCAGAGCTTCATTGGGGAGAAAGGTGACATTAAAAAATCCTGAGACTCTTCTTAGGTCTGTAGGAGATACATGCCCACCGGGTAGGCTATGGTCTGATGAGTTACACTTTCAGTCTTTGACATGGCCACTCCCTGACTTGACTCAGTTTCCAAAGCGTCACCCTTCCCCCTTCCTCTTCCATGCTGGCCCCCTTTGTCTCAAGTGTTGCTTTGTTTTCAACCTTCTGATGTCTGTATTGAAGCCTCTTACTTAAGATCTCTCCCTTCCCTCTATTTCCCAACCAGCTCACTCTTCTGAACTCACCAAAAGTGCCTGCTTAACCGCTCCACTTAGATGGAGCAAACTCAGTTTTCCTCCAGTCGTTTTTTTCCCTTTTTGAGCAAATGTATTTTGTATTTTTCCAAAACACTTTGCCGTGGGCTCACATCACACCTTTAGAATATAGCCCTGGCCTCCCTCCGTAGCCTTTCTCCTGCCACTGTGGAGCAATCCGCTATTAGTTTCCACTTGCATGATTAGAAAAGCCTCCCGGACAGTCTTCTTTACCCAGTGTTCACGGTGACTTCTGAAGTCAGTTCCCGTCACTCCATGCCCACAGGGCACGAGTCCCTTTGTGCTTTGGTGTAAAATCCTTTCCCTTGGTTTCATTTCACCTGAGCACCAGATCTCCCAGCCTATTCTGGACTGGACCCTAGACACCTGAGCCCTGTTGCACTGTTGCGTTGCTCATTTCCACACACTACGACCCTGCAGTCTCCCTCACCACCTACGCTATGCACCTTAAAAACCGAATCCCCAGCGGAGCCATCTTCACTGCTTGATAGACCCACATCGCTTACTGCCCGATGGGTATTGATACCCAAATGTCCTCTGGGGTTCAAAATTTGTCTTTCACCCAGACAAAGCTTGGAGTCAGAGAACCTGGAGTCATTCAAGCTCCTCTCCCTCACGCCTTGTTCTGATTTTTTTTTTTTGTCGTGTTCTTTGATCTTTTTCTCATTTCACAGTTACTAAACACCATTGCCTCCGATTATATTACCTCTTGAAGCACGCCCAGTGGTCTGCACTGTGTGTGGCTTACAGTACAAACTTGTGAGGCTCCAAGCCCTGTCTGTCCTGGCCTCGCCTACCTTTCCACATCCCCTATACCCTGAGGCTTTCAAGATGCCACTAGACATTCTCTTCCCCTGTTTCTCCTGTTGCTCCCTGTTACAGTTTGAATCGGAAATACCAACCATGGGTTGTTTTGAAAACTTGGTCCTTGGCTTGCGGTGCTATTTTCGGAGGTTCTGAAATATTTGAGGAGGGAAGTCTAGCTGGAGAAAATATGCTACTGGTAATATGGGCATATTTATCCCTTTATCCTCACCTGCTTCCTGCTTCTTGGTCCACTGTAATGTGAGCAGCCTCTGGCCATCATGATCTGAACTGCCCTACCATGCTCTCCCCACCATGAGGGGCAGAGCCCTTTGAAACCAGGAGCCAAATAGTTTCCAAAATTGCTAAGGCATTTTGTTCTTAGCAATGCAAAAGTGTGACTAATACACTCCCAGTGTATTAGTGAAATGTCCACCCTCCACTGCTTATTTGTTTATTTTTCCAATCTTGAAATATTTTGGTTTTTTTTTTAAATATTTTTAAATCATCTCAGAAATTAAAGGGTAACCCCTGGAGAAAATCTGTGAATAAAAGAGAAAGTCATGCTAGTAGCCTGACAAGAAGGAAATGTTACATGTAGAAGAAGAGACATGATTTGCAGAAGAAGCAAGAGGGAAGTTTAAAGGTGTCCACAGACAGTGCTAAAAGAAAAAGTAATAATTCAAACTGTCAACCTGGAATTCTGTATCTAGTGAAACTACCATTAATGAGAGCAAACGGGGCTGAGGAGAAGCTCAATGGATAGCTCCTACTGCAAACATGAGGACAGGAGTTCAGGACCTATGCAAAGCCAGACGTGATGCAGAGTATGAATCTGTACCCCCAGCATGCCAGATGGGAGGTGAGAACAGGAGGGGCCCCAAAAGCTCAGGGGTCACCTGACCTATCATAAGCAACAGTAAACAGAACTGTCTCGGCCAAGGTGGAGGATGAAACCACACCCAAAGTGACATAGTCACAAAGATTTTTTTAAAGGAAGGAATTAAAATTTCCAGGTAAAAACAGATTTATTTATTTATTTATTTATTTATTTTTGCTAGCAGACTACCCTCATACACACACACATACACAAAATACCAAGGAAATTGTAATAGATTGTATTGCAAAAGTGTGAAAGGTAGGACTTACAGAAAAAGAAAATTTTACATATTTTTCTTTCCGGACATTTTGTTTCAAAAGCAAAGCCTTGAGGCCACAAGAATAATGCAAGAGAATGTTCTAAAAACAGAGCCGAGCTTTGGGATAGATCTTCGATCTTAAATAATTTCCTGTTATTCGGTCTTTGAGTATCAGTTCTCTGTGAGATGGGATTAGTATACACCCGCTGAAGTTGTTTTGACAGTCACGGTGATTAAGACATGGACTAAACGCCCAGCATAGTGTTTGGTATCTGATGGGCAGTCCATATATGGAAGATGTCATCAAACCCTTGGTTATGTTTGAAAGTGTGCCCCAGGAAAGCCTGGTAGAGACAGAAGAATCGGTCCCCCAGGCTCTCTGGCAGCCAGGCTAAGAGAAACTACAGGCTTCAGTTTCAGTGAGAAACCCTGACTCGAAAAAAGTTACAGAGGTAGGCACCCAATGATGCCATACTCTGATCATCGTACGGCCACACAGACATGAGCACCTGTGCAGCGTGCACACACATGTATGTCATATGTACACACACCAGCCTGGCCCCCACTGCTCAGAAGTTGTCTCTGGGGAAGTGACTGTAGCATGAGTATGCTGACCTTATCCACGGGGCCATACATTTGTGGATTCTCAGATGAATAAACAACCGGAAGGAGATACCTTGAAGGGCATCATTGGGGTATGTCATCACCTCTTGTCTCCTGTTTCTTCCTCTGATTTTTTTCTCTTGGCTTGTGGATAAATTGTCTCCTCTATCACATGCTTCTGCTGCTATCAGAGGCTGGAATGAGCCAGCCAACAACCATGGACTAAAACCTCTGAAATTGAGCCAAAGCCTTCCCTTCCTTCTGTATTTTTTTCAGGTGGTTTATCACAGTGACAAAAAAAAAAAATCATTAAGGCAAAATTAAAGACAAAATGCTATTTTCTGCTGTAAGGACTGTCTTTTTGTGTTTGCAGTTTCTTTCTATTCTGTACACCTCTTCGTGTGCTAGAATATTTGCTGTTTAAGAATATGTCCAGGCCCTCCTTGACAGCAACCATTGCTTCTCCTTACAATGTAGAACAGAAGAGAGCTGGGTGCTCAGCTATTGAAGAAATGTACCCCAGCTGTGACAGCAGGTAGAACCCCATCACTGAGAGCCTCCTTTGGATCCTTTTGAAACCTTAGACCCCTAAACAGTATAACAATATCCCATCTTGTCTGAAATACCTCTGCTACCCTGGCCAGCATCTGCTCTCAGTGTCACACCCTTCCATGTTTTCTAAGTCACCAGAAGAGGTCGGAGCTCTGTCCTCCAGGCCAGGAATAACCTTCACCAGGCAAATAAACCAACAAGCCACCCCACTTTAATCTTCCCATTCAAAAACGCTAAGGCAACGAATTGCTCGTATTAAATTAAACTTCCTTCGGTGTGCCCTCTGAAATAGTTTGCCCTTCCATAGGCAGATTCACTCACGAGAAGTGAGAGAACCCAGGCTTGAGAAAAGACAGTAATAGCACAGTTTTAAAAACTAAATGTTCCTTCCTAAGTACTCCTTTCAAAAGAGGACAGCCGGGGGAAAAAAATGCATTGCCAAAACCCGTTTTAACAGGGGCTCTTGGCACACTGCAAGCTGTGGAAAGATGAACCCGCCCGCGCCTGTAACGGCATGAAGGGACCCTGTTTACGGCTGTGGCCGCCAGCGCCAGCCAGCTGGGGCTGCACTGTGCAAACAGATATACGGTAACGTTTGTGGACTGTTCTCACGTCGCAAGAAGGCTTCGGGGGGTACACCTCCAAGGGGGAAATTTCCAGCATCTCTCACGAAGCTCCTGAGCTTAAAGCAAAACTCTCTGGAAAGGAAAATGGCTCCCCACTTCCCATTGAACAGTTAGCCACAGCTCTTCCCCAGCTCGACCTTGCCGTTTTACCCTGGTCCCGAAAAGGTACGGCTGAAAGCTGGAGCGTGGAACAAGGACTTACCTGTGCCAGTCCAGTAACGAGCAGAGGGCAGAAGAGGAGGCCGCGCATGGTGCCGGCCCCGTGGGAGGATGGAGCGCTGGAGAAGCCCTGGCGCGTCCTTGCGTGGGGCACAAAGCTCCCCTGTCTCCTGCTCAGGGATCCACGTCTCCACCTCCCAGGCTTCCAGCTCCCAGCCTGAGGATCCGTTCCAGTGCCCTGCTCCTTTCCCTGGACTTCTAGAAGCACCTTCGTTCTGCAGTTTGTCAGGGGAGGCCGGCACCTTTCTGCAGGGGCTCTCCAAGAAGTGGAGGTTTTTCCCTGCAGGAGGGCTGGCTGCGCCCTGTTCTCGAGACCTGAGCTTGTCTTGCAGGAGATGGTGGCATTAGGTCGCCTTCCTGTCTTGTGCTTGGTCTCTCTCTGTGATTTCTCTGCCGGGTGCCGATCTGGTCTCTCCCCTTTAGGCGCCACTTGAGTCTCTTGTCCTACCAACGACAGGTTCTAGAGGCCCTTCCCGAGCTGGTAGCTGTCTCTGAGCCGTCGCTACTCCACCCTGGTCGTCCTGTACACCATCCAACACGTATCTCACCCTGGAAGGAGTAAACCTAGCTCCCATAGTGCTTTGCCTAAACTAGGCCCCTTTCTGCGGTTGCATTTTCATGGAAGACAACAGAAGAGCTAACCCCAGATTTTCCCAGTCCAGGACCAAACATTCACATTCATAGAAATAGATTTTTTTTTAAATTTATGAAACACAAGATACCCGTTAATGAGTACAATTTTATGTTTGTATGTGTCCGTTAAAATAATCTTTAAAAACCCTAAAAAGTTATTATGAATCTGTACCATTCCTCCTCACACACATACTCCCACCACCACACACACACACGTCCTGTGCCCTCCTGTGTGGTCACCAGGACCTCCGTGCCCCCTCCTTGCCCTTTGTTCTTTCTCTGCCAGAGCCTTGCCTTCCTGAAGATCCAGAGGGCAAAACCTACCATCCCACACCAATCCTCCCGTCAGCCTCTAGCCTTCAGTGTCCTGATGGCTTTCTTCTTCTGAACTCATTGCTCACCTCTGTGAACACGAAGCCAGCACATAAGGCCTCCCGTGGCGACCCGCTGGGAGTCTGATGCTCCCGTGAAGCCGCAGTGCCATAAACACGCGCACAGCACAGAAAGCCAGCAGCTGCCTGCACACTGGGCCGCCCTGAGGATGCCCGGCAGTACCCTGGCCACCCTAAGGCCTTGGACCAATTACTTCTGTCTTCATTGTGGTAAAGCGCCTGACAAAGGCAACTTAAGGAAGAAAGGCTTATGTTGGCTCACACTTTGAAGGTACAGCCCGTTGAGGCAGGGACCTCACGGCAGGAGCGCAAGGCCACAGCTCACATTACATCCACAGTGAGGAAGTCGAGACGAGGGAAGTCATTGTGCTTTCTTTTTATCCGGTCCAGGACACCAGTGCATGAAATGGTGCTTCAGGTATCAGGGCGGATCTTTCCACCTCAGTTAATCCTTTCTAAAAACATCCTTTTTTTTTTTTTTTTGACAGGGTCTCTCTGTGTAGTCCAGGCTCTCCTGGAACTCACCCTGTAGACCAGGCAGGCTGGTCTGGAACTCAGAGATGCACCTGCCACTGCCTAAAGGCTTGTGTCACTACGCCCAGCTCATATTTCTTAATCGATCCCGGAGTCGACAGTTGAGAATCAAAATTAGCTATTGCTGGGCTTCATCTATAGCTATATCTTCATATCTTCCTCCTTGAGAATTAGGACAGAACCCCCAGAGGGGCTGAGTGAAGGAACCTATGTCTGCTTTTGGTCCAGTCCTATCTTTCCCTTTGGATTTTCCTGGTTTAGTGATCATTTATGTGAGCTTTTGGATGCCCAAGCACAGTGAGTGATCCCTGCCCCAAACTGGCCGTGGGGCTCCCTGGCTCATCAACTACATCTCTCTGACTCTCCCTGTTTCAAGGGTAGAGCTCTGTGCGTCTGCAGCGATTGGACGCGCTGAGATCCATGCTCCTCCCATTCGCTCTTTGTGAACAACTGGCAGCAGTGGCCATTTTTTTTTCTGGCAATGCTTTTCTCCACTCTGCACTCTCACCGTTGTGGAAAGAGGGGGATGTCATATTGTCTGTCTGTCCTTGCCTCTCAGTAGGAAAGAATTAAGCAGCAAAACCTCCCGCGGCTAAAGAGACTCCGCTACCTCTAGGTTACTAACTGCCACACACAGTTAACTATTTCAGTCCCGACTGGGAGGACTGAGTGAACAGAATTTTTTTAGAGGTTGGAACTGCAGGGTTCAGCTTTATGTCATAAACGCTGTCACAGCGTGTGTCCATTTCCAAGTGCTTTCTCCTATTATCTCATCTCTCTCACTATTATCTCATGAGTACTCAGCCCGTGCTGTCCCCTCAAACAGACACAGCCTTAAGCATAACTAATGTGTGAAGCACATTTCGTGACTTACAAGGACATTTCCCATGTATTATCTCTTTTAATTTCACAGCTCAGTGAGGTGGACAAAAGCAGTATTACTGTCCCTCATTTAACAGATTAAAAAGTTAGAGCCAAGTCATTGTGCCTGGTCAATAAAACACTCTTAATCCTTGCCCTCTGGAGCTATGCAATCTGCTGGCAGAACAGACTTTGAATAAATAAACACACAAAATATCCATCATTAAAATTTGAATAAAGGCTAATAAGATAAGAGAAGCGCAAAAAGAATTGACAGGCAGGCACCGATTTGCATTGCAGGCAGAGGGGGGAACTCTGAGCTTCAGAATTTCAGAGATGACACCAGTAGAAGAGAGGGCTTCAGCCCCAATGCTCAGGCAGGACGCCTGCCTCAAATGATGAGAACTCTGTCATCAAAGAGCACATCCCTGTAATGGAGGCTTCGGTTTCTTTGTAAACTCAGTTATGTTATGTAAATATATTTTTGTCTTAATCCCAAGTGTGGGGTTTAGTTTGGGCTTTAGTTTGTCCATAGCTGATAATTGTCTCCTGAGGGGCGTGGCATTTGCCAGCTGGTAAGGGCCTGCCTAATGCAGCATGGAGAGGGGCGTGGTCTAGGACTCTGAGAAATATAAATATGGGAGCCAGGAGAGGGAAAGTGTGGTGTGGTATTTGGCACTTTGGAGAGGCCAGAGACAGAAGGTTTGGTTATCTGAGAGAAACGCTTCATGACGCAGTGATTTGGAGGAGACTGCTTGCTGCGTTGCTGTTGACAGAGATTGGTATAGCCCCAAGGGAACCAATCAACCCTAAACAGCCAGGAGAATAAAGGGGTCTGTTCCCCCTCTCCCCACTAACCCTCTCTCTCCCACCTAGGGCTGGGGGGTTGGCAGAGGGAGGCATAAATACCCCAAACAAAGTAGAGTTTTAAAAACAAGTGCTACACATCCCACTACAAGTTCTTCTTTAGTTAAGGGTATCTTCACAGCTAGTCTAGTCCCTTCTCCTCTCCAGCACTGTCAGCCTGCTTGGGAGGCAAAAGTCCAAAAGCATAACCCTGGTCAGCAAGCTTCACCCAGGAGAAGCTCCTTTCTTCATTCCTTCTTTTCCAACCTCTTTGGGTTAGAGAGAAGGCAATGTATCCATATGCCTGAAAGAGAGACAGGGATTATTATGTGGTAACCCACTGGAAAGAAAGCGCACTGTGAGGTAGGGTCCGGGTTTCCTCTTCCCCAGAGAAAGCAGACTGACTAGTAATAACAGCAAAAGGTGGGGTTTCAAGAAGTCAAGGAGGCTCTGTTTCCCATCAATCCATCCTCCCACCCAAAAGAAAATGGAAGCCACCGAAATGATTTATTCTGTCACTTTAAGCCTTTTCTTGATCTCATTGAAGATGATGCTGAGACTCGGTGGGAGGAAGAGGAATGACATCTGAGGCCCTGGTGAGGACGGGATACTCTGGTCCCACCAGTGAGTGACCCCAAGAGCAAGAGCCTGGTGGGCCTTGGCTCAGTAAAGTCACTTGATTCCAGAGGTTCCTGTGTCGGCAAACTTCCGTGGGGGACTTTAGAAGCACACACAGCCTCAAGCGCCTGCCTGCAGAGGTGGAAAATCCAGGTGTAGTCAGAAAACTTGGGAACTGAAGCTCAGAGGCCTGAACTTCTTGTCAAGGTCCCTTCCAGGCATACGGCATTGTGGCTGAATAGCCTCTAGTAGCGGTGGGAGCAGTGTATTCAATGATAGTGTTGAGGAAGGGTATAACACTGACCCATTAGAAAAGTCCATCCTCGGGTAGAGATGAGGGAGGAGAGTTCGAGCTAGAGAAAGGACTCATGGTGCCGGCCATTCACAAGTGAACTTACAGAGCCATATGCGTGTTTGCCATAAACCCCGAGAACACACATGATTGCATACACTATAATATGAAACTCTTCAAGCCTCAGGATCAAACCCAGTGCTGGAGCATCTAACTTAGACCACGTGGAAAGGAGGTAGTGAACTTAGCACTAGTTGCCCTTTGCTCCTTGGCTGTGACGTCAGCCCCTGTCCTCCAGGGCTTCTCCATCACAAGGGACGGCATCCTCGGACTGTGAGCCAGAAGAACGACTTCTCCCTTAAGTTGCTCTGCTAGTGCATTTTCTCACAAAAACAGGAAAAGTAGCTCATACAGACAGCAACGTACAGACCCGGGTGACTTAGTTTCAAACCTGAGAACAAATGGCTGAGATGCCTATTTAGCATATCCAGGTAGGTCTGGCCACCAGGCTCTCCCAGCACAACACAGCCTCTAACCATTACTTGGCCCTCCTGCCTGGCATATCCCTCTCCCGATAGGCTGCTCTTCCTTAACCAATCATTTTTGTTACCTGCTCTTTTTGTACCATTGGGCCTCCCGGCTGCTGTACCTGGTTCCCCTTTCTCTCCTCACCAACCTCCCCTACTCCCCACATGGGCTATCTCAGGATCATAACCACTCTGGACTCCCTCAGCTGCCCCTGCCTCTGGCTATTGCTCTCCCACATATCTGTAACAAACTTTCTCCTCCACCATAACTGGGAGCAGTCCTGTTTCTTTTCCTTTTTATTTACTTTATTTTTCATTCAACAACTCTTCCAGCCAGGTTGGTACTACAGGCCCAGCCATACTGAAGGCACGCATTCACACAGTAGGTACGCAATACAGACTTGATGGGAACTTGATGGGAAAACAGTTCTTGTCGAAATAGCATTTTAAGCGTGTGTTTACTGGTTGTTTACTTTCGTGTCCACTTGCGGAGACTGATTATCAAGCCCTGCTGTTAAACATATCTCCCAAATTTACCAGGCTCTATCTTCAGGATTCCAACATGACTGCAGTGATACACGGAAGAGAGAAGACATGGTCTCTCTCCTCCACTAACCTGGACACAGCCTTATCAACCACCCTTGTGCTTTCTCGGAGGCAGCATGAGGAGAGGGCCCAGGGGTGGCCGCGCCTCTCCCCATGCATGTGAAGTGGACGAGCTGCCATGTTCTGCTTGGCTTTTTGTGAACCAGGTCCCTGGCAACCCTCAAGCCACCAAATGCCCTGGCCTGATACTTGCGTGGGCCCTGGGTCAGAGCCTCTTGCATATAAGCAGGTGCCCTCGCTCCAAGGGTATAAGAGAAACAAGGACAAATATAAGTGCAATATAATTCTCCTTGTCACTTGTCTTGTTAGTCTGGGTTGCAGAGGGAGCTCTGGGTGGGAGGGAGAGCTGAGTTAATTAGACACAGAAAACTAACTCGTGGAAAGTAGGAAGGGAGAGAAGAGGACAAAGTTTTAGCCATGCTCCCAAGTGTGGGTGGAGCTGATATTGCAGGGAAGGAAAAGCAGGCATAATGCTGTGTGCTGTTCCTGGTTTTCTTTTTAAATTTTAGGGTTTTGTTTTGTTTTGTTTTGTTTTTGTTTTGTTTTACTAGTGTGCCTATCCAGGTGTGCTTGGGAGCTAGTACATGGGTGCAGTGCCCATGGTGGCCTGAAGAGGGCACCCACAGCAAAAGGCCTCAAGCAGTCTAAGCATGACCACCAGGCCTTGATAAACCCATGCCACAATCATGTTTATAGGGAGGGCTGTCAGCCCTGGCTGATAAAACCGAAGATAATGATCATGACAGGACGCCCAGTGAAATATCATATATTAGTATATATGATATTGTATATTATATATGACATGCTTATACTGAATAAGTATTGGTTTTTAACCTGAAATTTACATTTGGCCAGATATGCTTGTACAGGGGCTCTCCTATTAGCCTGGATCATATAAGAAACAGACTACTTCAAATAACGGGGGTTCTAGCTAGTTTTATGTCAGCTTGACACTCAGGTCATTGGAGAGGAGGGAGCCTCAATTGAAAAACCGCCTACAGGAAAGATGCAGCTACAGGCAAGCCTGTAGGGCATTTGCTTAATTAGTGATTGATGGCTTGGGGCCTATCCCATTGTGGGTGGGGCCGTCCCTGGGCTGATGGTCCCGGGTGTTGTAAGAAAGCAGGCCGAGCAAGCCAAGAGGGACAAACCAGCAGGCGGCACTTCTCTACCTCCTTTGCGTCCGCTCCTGCCTCCAGGGCTCTGCTCGGCTTGAATTTTTGCCCGCCCGGACTTCCTTCGTCGATGAACAGTGACGGACGTGTAAGCTAAATAAATCCTCTCCTCCTGGAGTGGCTTTGGTCGCGGTGTTTCACGACAGCAATGGCAACCCTGGCTAGGACATGAGGCATAAAATACAACAAGTCTTTACTTCCTGTGATGGTTGGCATTAGGAGCTTCCAGCCTCCGTGTTAACGCCTTTGTCCTTTCAAGTGAGATCAGCTGTTGAAAACTCCCTTCACTCCTGCATGCAGCTTGCAAGCTGTTTCTGGACTTTCCGGCTCGAAAAGCTGCACCAGGCCCTGAAGGACGCTAGATGGCGCGACGGATCAATGTTCTAGCCGCAGGTTCCTGATGGCCGCTACTGGGGAAGAGAAAGGAGGCGCCTGTTTGCCGCAGAGCCTTGCATTATTGATCTCTGCTGCCGCAGAGGTGGGAGGGGCCCGCCGCCATCTCGCCGAGTCTCCTGCAGTAGAGCCAGGATGGTGGCTGCGGGAGGCTTTTCCGTCCCTACCGAAGAGTCCCGGCTGGGTAGGGAGAGAGCGTTCTCCTTCGGCGTTTTGGCTTCCGTAGCAAGATCAGATCCCTCTGGAGTGAGAATCATTTTTATTTCCCACTGCACTCTGAACAGCAGCTGTAGCTTTTGGAAGCCGCTGCCTTTAAATCTACATTTGTCTTAATATGCTACGGAGTCGTGCTACACGGTACAGGAAAAAGACAGTGAAATAGCGGGGCGGGGCGGGATGTCCATCACTCCTCTGGCTTTTCCAATCACAAAACGTGCTTATGTGGACAGACAGAAAGTACTCGTCACATGAAATGGTCTCGTCGGGTCTAGTCAACCGCAGCCACGTGCTCGCCAATCATTGTCACCGGAAATTTGCACAATCGGACAGACAGGCGCGCTCTGACATTCCACCGTGGGTGGGGCCTCCACGTGATCCCTCGAGTGGCGGCTCTCCCTTCTCACCAGGAGAGGGCGATCGATCAAATGGGCCTCTCAGACAATGCAAACACTCAACCTTTCCGCGTAAGCAGGAAAAGTGTTAACGCTGCAGTCCTTTTATTTGGTCAGTGTTTCCTCTGACTATGGACTCGCAGATTAGAATGCTCTGTCGTTGCCATTCTTTGCAAATCAGACAGAGGAGGTTGTCTTTATGTTGTCCCATTTGAATTTTCCTAAATGAAATAGGCGTTTAAATTCAGGGCCCAGCAACTCAGCTCACAAATTCCAGAGCTGACGCCTCCCTGCGGCTTCCCTTCCTTGAGTCTTCCAAAGCAAAGCTCTGGAAACGCGGCTTCCTTCGCTTTGAAGCGGAAGCTAACTGAACTCATTCTTACACACAACGGGACAGTCAGTGTGCTCTCCACGAAAGATTCCCCAGATAAGCCCATGTCAAGATTGCAACGTGGGGAACAAGACTGCAGGCCTGCGTGCGGCCCCTAAGAAGTCATTTGGGTGCTGGGCCCATCACGGAGCGTCTCGAGGTTTTATATCCAACTTTGGTATATACAACTGGAGCAACCAAACATTTTTTTATTCTTAAGCTTAAGTATCCAGGAAATGTCAAATATATTCAAATCCTTTACATCAAAGTTTGCCTGAGGCCCCCAGGGTCCCCTTCTGTTGAGCTGATAGCTGTCGCAGGACAGGGCCCCTCTTCCATCCTGATTTGGGTCGCGCTTCCAGACTCTGCAGCCCACAGGTCACATTGTCCTCCCCACTATGATCCCCTTGAAGTCTGAAGACCCTGAAAGACTTTCTTTCCTCCCAAGCTAGGACAGAACTCACCAGGAACCTTGTCATTCCACAGAGCCTCCTCCCATCCCCAGTAAAACCAAAGGATTCCAGCAACTGAGTGTCTGGGTTGACCCCTGCATGAAGTTTTGTCCCGATGAGAACAAGATAATGATGTTAAGGAATCAAAGTTTCTCTCTCGCGAATAGCCTGCCATTCTGAAAAATTATAAAAGGAGAGACAGAAAGGTTCTCACCATGGAGACGGTGGGGGAAATGGCTTTTGAGGATCTTGAAGTTTTTCACCTCTAAACACTTCATTTTGTTCATCAGCATTTCCAGTTTGCGGGGTCCTTCAATCCCACCTCTAAGTCAAGCAAGTGCATCCAAACACCAGTATCAGCAATAAATGTCAACCTCAGCCCAAGAAACTGTTATTACAGTTGTGCAGTAGAGAAAAAAAAAAAAACTGAAGGTCACATGATACAAATACTGGCCCTGAGAAAAATACACATGAGAGCTTGTCGAGGGAGCATAAGGAGCGTGGTGAGGAGAAAAAGCTGGGCTCCACAGCCCCTGGGAGCAGAAGAGCCATTCCTGGCCCTGTGGCCACTTCTGCCAAACAGCTCATGCCACAGGCTCTCCATACCATTGTTGGGACTGGTGACATCCCTGGACAGCAAAACAACATGAAGTGACTGAGACGTTACACAGTACAGAATGCTCGTGTGCCCCTAAACATGGAACGTGTGACTGGTGTGAATGGGAAAACGACACTTTAATTGTATCTCATTCAACTAATTACATTTAAGTAGCCATCTGTAGCTAGAGGCTACCGTGCTGGAGAGCATTGCTCTGGAGTTGTTGGGGTTTTTTGTTTTTTTTTTTTTTTGGGTTTTTTTTTTTTTTGACCAATGATTTCTACCTCTCCTATCTCCATGATTATTCTGAGACAGTCTGCTAAAAAAAAAAACAAACAAACAAACAAAAAAAAAACAGCATGAAAGAAGAAAACTATTATTATTATTATTATTATTGCTATTACTACTATTATTACAAGACAGTGGTCGGAGATGCTCACAATGCATCAAATGCGTGAATCACTGCCTTTGAAAGTTAAATGCATTTCTAAATCTCTGCGAAGGAAAACAAGGCGCCACAAAGAAGTCCAAGTTGGAATATGCAGTTAACGACTGTCCAGGTGCCCTCAGTCCCTGAAAACAGTTGTCCTGCCTCCAGAGCCCCAGGCTCACCCGGCTCCTGGATTAGGAGGGCATGTCCATTAACATCTTGTCTTAGGTCCTGTTCTGTGAAGAGAACCATGACCGAGGCAACACACAAGAGAATGCATTTAACTGGGGGCTTGCTTGTAGTTTTAGAGAGCCCACGGTCATGGTTGTGGGAAGCAGACATGCATGGCGCTGACAGCTCACCTCTTACCTGCTGGTGGCAGCACCAAGCAAAAGCTGTCTAGGCATAGCCCTGCCTCTGAGGGACTGAAATTCAGATACAGAAAAGTTGACCTCTCTCTGGACTGACGATGGTGTGTGTAATGCTTGGAGTCTGTGGAACAAGGGGCAAAGAACAATGCACTAAGGCAGGAAGATGGGGCAGGTGATGGTCCTGGGGCTGGGCACTGCATCATAGGAGGATTAACTAGGCAGGACTTGGCCACCTGCCTCTATTACTCTAGGTAAAATGGAATAATTTTAGTTCTGGTTTCATAAAGTTACAAGGGAAAAAAAAATCCAATGGGCTCAACCAATAGTCCTAACTACTCTCCAAATACTATATTCATTTTATAACACTATGAAAGGCAGAGCCTGATGGACCCAAAAGTAGTTCAGTTTCTGGATTTATGTCGTCCTCTCTCCCATTAAGGTTCCAGAAGAAGCACATTTCTCTCTCTCTCTCTCTATCTATCTATCTCTCTTTCTATCTCTCTTTACATTTTATTGAGCTGTGATTTACAAATCTCCATCCACTCACAATAAATTGTCAGCTTTGCTCAGGCTAATTTGGATAGGGGCTTCTGGATCTGCCTCGGCAGTGTTGCTTCATGTGGAAGTCTTTCTTGTCTTCTTCCCTACACAGGTGGCCAGGTAAACCGCAAGTTCTGTTTCCTATTGCTGTCATAAAACACCAGGGGAAAAAAAAACAAAAAAACAAAAAACTAAGAATCTAAAAGAACAAGGGGTTTATTTGGCTCACAATTCCTGGTTCCAGTCCACCAGTGCAAAAAGTCAGGACCACAGAAACTTAAAGCACACACTCACAATTACATCCATGGCTGAGAACAGAGGTCAGAAAGTTAATGCACGCCTGCTAATTTTTCATCCTTTTCATCTAGTCCATGCCCCCAGCCTAATGGGTCTTCCCAATTCCTTTAACCCAATTAAGAAAGTCCCTACAAGGAAATGGCAGTGCACGCCTTTAATCCCAGCACTCAGGAGGCAGAAGCAGGCACATCTCCGAGCCTGACACTAACCTGATTGAGTTCCAAGACAGCCAGAGCTACACAGAGAAACCCTGTCTTGGACCTCACTGGCCAGGTCAGTCTAACGTCATGAGATTCTCTTCCCAGGTGATTGCTACAGTGTGTCCAGTTGACTATCCTCACAATGCCGAACCTCCACAGACTCTTACCACAAGCAAGTGGCACAGAATAGAAAAGAATGTGTAAATTCAGTCTTAAGGGCTCCACCTTTATTTTTGATTCAGTCACTTTTTTGTAGCTAACGCATAAATACAGAGGGTACCATCTTTAATGGTGACGTCGCGCTCTGGCCTGGCCCCTACTCTCTACTTCTGTAGTATCAACCCCCTGATAATGTGCATCACAGTGGGAGACTTCTCACTGCCAAAGTGGGAAGCTGGGAGTGGGATAGCTGGAGATACCTGAAGATAGCTATCCCTCATGCGTGGCCCACTCGCTAACATCTGGAAAGGAGAGCAGCTTTCATTACTGCACATGGCACTCACAGGACGGGGTCTATCAAGTTCTCTCCTTAGGATCAAGGGAAGGTCATCAGACTCTCACCTGAGAGTCTAGACACCTGGTCCTTCCTGAATCACCCCCTCCCAGCTGCTGTTCCTTCCAGCTGCGTGTGGTCTTGGGCGTTTCTGGAACACAGAGAATCTAGAAGACTAACCGAAGAGGAGGCTTTGCCTGGATTTGGGGATCCTGGGTTGGGAGTTTCCAGTGATACAAATGTTTAGGAGCGTCCCCATTCCTACAAGGAATCTCTCAATCTCTACCAAACTACACGGGGATGGAATCATTCCTTGGTCTGTTGTTGGTGCCATACCTGAGGTGAATAGATATTTGTCTACATTTCCCCTGGAAAAGTCACGAAACACAATAATACTTGTATCTGCCCCTTAGAATGTGCAGTGTGGGGATATAAGCCGAGCTGCTGCATAAAAGTTTACAGAGACACGGCCCCGGTGTGACACAGATGCCACTGCTCAGGCAGGCCTCGCAGACAGCCGTGTGATGACCAGTGCCATGTTTGCACCCGTGCCAAAGCCCTCTCACTGGCTTCCAGGCCCGCTTTCCTTGGCTGCCCATTTCCATGCTTAATTCTTCAGCCTTCCTATAACTGCTGTAAGCTGCCCAACATGTTGTCAGTGAATCGCTTTTTTGCATAAGAAAACCAAGAAAGGGTCTTTGATTTGTAACCAAGAACCTTGCCTTTTATCTTTTTGAAAAATTCATATATATACATATGAATTTATATATATATATATGTACTTTGTTTCTTGGCTCTTGCTACAAGAAGGAATATTACTGCTGCAGTGCTCAGGCAACTGCCTGTCTCTTTTTGCACAGTCCTTGCCACTTGTTTATATTCAGCCTAATCAGACATGTCATAGCTGTGGCAGAAAGCTCCAGAGGAGCCACGCCCTTCATTCTCAAGGCTACTGGTATCAGATTTGAGGCAGATTTGCTCACTTCCTGTAGAGGGGAAGTTAAATTGTGTTCAGAGTGAACAAATGAACTTCTGTCTTTTTAAAATGGAATTTAAATCAACGTGCCAGAGAAAGCCCCAAAATAACCATGTTGTTGTCAAGATCAAAAAGTTAGCCTGCTCTATTGGTGACATAATATTGAGGGGTTTTTTTGTTTTTTTTGGAGTTTTTTTTTTCTTTTTTTTTTTGCATGAATGTTTTGTCTGCATGTATGTGTATTGAGCCCACAAAGGGCAGAAGAGAGTGTCACAGCCCCTGGAACTGGAGTTACAGATGGTTGTAACTCCATGATGGGGCGCTGTGAACCGGACCCAGGTCCTCTGGGAGAGTAAGAAGTGCTCTTAACAGCTGAGCTGTCTCTCCAGCCCTTCTGTGTGAGACAGGATCTCATGAAGCCCAGGGTGGCCTTGAGTCCTTTATGTGACTAAGGATGATCTTGGACTCCTTACCTCTACCTTCTAGATGCTGGGGCTGGGATTACAGGTGTAAGGCCCCACCAACTTTTTTTTAAATTAATTTATTTTTATATGCATTGGTGTTTTGTTTGCATATATCTGTTTGAAGGTGTTGGATTCCCGGGAACTGGAGCTATAGACAGTTGTAAGCTGCCATGTGGGTGTTGGGACTTGAACCTGGGTCTTCTGGGAGAATATCCAGCGAGTGCTTGTAACCCCTCAGCTTTCTCTCCGGCCCCACCACCAGCGTCTTAACACAAGGTTATTTCTAAAAACTGTCTCTAGTCTATGTGATCTTCTGCTTCGGACAAGCACTGGCACCAGGACTACTGCTGCTCTCAGAGCACAGTGGCTAGCCAGGGTCTATAGAACAGGTAAATAAAGGAGCTAGCTAGTGTGGGGTAGTGGTGGCCCCCGCCTTTAATCCCAGCACCGGGGAGGCAGAGGCAGGCAGATCTCTGTGAGTTTGAGGCCAGCCTGGTCTACAGAGCCAGCTTCAGGACAGCCAGGGCTACACAATGAAATCCTATCTTGAAAAAAAAAATAATGGAGCTAAGCGATAAGTCAAGGCCAAGTAGCAAACAAGAACAGAGTAAGGAGTCTGCTATGGCTACTTAAGACTAAGAGGAGCAGAACCGGGGTGGGGGGGCCTTAATTCTAGCATTTGGGAGGAAGTTGCAGCCAGTTCTCTGTTGAGCTTGAGGACAGCCTGGTCTACATAAAGAGTCCATCCTAAACAAACAAACAAATAACCCCAAGAGGATGTGTGGTCACCTGAAACAGCTTGGTGGTAGAGAAAAGGAGTGGATCTGGGACCCACAACCTCTACTTGTCACAAACACACAAGGCTAGTTAGTTTATTTTTCGTTGTAAGGAAAGCTGACAAACAAAACCTAAATAAGAAGCAAGAACACTGTTGGAAGACAGCCTTGAGCTGTACAGTGGTCCTGCCTAGGGCAGGCTGAAGTCCTGTTTGATGGAACTAGCAAGATCCTCTGAAATCTGGGCTTTATTCAAATGTATTTGACCAGTTGGGGCCCCCAAATTTGACTTCTTCCTTTCCTTTATGTAATCCAAAACAAAGAGAGGAAAGAGTAATTTCTGATAATTTGTCATGTATAAATAAAATTACATTTCTAAATTTTCCAACTTACTAGCTTGGGTCTGGAGAGATCATCACCAATTTAGGGTCCCCATTTAAGATATTTACTAGCAAGCCTGTTGGAGTTTGGTTTAATGTGTGTTACTGGCCCTCAAGATCTGGTTACACTTATCCTTGATTTTGTAAACCTGCCTAAGACATACCTGATTGTTTAGTTAAATTGCACAGAATAGGGTAGGCGTGGCTAATGTCCCAGGCTTTAGAGTTCAAGAGACAATCATGGGAAACTGGAAGAGAGGAGGAAGGAGGATGCTACGAGGGGTTAGTATGGATCAAAAAATCACATGGGCCAGAAGAGAGGACTCAATAGTGGCGTGAAAATGCCCAGAGGAAGGATACGAGCAAAGTACCATGGGATTCTGTTTGGAAGGTAGACCAGATGGGGGTGATTACTGCAGATGGCATTGGATGGGGGCTGGGAGATGGATGGTGAGGTTATTGAGCCAGTGTAAGTAAAATATCTGCCCAGCCCAAGGTAAATAAGGCAATTATAAAATCTAACAGGTGTCTGTGTCTTATTATTTGTGATAGCGGGTGGGATAATCTTAGGGCTAATAATAAACATTACATAGCGTAACACTTTTATTTTATTTACTACAACACAGGCCTTTGAAACCTTCAATTGGAGGGACCTTGGGTGCTCATCTGAGATACAGATAACAATCCTCCAGGGCAGTTGACAGTGGTGGAGAGCAGGGCTGCTGTGGCCCAGGAGAGTCTTGCTCTCCACAGCATCTGAACTTCCGCCCAGACGCTTCCCAGAGTTCAGCAGCTATGAGGGGAAGAGGAAGGAAGCAGAAATGGGGAACACACTAACCTGAGATTCCAACTTGACAAAGATCCCACAAAGCCCACACTCTGGAACACTGAGTTCCACAGGAGTGAAGCTAACGTGGCCAGGCCTTCATAGCTTTACCTCAGCCCTTCACAGACTGAGCTGCCTCAGTCGGGAGACATTAGGCTAGACATTCTGCTCTACCTGGGCAGAAGCCACCTACCAGCACCTCAGGAGCAAGCCGTTTCTTGAGGGAATCTAAGCTGCACATCTTTCTCCATCTTGTGCACACGCTGTGAACAGCTGTGAAGAGCTGCATGCTGATACAACATGCAAACCTCCTTGTTGGAAGTCTGTGTGTGAGCAGTCACTAGTACTTACAGCCATGATTTCCCTACAGAGAACATGTATCATTCCCATGGCCTCTTATGGTTTAAATATGAGGTATTGCTTCAAACCATATGCAAATCACTTATTAAATGTTTTATGTCAGTTCTACCCCTCGTTAGATCAGTTGTGGGGATTTTTTTTTTACCTTCTTCCTAAAATTTTGGTATTCATGATTTCTACAAAGCACACTTCTTATTGCATTTCTCTCGTAATCTTTACAAAATCCACTCAGAGAATTTTGGAAAGGACATCACAGCCTCTGACGTAATTATGGCCACACTAAGCATCCTTTCCTACAGGTTTAACAACTAATCCCAATGGGTATTACAGATTAGCAATGAGTTCAACCTAATATGTGTGGCCTCAAGATGGAATCCCATTGTCCTAAATAAAACTAATTGAGAAAATATTCAGCATGAGTGTTCTTTATGAAAAACAACAAGTCTTGCAGAGACTATAACATGACTCAACAAGGAATGTTATTGTGGTAGGAAAATTGACTAATACCTTGGGTGGAGGGACTAGAGATGGGGCATCGATAGATGGCAAGTTTTTTTAGACAATGAAAGGTCAATGGTTACAGCTTTGAAGACCAAAGAAAGAAAGCTAGGCAGAATGTTGTTGGACTATGGAGCAGAGACAGAACTAAGCAAACATAATCTTAGGAGGCTATGAAGGTAGAGGCCTTTTTAAGACATGGTTGTGTGATGAAGAGATGACCCAGCTGTTGAGAGCATGTACTGTTTCTCCAGGTTCAAATCCAAGCAACTATATCCGGTGTCTCACAAAGCCCCTGTAATTCTAGCTTCAGGCCAGATCCTCTGTGGGTACCTGTCCCTGTGTACACATACTTGACACATCATAAAAATAAGTCTTTACAGTAAAGGGAAACTTTGGAAGCAGGAAAGTCATGTAGCTGTTATAGCTCATGCTATCATATCTTAGACTATAGAGATGGCACAGGAAGGGAAGGGGAAGAAATGAACAAAAGGGAAAGTAACCAGCATTGGGGGTATGCTGGGTGATGGGAGAAGTAAAGTTGTAAGCAGGAGTTTAAGAACCTGAAGGGAGTACTTGAAATGGGTCCCTGAGGGATGGTTTCGGAGCCATTGTAAAACTGTGCATGTCTAGCTGACAATTTAAAGAGAGTTGATGTCACCAGAGAAAAAGCCACAACAGGATATATGCCTACCTTCATGCCTGCTCACTCGTCTGCCCCAACAACCACTTTTTATCAAAAACCCAAATTCATAGTTTCTTACTTCCTCTCCTGTCAGCCCTGACTCCCCAGTGCAATATGAGCACAATGAGCCACAGCAGGGCCAGCCTTCCCTACAGCCTCTGCATGCACACAGGCCACACAACCATCCATCCAATGTCCCCCCATTACCCCCTTCCCAGACCAACTTACTGCCCTGGATCTTGCAAGCTGATCCAGGAGGAGTTTCTCTTTAGGAACCCCAAAGACAGCTGCTTCTTTTGATTCTGATTTTCACACGTGGAACACAGGTGCTCAACAGGAACTGACTGGATGGCTCTTGAGCGTTTGACTGATAGTAAGTGCAAATGCCAGGCTGTCTTCGGAACTGTCCCCCGCTCGCTGTACACTCAGGTGTCAATGGGAACAGGAGAAGCACCTTAAGATGGAGGTCGCTGAGCTAGGAGTGGACTCGGTGACAAGAGTGTTTAGTGTGACGGTGTTCAGCTGGGGCAAGGCCCTGGAGTCAACCTCAGGAACTTTCTTCTCTTTGTTGTTGTTGTTGTTAAGTAGTTCTGATTCAATAAGGCTCAGTGAGAGACTTTTAGTCTGCATTCTCTCTTTCTTTAATATATATATATATATATATGAATGCTCTGTTTATTTATTTAATATATGAGTACTCTGTTTTCACACACACCAGAAGAGGGCATCGGATCCTATTAGAGATGGTTGTGAACCACCATGTGGTTGCTGGGAATTGAACTCAGGACCTCTGGAGGAGCAGCCAACCCTCTTAACTGGTGAGCCATCTCACCAGCTCCAGTCTGAGTTCTCAAGGAGGACCCTTGAGTGGGAACAGCCATGCAGTGTTCCTACAAAGAGAGCAGCCAGCCCCTAGAAGCTGACGTCACCAGGGAGCACAGTTGAGAGAGTCATTCACTGTGAATTCAGAACAGCCGGGAAGGTAAAAGGTGATGGGCTTCAGAGCAGGGAACTGCAATCTGTCAGCCTTCCCTGAAAACCCTGTGACCAGGGTTGATAGTGAATTTTAAGACTAGGGAAGCCAGCAAAGCAACTGTCAATCTGCTGCCTCTTGGAGAGGGGTGGGGGAGGGGCATCCATTTTGGCAAGAATGAGGACTATTTTATAATGGAGAACTCCCTAATTATGCAGTCAGGGAATGGTGTGTGGCGGCGCATTCCGGAGCCTACACTGCTCTCATAAGGATTCCACTGTTAATTTTAAAAAGAGAAGTAGCAATGCAACTTTCTCAACTCCCACGCTGTTCACACATTGAATTTGTGTGCCAACTCAGAGCATACCCACGGGAAATGAAAACAGAGTCCGAGCCAGCCCTTCAACTGAAGCTCGTCAGCCACAGACCTATGGGAGAAGGGCTTTGTTTTCTTTCCCTCTTTTCAAAACAAATTTTCCTCTCTGCCATCTCAAGAACGTACATTAAATATAGGTTTGCTAACCAAAACCTCCAGATTTCAAGGAGCCTAACATAGGGCCCACAGTAGAGAAGGCCCCCCCTTCCAGGTTGGATTTCTACATGAGTGCTCTTGTGTGTACTTAAAAAGTATCCAGGTAGGCTTTGGGGAACAGGCCTACACTTGTATGCAACCCTAGCAAGTAGGTCAGACTTGTTCATTCTCCTTAGAAATGTCAGCAGGTGTCACAGACATAGGAAAATGTGGTCAGGGGTGTTGTTTTTAAACAGAATCCCAAGACTTTGATTTGACCATAAAGACTTGGAAGCCAGATGGTGGGGTGGAAGCCTGCTAGCTCAGAGAGGCAGAGAAAACACCCAGCTGACTTTCCTATTCAGCTGACATCCCAGAAGGGGAAAGCCCCTTCTCCTTCTTCATGCAGTCTTAAAAACCCTTTAAACTGAATGTCCCTCCTTTCTACTTCCTGTATGCCTCTCTGGACTTCCTTCCACTCTCTATGGTCTTCGCCTATTTTCATTCCCTGTCAACTGGTTACTTGCTCTGACCCTTTACCTATGGTTAACTTTATTTAATCCTATTTACAGAAAGCTCTTGGATTAAAGGTGTGTGCTAGGGCTGAGCCACACCACAATTAGAAAAAGGTTTTTCCAGGTTTTTCCAGAATCTCGGGGTTCATAGTATGATATCCTGCAACACAGAAGATCTCAGTGAAGCAAATGGAACTCACTTAGACATTAGGGGACATTTTTTTATCCTGTTCTAGGGACACTGATGATTAGCTATGGTCCAGATAATTGCCCTACCTGTGGCTGGAAAGATGGCTCAGTGGCTAAGAGCACTTGCTGCTCTTGTTGAAGACTTGGGAAGTAAAGTTTTATTTTGCCTAGTTGCCAGTACATTGTGAAGCCATCTTTTTATCACCCCTTTATCCCAGTCTTCCTTTCCCTTCTCCTCAAGGGGAGCCCCACCCCTCACCCCCGGTACCAAGCCACCCTGGCACATCAAGTCACAGCAAGACTAAGCACATCCTCTTCCACTGAGCCCAGACAAGGCAGACCAGCTTGGGGAAAGGGGATCCAAAGGCAGGCAACAGAGTCAGAGACAGCCCCTACTCCTGTTATTAGGGGACCCACATGATGACCAAGCTGTGCACCCATCTTTGCAGCCTAGTTCTAACGCATGCAAACATAATGCTTTCCCATGCTCCTCAGTCATTCATTCTCCTAACTAATAACACTAATAACAAGTACCAAGCACCAGCATGACTTGCTGGGCATGATGCCAAGTGGCAGAAACAACACTAAGAACGCTCACGTGGGATTTCAGAGTTATTAAAATGTTTGGGACTAAATTATCTAATTTGTGAAGCAAGTCTTCCCATTCTACAAATGAAAGAAAAGATCATGGAAAGGGGAGAGGAGGGGGAAGGGCAAGCATTTCTGAACATCCATGCATGTGAGTGTCTTACAGGAGGGTGACATACCTAATGGCTGCTGTCATTGCATCATGATCTATCCGGTATTTATCCAGCTCGGCACTGCATTTGGAAAGTCACTTATTAAATACTCCAGAAAAAGGTCATTTTGATGTTGCTAACATTCAGACCATCTCTGAGAAAGAGGCAAAGGATGGTAATGAATTCTGGGAACCACAAGGAAAGAGAAGAGCAAAGGCACTGGGGAAAATAGGACAAAGGAAAGGAATAAGAGTTATGTCAGTCTGGAGGGAAGGATGAGCCAACTGAAACAGGGGATGGCAGCATGGAGACCACAGAGGGCCAAGGACAGTTTCCAGAGTGTTATGAACTGGCCTCAAGAAAAAGGAAACATGCTTGTTCATGCTTTCACTAACAACTTGCAGCCAGCAAAATGGTTCCAGATTTCTGGCAGCCGTTTATAGCAGCTTTAGTTCCAAATGCAAAGCAGAAACTGCCCTAGATTCCTGTTTTTTCAAAAAAAAAAAAAAAAAAAAGCCTGTTTTCTGCTGCACCAAGAGTTTCAAAATACTCCTTACCGGTGTTTTCCTGGATGCTCAGTGATGATGACCTCACAAACTAATCAAGAAAGCAAACATTGATGGAAGAGCTGCTATTCGCACGTTATGGAAACAGGCAGAATGAATAAGAATAAAGGGGACGGGGCAGGGGAGAGCCTGGGCTGCTAGTAAATCCTGCATGCTGGTGCACTTCACATCTGCCCAGAGGGATGCCCGAGAAAAGCAAGTTGTGCCTGACTGGAAAGTAAGATTGGCTCGGCAGGGTGAGGCCGTTTTACAAAATGCCTGAGGAAGAAGGAGCTTGGCTCAAAAGCCTTTAATTAAAGTCTCAGAGCACAGTGTCCAAAGACTGTTTCTTGAATTCACGCTTGACTTAAAATGAGAAAACTGCTCCAGACCCAGAACACAGTCCTCTCTGTAAGGCACAGGTCCTAGCTGTCACACTGCACCAAAACACCAGTGTGACATTTGCCATTTTCGTGGAATTATCCTGAGATAACAGACGGGGAGAAGTCTAAGCTTTTCAAGACTTCTGGCTTCCCCTGGTCTGTTGGATGACTCAGACTCAAGAGTGGGAGTTAGAGAAGAACATTGCTTGGGATAGGCCACTGTCCCGATTGTTGGATAGCAGAGAGCAGAGCGATGGTGAGTAGAAAGAAGGTCAACATATCAATGTGATGGCTGTCTTAAAGCCTGAGAATTCCTTCTAGAACAATGACAAAGACATAGAACCCATAGGACATCTGTGTGGGAAGTAAATGAGCCCATTTCTGAATTTTAAATTTTAAATTTCTGAATTTTAAATAGGTGTTCTGCATCACATGGGTCACAACCACTGCAAGGTGTCGTGAGGCCTCTCGGCTTCAGGGTGGAATGGTCTCCAATGGGCTGAACCCCAAACTGCCCTACAAAAGCGTACTTAACGATTGTCACACAAAATTTACCGTTAGGGTAATTCCAGGTTGCCAGTTCATCACTGTGGGGCAGTCAAGGCAGCAGGGACCTAAGGCAGCAAATCACGTTCCGTCTACAGTTGGAGAGCTGAGAGGAGTGGATTAACGCATGCGCACTTGCACTGAGCTCCCTTCCTCCACTCAAACAGTTCAGGATCCTTTTGCATAAGGAATGGTGCCACCGTCAGTGGGCAAGTTTTCTCACCTCAATTAATGTACTCATGATAATCCCCAAGTCGTGCTCACAGGCATTCTCAGTGTAGACAATCCTGCACTCAGTAATTCTCAGGTAATTTTACATTGTGTCAAGTTGACAATACAACTAATTATCACATTTTGTTTGTTTGTTTGTTTGTTTTGAGACAGGGTCTCAGGTAGTTCAGGCTGGCCTTGAATTCCCTATGTAGTTGAGGATGGCCTCTAACTCCTGATCCTTAGAGGTCTCTACTTCCTATACTGGGATTTGATGTATGTGATACCACACCTGGTTTTATTTGGTGCTAGGGGTCAAACTCAGGGCTTCATACAAGCTAGGCAAGAACTGTGTGATTCCCAATCCATACTGTGTCCTTTTAATAGGAATACTCTTGGGTACCAAATATCGCCACTCAAAATGAGAGGCCATTTTGAATTTGATACTTTTTTTTGACAAACGGTACTTGAGGGATCTGTTTCCTTCTATCGTCTTGAGAGAGATTACAGCTAACATCTAACTTCCAAGCAAGAGCAAGGATAACTCTCATGCTCAGGAGGCCACTATAGAATGTTACCATGGGCAATCCTTTACCACTGTAGACTTCTCATTAACCATCAACTGCCTTTGCTGTGAGCGCCCGAGCACCACAGGATGTGGTTAGGCTGTGGAAGCTCAGAGATCTTAAGAGCCCTGTTGGGCAAGACAGAACAAAGTATCTGAAAATCCCCACCTATAATACACATGTTTTATGCACAACGTTAAAAAATTCAGTTTCATTAAAAATTTAGTTAAAAAAAATTAGTTAAAATATTTAGTTAATGCCTACCTTGTGCAAGATACCGTGCTAGGTACACAAGACACAACAGATGCTTGCAGTAAGGGTTCACTGCCTTCCAGACTGGGTCTGAAATAAGCCCAATCTAAGCTTTATTCTAGAAGGACTGTGGTTTTCCATGCCTGATAACTGAATGAATTTGAATCATTAGCTAGGGTTCGCTTCTGTCAGGCCACCTGAAGCAATACCTAGGAGGGTTTTTTTATTAATTTATTTATTATTTTATTAATTACAGTTTATTCACCATGTATCCAAGCTTTAGCCCTCTCTCTTGTCCCCTCCCAATTCCACTCTCCCTCCCTTATTTCCTCTCATACCCCTCCCCAAGTAGGGGAGGTCCTCCTCCCCTTCCCTCTGATCCTAGTCGACCGGTTCTCATCAGGAGTGGCTGCATTGTCTTCCTCTATGGCCTGGTAAGGCTGCATCCCTCTCAGGGGGAGGTGATCAAAGAGCCAGCCACTGAGTTCATGTCAGAGACAGTCCCTGTTCCCATTACTAGGGAACCTCCTTGGACACTGGGCTGCCATGCCTACATCTGTGCAGGGGTTCTAGTTATCTCCATTATTGGTCTTTGGTTGGAGTATCAGTCTCAGAAAGGACCCTTGTGGAGCTTCTGGCCCCTCCAGGTCTTTCTGTCTCTCCCTTCTTTCATGATTCCCTACACTCTGCCCAAAGTTTGGCTATGAGTCTCAGCCTCTGCTTTGATACCCTGCAGGATTGAGTCTTTCAGAGTCCCTCTGTAATAGGCTCCTGTCCTGTTCCTGTTTTCTTCCTCTTCTGATGCCCATCCCATTTGCCTTTCTGAATGAGGAGTGAGCATCTTACCCAGGGTCTTCCTAGGAGGTTTCTTAAAGCATTTGTTGGAAAAAAAACACCCCAAAACTGAACCAAATGATACCCCAGAAATAAACTAGGTGCTCACAGGCATACAGCTCATGTAGAAATCTCTAAGCACACAACTCTAAATGGCATGTATTGCGTTCTGAGAAGTGGTGGTTCTATCTCCTTACCATTCTGGCACTAGTGGAAAGGAGGGTGAAGACAGGGTCTGAGTCTGGAGAATAGGGGTTGACATCATTTCCCATGGTGCCAGTTGCAACTCTTTCCTCTTTCTGGACTGAGAAACTGCATCTCAGTTTTTCTGCATCTCTCAGCAGTAAGAGCAGCTATGCCTGCTTTTCCCGCACAAGCCCCCCTGAGCTACCTGCGTGTTTAGTGAAAAGATGGCAGGGAAGGGTGTGATGAAAGAAGCCATTTCCTGTAGCTGGTGCCTGATATAAAGGTGGATCCTGTTTTAGCAGCATCAGGCTTCATGTGCACCTGTGTAAACCAGACAATGTCTCTGTCTTAACCTTTGATGCTAGCCCTGACAAGGTCAAGCAGGGCAGAAGCAGGAGGTCATCAGGTGGGAAACCACTACACTAGGGACCTGGTAGAGCAGCCATCTTGACTTGACTTTCTACTTCTTCAGGTCTCTTTGTTGCTCAATAATAGACACCTGCCAAATCTGCTCTTCCTCAGTACTGCTTGCAATGTGAAACCAGGGCCAAGTCTCCTCTTGGATTATGAATTACTGCTCACTGATATCAAAAGTTGGTTCTGGACTGGTGAGATAGCTCAGTCAGTAAAATCACTTGCACAAGTGTGAGGATCTGAGTTCAAATTCTCAGAACTCCTGTAAAAAGCTGCGTGTGGCAGTGTGACCATAACCTCCCTGCTACGAGGGGGTAGGTAAAGGAGGGTCACGGGGCTCCCTGGCTGCCAGCCTAGCTTCAGGGTCAGTGACAGACTGGGTCTTAAAGGAATAAATCAGACAGTGGTGGCAAAGGGTATCTGACGTCCTCCTCGGGCCTTGATGACAGGGTTGAGGAAGAATAAATAGACAGTTTACAAGCTATTTGTCACCACTATTCTTGTGTGTGTTTGCTCTTGGAATCCCAAGGCTACAGGTTGCAGGCCTGTGTCTGTCATGTTCTGCTGTAACGTCCTGCGAGGCTGGGTCCTGTCATACATGTGACACAGTCACATGTGCCCAGCACATTTTAGGTACAAGGAGAGGGCTCAGCCATCATTATTGATAATACAAAATGCACAAATAAACCACTGAGTTTCCAGTTCATCTCAGCATGAGGGGATTCATGCTCACTCCTCAATAATTTACTCCATAATACCCCAAAGTAAATCCTAAATCCTCAAAGAAAAGCCATCAGGCTATCAGAAATACAACTGAACAGCCTCTAAAATTCTTTATAAAAATGGGGAAGCATCTGCTTATTCTGCTCTATGCCCTTTTGTGGGGGTAGGAAATAGAAAGCAGTGAATCTTTTCAGTATCACATAGCGGTGACGCATACAGCTATTACAGGTGCCCTAGGGTTTTATTGCTGTCAAGAGACCGCGTGACCACAGTAATTCTTCTAAAGAAAAATATTTAATTAGGGCTGGCTTACAGTTCAGATGTTTAGTCCGTTATCTTTGTGGTGAAAAACATGGCAGCATGCAGGCAGACACGGTGCTGGAGAAAGAGCTGAGAGTTCCACATCTTGATCTGCAGGCAGCAGAAGGAGACTACAAGCCACACTGGGCATAGTTTGGCATAGACCTCAAAGCCCACCCTTACTGTGACATATCCAACAAGGCCATAGGTCATAATGGTTGCCACTCCCTATGGACCAAGCATTCATACACATGTCTATGGGGGCCAGACCTATTCAAACCACCACAAGCCAAAGGCTAAACACTCATCCCACTCTCCTCTGAGCATGCTCAGTGTGCTGCCAACAGGGCAGAGCCAGGTCCCAGTCCTGCCTCTGCCACTTACTATCTGCTTTGGTGAACACAGTGGTTGTCTATAAATGTGGACTCATGTTCGGCTAAATCTCACATGTTGAGGGCTTACTGGCACCATTGTACATGTCCCTAGGTAAGGCAAGGTTCCATGTCTGTGTGTGTGTGTGTGTGTGTGTGTGTGTGTGTGTGTGTGTGCGTGTGCATGTACATGCAGATTTGACATAGAGATACACATAAAAATTTTCTGTGAAGACTGGAGTTAACGCTGAATTGATCTTGGGAACCTGGAGCCAGTCCCTCCTCAGGAGGATCTTCAGAGGAATTGTGGCCATGCCTAAATTCAGGAATCTGGTCTCTAGTACTGTCAAGACATTTTTGGTGTTTAAGCCACATTATCTATATAGTAAGCCCTGACCAACTAATGATGTGACTTTTAGCAAGCTAATTCTGAGGTAAATAAGTATTCCTACCTTATGGAGTTGTCATGAGGATTGTATTGGTTAATATTCATGCAGCATGAATAGTGACCTGCACTCAATATGATCTTGCAATGGTCGAAAAATCACTTCTGTTCCTTGTGGCACTAACAGGAGATGTCGCAAATTCTGGCATAGGTTCTCATTTGCAAATCACTGTTGTGCTGGGACATTTTATCATCGGTCTTCAGTGTAGAGCAGGGACACCTAAGGTCAATGAGACTGACAAGCACGGGGCCACTCTGACTGCCCACTAAACACCAATGGAACAAGTTCTGCAAGCATTACACAGAGCTAAGCGGCTCATATGGCCAGGCGGGACCAGGTGCGACCACAGCGAAACTTACATACATTTTCTTTCCCAAAGTGAAACCTTGAAGTTAGAATGACCCTAATTTTTTTTTTTTTTTATCAATTCTGGTTTTCCCACGACTTAAATAAATTAATTATTGTTTATGTTACCATCAGGAAACTCAAATTAGCAGGAGAATTTCACTAGGTATAAAACACATGTAAATGAAAGAATTGAACATCTCAGGGGAAAATGTCTGAAGCCAAAGAAAATTTAATTAATTAATTAATTAATTAATTAATTTTTTTGCCCCAGAGGACCCTCTGCTTAACCACCAGCATCCTCTCTTAACTATAAACGATCAGTCATCAGTGACTTTTTTTATTTGACACAGAGTTTCATTATGTAGCTCAGGTGTCTTAGTTATTTTTCTATTACTGTGTTACAACAACAGGACCAAGGCAGGTTATACAAATAAAGCATTTAATTGGGATGATAGTTTCAGAGGGTTAGTTAGAGCCCATGACAGCGGGTCAAAGGTATGGTGGTGGGGACAGTTGAGAGCTCAGAAGTAGAGAGCACACTGGGAATGAGGCTTTTGAAGCCCCAAAGCCCACCCCCAGGAACCCACCTCTCCACCATGGCCACACCTCCTAATCCTTGCCAAACAGTTCCACTAACTGGAGAACCAAGTATTCAAACTTAGGAGTTGATGGTGGTCATTCTTATTCAAACTACCACACCAGGCTAGTCTCGTATTCTCCACCATCCTCCCGTCTTGGCTCTCAGCTGCTGAGGTTACAGGCACGAGCCACTACACCTAGCATTTGTGATTCCATTAAAGTGCATGTGAGCTGCACAGGTGTCTGGTGGAGGGGAGAAGTGGTGTGATTTCTCCACTCTCTTTGCCCTAAAACACCACTACGAAGTGCATTCTGACAGTCATTGAACAAGGATTTGTCTTGGGCAGCTACTACATGCGGAGTACCTTTTTAAGCATTGGGAATATGGTTGAAATAGTAAAAGTCAGTATCTTTATGGAAGTGTCAGACAGGGGACCAACACAATAAATAAGTAAAAGCCGTAGTTACAAGTGCTAGGTAGAAAATCAAGGCAGGAATATGTTGTGAGGTGGGAACACGGATTGAAGGTACCATCTGAGATAAGGCGGCTGGGGAAGTCTCACTGAAAAGTTAACATTTTTAAAAAAGGGAAGGGGGGTTGAAGGAGGTGAGAGTGAGCTGTCCAGCACCTGAGAGAAGAGGGGATGGCAAGTGCATGGCCCTGAAGCACGGCCCTGAAACAAGAGTCTAGCCATGGGGGAGAACAGGAAGGAAGTCAGGGTGGCTGGAGAGGAATGACAGAGAATGCAGAGAGGGAGAAGATGATGAAGAGTGGAATGACAGGAGCCCAGCCTTAGAGGGGTTTGACATTAGCACAGAAACTTGCGACTCTGCATTGGGCGTGAAAGGAGCCATAGGACTGTGCGGTGTGGTCTGCAAGAGGAGGAGGATACAAAGAGAGAAGCTGGGAGGCTGATTTGGTAACTTAAAACAAGAGATGACAGTGACTGGACCAGGACAGTTGCGGAGGGGGCAGTTCTGGACCTGTGTGCAGAGTGGAGCCAGAGGGATTTGCCGAGATGTGTAGGATTTACTGGCCAAGGGAGGACTTCTGGATGAGTCTGGAGAATTTGGCCTGAGGGAGTAGAGGAACAGACTGTCACTGTCCTGAGACAGGGAGGACAATGGAAGCTCAGGTCTCCAGGGAGCTAGGGCCTGGAGGAGCAGGTGTGAGATGCTGAGCAGATGTGGAATTCATTTCCTACAATGAACACATCACCAGAGATGTGGTGGCTTAAAATAACCAAAGTTCCTTCACAGTTCTAGAATCTAGACGTCTAACATCAGCCTCTCTCTAAACAGAAAGCAAGGTGTTGGAAGGGATATACTCTCTCGTGAGCTTTAAGAAAGAACCCATTTATTGCTCTCTCTAGCCTCTAGAGCAGTGGTTCTCAGCCTTCCTAATGCTTCCACCCTTTAATACAGTCCCTCATGGTGACCCCCAACTATAAAATCATTTTCATTGCTACTTCATAACTGTAATTCTGCTACCATTACGAATCATAATCTCACTATCCGTGTTTTCTGATGATCTTACGTGTCCCCTGTGAAAGGCTCGCTTGCTCTTCCAAGGGGTCATGACCCCATGTTGAGAACCACTGCTGCAGTGGCTACCCGCATTCCTAGACTTGTGACTAGATCCCTTCAACCTCTGCCTCCCTTCATAATCACATTGCCATTTCCTCTTCTCTGTGACCCATCTCCTCTCCTTTCTCTCTTGTAAGGAGACAAGTGATTGCTTTTATGATCCATTTAGACAAAACAGGACCATCTCTACCTCAAGAACCTCAATAGAGCACATACGTAGCTGTTTAGGGTACATACAAGTAGAAAGGGGTGTTTTTAGAATGCTGTTTCTCAGCCGACTGCCTCATGCCCTAGATGAGTCTGGACTTCTGAGAAAAGACAGAGATAGATACACAAATCCGCACACCCTTAGCGCTTGAGTTGGTAAGTAATGCCGGTAAGTCTGGAGCAGCCAAGGAGGGAGTACGGACAAAGATGTCTAATAGGGAAGCTCCTCAAACAAAAACAGAAGTACCATTTGATCCACTAATCCCACTTATACATTCGGGGATCTCAAAGAAATATCATTTCTACGCCCATTGCCACATTGTTCACAACAGACAAGAAATGGAAATGTCCTAAGCGTTGTTAAATAAAAATTATACGAGACCACTGTACTGAGCTTTAACATGTTAAGCCATGTTAAGAGCAAAAATGGAGTCACTCAAGTTCATGCTCCCTATCACCATGCTGGCACTGAGTCATTTTACTGAACTTCTGAGAGCTTTTCAAGGCATATTGTCCAGAATGATACTACTAGGCAGAATTTCTTTTCCTGCCCCACCTTTCAAAACCAGCTGCAGCTGATTTTGCTGGAATTCTAGGAGCCAGCAAGAGAGAAATGGAGGTAAGGTTTTTCTCCTTGGCTCTTTTCCCCAAAGTCTATCTTTGTTAAGTCCTTCTAACAAACTCCTGGTAAAAAGCTTGTCCTTGAAATTGAACCCCTCCTGGAAGGAGGGGGAAGCTGACTATACCCCAACACAAGCTCCAAACACAAGCAGGAATTGCCTTGGCCCTTAGGTAGTTGTGGCATAGCTGGCTCCTAAAACCTATGAGGTTCTGAGCTGGTGGCAGCCAATGCAAGTTTATATACTGACTCTGGAGACACCGAGCTAATTATCTTCAAACTAGGCAAGTTTCCAACTCTCTGAGAGAAGCTTATTTATGCCTACTATAACTCAGGGGGATGACTACAACCCCTGATTTTAATTCCAGGTTTGAGAAATTGTGAGGCATCCCTTCAGTGCTAATGGCAGGAGGCATACTGATTTAGCAACAGCTTGTACGGCGTCTGCTAAAGGAAATCATGAGGCTCTTGCTCAGGTTGCACTTATCTTTCCAAAAGGGTGACTCTTAAGAAGGTCACCACAACCATTTTCAATCAAGACTGAAAATATAGCAGCAGCTACCACAGACTAAGTGCTTGCTAGGTGACGGGCATCGACCCGTGTGCACTGTCATTTAATCGTCATTAAAGGCCTGTGCAGCAGTGGCCCCTCCCAGCCTCATGTAAGAGCTGAATGAGACTCAGTGAGATCACGCGGTAACCGGTCTCTTCCTTGGAAACTGCAGATGGATACGTAACCATCACACCTGGATGAGGAAGGAGCCTACAGCTCAGAAAGAGAGCCAGACTCAAGGCCCTGGGACGAGGCCCAATATCTAAATGTCACCCTGGTTCATTGCTCTACACCTGAAATTGCCTTTGAAATTCTCCATTGACGGAGCTGAAGAGATGCCTCATCAGTCAAGAGCACTAGCTGTTTTCGCAGAGGACATGAGTTCCTTTCCCAGTACCCACAACTACCTGTAACTCCAGCTCCAGAGGGCTGACAGACAGTTGGCTCACTTTAGAGAAAAGTGAGCATACACACACACAAACACATATTTTTAAAATATACTTAAAATCATGTTTATAAAAAAAAAATCCTCCATTAAAGAAAATGAAATGCTTCACTTGTAAGTCCAGAAACAATACAGAAAAGAATGAGTAGAGGATAAAGGATTGCTCCTTGTTATAAACATAGGCTGTGTAAACCCAAAGACATTTGTTTCTGTACACAGTACTTCACAGAGTACACTCATGGAGGCTGTGTTTTAGCACTCAGCTGGAACAGTGTGTACCAAGAGAGGCAATGGGAAGTTTGGGATGGTAGAGTACCTGCTTTGTGTGCCTGAGCTCCTGAGTTCAAGTCTCCAGGGCTGAAAAAAAGGAGAGAGGGGACAAGACAAGCAAAAGATAATTTCAATTCCTCCAGCTGTCTTCTTAGTCAATATTCCTATTGCTGGAAAGAAACATGACCATGGCGGTTCTTATAGAGAAAAACATTTAACTGGGGATGAGGTACAGTTCAGAGGTTTAGTCCGTTATCAACACAATGGGAAGCATGGTGGCTTGCAGGTAGACATGGTACTGCAGAGGTACCTGAGAGTTCCACATCTGGATCCATAGACAGCAGGAAAGAGAGAGACACTGGCCTGGCCTGAGCATTTGAAACCCCAAAGCCTGCCCCCAGTGACAAGCTTCCTCCAGCAAGGCCACACCTCCTAACTCCTGTCAAGTAGCACCACTCCCCAATGACCAAGCATTCAAATATCTGAGCTTATTTAAACCCCTGTATTCCACTCCCTGGCCCCTAGAGGCTTGTAACCATGTCATAATGCAAAAATACATTTAGTCCAACTTCAAAGGTCCCCATTGTCTACAACAATCTCAACGCTGTGTAAAAGTCCAAAGTTCAAAGTCTCTTCTGAGATTCACAGCAATCTCTTAACTGTAAGCTCCTGTACAATAAAAATCGAAAAGCAGATCACATATTGCCAACATACAATGGCCCAGAATACACATTATCATTCCAAGAGGGAGGAAAGGGAACTTAGTGAGGAAATACTGGACCAAAGCAGGACTAAAAACCAGCTGGGCAAACTCCAAACTGGGGGGCTGGGGGGTCATGTTCCTGCGGGGAGCTGGCCTGGAACAAGAGCAAGGTCAAGCCATGTCCAAACCCTGAAAATCTGAGACCAGCAGAAGTAGGACCATTCCATCCCTGGCCTGGGCCTGCATGTCCTGGAGCACGTAGCCTTAAGACCCCACCCCTGCCACTCTTGAGGTGGTCATAAAGCCTGGTGGTCAAGTTACAGGTTAAACTTCCTGTCTCCTTATAAGGTCATGTTCAGCAAGCAACTGGAATTCCTCTTAACGCAAATAAAGCATTCCTACCACCTTGACCCCGGCTCACCCCAAAAGCCTCTACCCACTCCCCAAAGCTCTAAATAGCCTTTCCCCCCCCTCCATATTAAATGAGTTGTCTCACCGAAGCTATCTCCCGAGAAGGCTGTTTTCCCACGCACCCACCGCTGACCGAGATCCTGCCTGTACCCACCTGCCCAGCTAAGCTTCCCTCCCTCCAGTCCAGCCTGGTGCTCAACGAGCCTGGATACCCCAAGGGGAGAGGTGGACACGGGTGGCACAAACTCTACGTCTCCATGTCTAATGTCAAAGCACTCTTCAGATCTGCAACTCCTTTCACCTCTTCTGACTGCAACACACTTCTCTCTCTTGGGCTGTTTCCACTCCCTGTTAGCAGCCTCCCCTGGCAGGCATCCCATGACAATGGCAGCTCCAAAATTGTGGGGTCTCCAAGGCAATCCAGACCTCGCCTTCACTGCTCTGAGAAATGGCCTCTCTGGGCCTCCATACAGGGACACCCTTGATACATGCCTGGCCTCAGCAACTTTCCTAGTCTCAGAGGGAGATCCAAAACCCCTTTCTCGTATCCTTGACTCTAAAGCCAGAACCATGTGGCCGAAGCTGCCAAGTTCTGCTACTTGCTGGTACTGGAACACAGCAGCACGCAGGCAGACACGGTGCTCGTAGATAGCTGAGAGTTCTGTGTTTGGACCCATAGACAGCAGGAAAGAGAGAGACATTGGGTCTGGCTTGAGCACTTGAAACCCCTAAATCCACCCCCCAGTGACATGCTTCCAACAAGGCCACATCCCCTAATCCCAGTCAAGTACTCTATACTGACCAAGCACTCAAATCTATGAGCCTATGGGGAAATCATTCTTATTCAAACCACCACAGCAGAAGAGACTTTTTTTTTAATTACATAATAGTGATTTTTTTTTAACAAACTGAAGCTTAACATGGTGCCAAGTCTTAATCCCTCCAAACTGTACATGGCACTTATAAACTGAGATCTGGCAGATGAGAGCTGAAGAAATCCAGGAGAGAGTCTGCTGTATTGGGGTGCTGACTACTCCAACATGGAGGCCCTGGGAAGGCAGCCTCCATGCAGAGTGACTGATCCTGGAAGATGTAAAGAGCTGACGCAGCACCAAGCATTGTTCTAAGTGCTTAGGTCAGTTAAAGTGCTGTTTTAGTTAGGGTTACCACGGGCGCGATGAAACACCACAAGTGAAAAAAAAAGGCTTTATTTCGCTTACACATCCCACGACACCGTTCATCACTGAAGAAAAATCAGGGCAGGAACTCAGTGACAGGAGCTGATGCAGAGGCCGCGAGGGGTACGCTGTGTTCTGGGCTTCTCACACAGGACCACCAGACTCACAACGCTCTGGGCTGTCCCTCATCAATCACTAATTAAAAAAATGCCCTGCTGGCCTGGCTCTTACAAAGGCATTTTCTTAATTGAGGTTTCCTCCTGTTAGATGACTCCAGCTTGTGTCAAGTTGACACGAAACTAGCCAGGACAAGTACATTTTGGGGGTCCAGGTGAGGAAATTGTATACTTTCCTCAGTATGGTGTATCTGTTAAGTTGTTTAGCATGGTTTTCTTGTTATGGCCGTAATATGTTCATGTGTTCCTACAGTCTTAAGTCATTACTTCCGAATTTGCTCTTACAATGGAATCATTGCAAACTGGAGACCCTTTCACTGCTTTACACAACATGCACAGACTCAGGGTGTTGGAGAGGGCTTGCGTTAGAACGGTGCCCAGCCCGAAGTGAATGGTTCTGTGTGCTTAGCTTCACAGTTGTGGAATGTCTGAATGGTAACTCTGAGGTGAAGATTCCCCACCGCTCCCCAGAGTGGCCCCACCAAAAGTGAACAAAAGTCAGTGTGAATTAGACATGGAAGAGACCCTGTGCAAAAAGTGCTGACAAGGGAAGGTGGGCCAGAGACAGACAGACAGACAGACAGACAGTGTTCCCAGAGTCATTACTCAAACGCAGTCCAGGGGTTGGCAGTTAGAGGGACAGCTTCTTCCATCTTAAAGAACACTGCACAATCCTCTGAGGACTTGTTTGATGTTGAAACGTTTTCTCCAGTAAGAATCACAATAGGGACAATTGTTGCCTTTTGTCACGTTTATGAGACTGGTGTGGTCACTGGTCTCATGGGGCAGTGATCCACGTCTTGCCAAATACTGTCTCAGTCTTGTCTCTCCACTTTGACTGCTGCCCTGCCCTGTCTCGGGTTTGACTAATGGCATTTAGTATTTGAGGAAGGAAAGAGGAAACCTTTGAGGAGGTTTGCCTTTAAAATATATATATATATATTTATGTGTTTTAGGAATTCTAAAGAAAGATTTTCAACTTAATCATTCCTTGAAAGAAATCATCCAGTTTCAAAAAGAGAAAATGTCCTGAAAGTCCCATCGGACAGAGAAGACCCTTGAGAGCTGCACTCCAAGGCTTATCAAGATGAAGCCAGCTCCAAAAGGCCAGGGACATTAGCTGCTGACTCAGCCAACAAAATCTCTGAGCCAGGATGGACAAAACCAAGCCCAGGCTTTAGGGAGTGAGCCAAAGGACCCCAGGGCCTTTGCCTTTCAGCTCCTAACAGTGAGTCCCTGTTGCTATGGGGACAGAACCCCCTGGTAGAGAGAACTACAGTATTCATCACTGGCCACATGTGGAGATGCATTGCTTTCTCATTGTTGTTTCTCTGTTTTGTTTTCCAAGCAGCACCTATAATTTTAACTAACAACTCGGAACACCTATACCCAATTAGGAGAAGAAAAGAATGGAGAAATCGCAGTTTGGCTCCTTACCCTAGCATTTTTTTTCTTCCCTCTCTTTTGAGGAGGATTATAAATTATAAACAAGAATGGGCTGTGAGACACAAACTGATCTCTGCTCTGTGTCATTGGCAGTGTAAAAATCTAGGAACTCAACTGGGCAGAATTTTGGCCGTAAAGGAACTGGAGTCCATCTGTGAAATGTTCTCCATGCATCTAGAGCCACTTCCCTGGTAATCTTAGAGCCCACGGGGGGGGGGGGGGACAGGGGGAGGACTCTGTGCCCCACTGTGGGCCCCACTGCAGCAAGCAGGCTTAGCAGGCTCCCTGCCTCCTCCAGCAGCGCAAGGCCAAGCTGCTGCCCTCTCAGCCTCTCTCCAGAGCTGATTTCCTTACAGGACATTTTTTGACCATTCAGATACATTCTCGCTTAAATTCAAGCACACACACCCACAGGCTGATCCGGGAGAGAGGGAGGCTCACCATGAATTGAATGATAAATAATACATGTGACAAAAAAGAAAAAGAGAAAACACCAGTACTTATTTGCAAATGAAAGAACACTAGAAATTATTTTTGATGGAAATATAAAAGATTAAATTCAAGCAGGGAGTGGGAGAGGATGTTTTTTTCTTAAAACTCCTCAAGAAACAACACCATTGTTTGACTTTTAAAAGGCACATTCTGTCTTGAGTTGGGAATTCAGTGGGCAGGTGGAACTCTGGCCCCAGAGGAGGGTGCTAGGCCTCCCTAATTTGAGCGCTCAAGGGGACAAGGGTGGGGGTGGGGGCAGAAAAGTACCTCAGATCTCAAGGGGGTTCCCCTGATGGTAGACAAACTTAGCATCCATTTCCTTTCCTCTGGTTGTTTTCAATTTTCTATCATTTTTCCCACTCTCACGCTGCAGAGGCAAACCCATTATTCTATGTGGAACATCATCTCTGGTGACAGGGGCAGCTTTGGGACATGAACTAAGTCATGAGATGGAGCTATTAGACTCTGTTCCCCTTTCACTAGTCAATGAGAACTAAGCCAACGAGAACTAAGCTGGAGTTGCCAACAGGGCAGGACGTATGGGTCAGCCTGCCTGAGAACGAAAGCCAGCTGAGTCAGGAAATGAAGAGCTACAGATTCCACACTTGGTCCTATGAGTACCTGAATCCAACCATTTCTGAAGCTAGACTTCCCCGGATGTGCCCTTATGTTTGTTACTGAATTATTTACTTTTCTATTGCTGTAATAAAAATACCATCAATCAGGGTAACTTATAGATGGAAGGGTTTCCTTGGGCTTAGGGTTCCAGAAGGTTAGACTTCATGAAGGCAGAGGGAAGACATGGTATCAAGAGTAGGAGGCTGAGGCCTCACATCTTGAACAACAAGCACAAAACAGAGAGAACAAACTAGAAATGGGCAAGTCTTTTAGTTCTCAACCTCCCCCCTGCCCAGAAACATACATCCTCCAACAGAGCCATCAACTGAGGACACGTGTTCAAGCATCCAAGCCTATGGGAGACACTCTCATTCAAACAGCCACAGTTACCCAGTGAATTCATTTTGTTCATAAGTCAGTTCCATCCATGCTTCTGTTGCTTGCATTCAAGCACTCGGCAAGCTGGATTGGTGGCTGCCATTAAAGTAACTTGGGTGGCGTCACTAGAAACAGAACCGAATTTGAACTCACGAGGAAAGGGGAAGAGGACATAACCACCTTACCCCCTGAGGAATCAGAGCCCATGGGAGGCTGCTCACTATCTGAGTCTCATCTCTCCGATTTCTAGCCCTACTATGTGAGGACAAAACGCTCAAGAAGACTTTAGTAAGAGCCCAAGAAACCTAAGAGCGTCTAGGGACCCTGGCTGAGGACTACTCCTGGAGCCCGTACTTTGTTGGCGGTCTTCAGACATCACCATCACTGTGTACGAGTCCAGGCTGTTTTCATCACTGGCAAAATGCTCGCGAGAAGCAACCTGAGGGAGGAAGAAGTTATTTGGGCTCACAGTTTGAGAGGGTTCAGTCCACTGAAGCAAGGGGATGTTGGGAACATGTTATGGGACTCCTTGTGGCTCTGGACCAGGATGTGGAGACTTTGGGGTAGAACCAGAATGAGGCTGTAACCCTCAAGGCTGGGTTCCCAGTGACCCATTTCCTTCAGCTATGTCGCACCCACCAAAGTTCCAGAACATCTCAAAAGGGCACCAAAAGCTGAGGACCAAGTGTCCAACACATGAACCTGTGAGGAATAGTTTACATTTAAACCATATATAAAAAGTACATGGGCACACAGGTGTGCATTCGTCACTTAAACGACATCTGGGATACTGCGAGGTTTATCTCACTGACAGCCCAAGCTTATCTAAGAAAATGAAGGCTTATTATGTGATAAATTAGAGAGCGGATATTTACTTATTAAGGATTACGTAAGAGGTGTATCAGGAATTAGGTAACAGACATGAGGTATGGGGAAATGACTCTCTCCAAAGGCAAGAATTACAGCCTGCCAAACGCCCCAAAAGCTATTTACCACAGTGTGGAAAAAAGCAGTTGCGTGTGCGTTAGAGAGAGAGGTGTGGTATGGTGTCGTGTTCGTGTGCATGTTCTTGTGGGTAGAGATCTGTGCTTGTGCATGTGGAGATTAGAGATCGATGCCAGCTGTGTCCCTCTTACTTTCCATCTTTGATTTTTGAGACAGTGTCTCTATAAACTGAATCGGAAACTCAGCTAGAGCAGCTGGTCCACGGGCTTCAGAGATCAAGCCATGTCTTTCTTCCACCCGACCCAGACCCCCCCCCCCGGCATTGCATACGTGTGTCACTTCACCCTGCTTTTTATATTCCACCCGGGGATCTGAGCAGATGGCTTCATGTTTGCACTTTACCAAATGGAGCTCTCTCCCCAGTCCTGGAAAAGGCTATTTTAGATATAAAAGTTAAAATAAAAGTGATAATCAAATAAAAAAATGACATCATAAGAATGACGTTAAGGGAGACCTGATGCCTTCCTCGCAGCTCGAATCACGAACATTTGCACCTTCTAGATCATTGATTAGAAAACTCCCCACTGGACTTTCAGAAATTCCGTACTGTGGGAGGAACTGATAGGGTCCCTCTGTTCCCCACACAGAAGTTGTACTCGGTTGATGCGTTCATCTCCCCACCTCAGGCCACAGGGTGGCTCCAGCCAACCTGCCTCTGTCTCTTTATTCTGCTGCCGACCTAGACCTTTTACCGTTCAGCTGTTCGCCTTTACCTTTGGTGGACTAGCTAGCTCTCAAGTCTGGGTCCAGGACAGCATCAGCTCTCATGTGGATTCGAGTCTTCTCCTGGCTGGTCTCCCCATTTCCACCTGTAGATCACAGAGTAAGTATATGAATAAAAAAAAAAAATAGATGGAATTATACCTCAGATCAAAACCCCAGGAGAAGACAGTCTTACAAAGGCCCCATACGTATATTTATTTATTCAGTCTGGGTGAAAAAAAGAACACTGAAGTAAGATTGTAAATTAGGTATAAGAGTAGTTCATGTCCTAAAGGGAAAAACACAATTGTAACCTTCAAAGCATCTTATTTGTAAGGGCCCTCCCTCCAAACACATACACATCATGTCACCCTCATTTCATTGTGTGTGTACACATGTGCACACATGAGCAGTACATGTGGTACATATATGGGGTGTATACGTGTGTATGCAAGCCAGAGATTATGCTGGGTTTTCCTCTATCTTGCTCCACCTCATGACTTTTTAGTCAGAGCCTGAAGTTCGCTGTTTCAGTTACACCGGCTAGCCAATGAACTCCTAGAACTGGCTGTCTGTCCCTCTGGCAGTGGAAGTACAGACACCTGCACCATTCCTGGCTCTTACATGGATGCTGGAGATCCGAATTTGGGTCCTCACACTTGCACAGCAAACACACCCTCACTTCCCAGGATTAATCTTCAGTTTTACAAGCTCACAAAACATCCATGTCCTTGGGAATTAAGGTTATTTCCCTTGAGAGTCAGAGGACAGTCAGGGTCTTATGAAATATTCTTTCATCACTATGATGTTTCCTATCCTAGAATGATGGCTGGCCCACAGATAACAACAAAACATGAAAGTATAATAGAGTCAATATGTTACCAAATTTGCTTTGTGAAATACTGGTTATATGGCTGTTGATAATGAATACAACATTGCCTTGCTTTCTTTAAACTGCCTATAAAACTCAACTCTCTTGCACACAGTAGGGCTTGGAGTTCAGCAGTTTCCCAGAATTTAGTTATCACTGAAGAGATTCACAAAGTCTAGTTTTGCAGTCAGCTCTGTTTGCTTCCAATCAGATCCTTCAGCACAGTCAAGGCCTTTCCTTGCTCAGATTAGGTTGGCCAGTCACCATTATTGTATGGTGGAAACCTCGCTCTTTTGACCCTTCGGGCTAATAGCAATCACTGGTACACAAGACATGGGCTGAGAGGACTTTCCAAATATGATTGTACTTTTCTCTGCCCTCGCCCATGGTTTTTAATGTTGTCTGAGTAGACATTAATTGAATTTTTTTTCAAGACTAGGATTGAAGTGATGATTAAAAGGACGTAGGATGATTATGATATTTTAAGCTGGTCAAGGACATGAAAATATGGGTAATTGCTTAGGCTCTCTCATTCTAGTCTAAACTCAAACAACGACAGGGATTCACCAATGACCTTGATATCCAAAGCATCATGAAGGAGAAAGTAGTCAAGGCTTTGACAGCAGAAGAAAGCAGACTTGATAGACTGTAGGGAGGATGCCCAGTAAGGCAGTGGGAAGTGCACATGTGGAATCAGACTGTCTGGATTCATAAACCCAACTATTTCTCTGAATGAATCACAAGGTGTACAAGTCACTTAGTTTCTTGGGGGGTCTCCATGTTCTTCTCTGTGGGAGTATATTTTATCAGATGTTTATAAGGGTATTAAGATAAAATATGTGATGTGATTAGAAACCTGTCCAGTAGGAGTTCAATGAAATTTAAGGATTCACTTATCCTTTGTAGGTGATAAAGGAAAAGTGTGAAGATGTTCTAGTAAGGAGCAAGTGTCAACACATTACTATCACTAATGTAATATAAGTAAAAGCATTTGTAGTAAGCACTCGTAGTTGCTTTTCTATTGCTGCAATAAAGCACTATGACCAAGGCAACTTATAAAAGAAAGAGGTTCTTGGGGGGCACTTACAGTTCCCAAGGATTAGAGTCTACAGTGGTAGGGACAGCATGGTAGCTAGTGGCAGACCTAATGGCTGGAGCTCGTATCTCAAATAACAAGCAGAAAACAGAGAAGTAAGTGGACATGGCATATGACTGTGGAATCTCAAAGCATGTCTTCAGCAACATATTTCCTCTAGCAAGGCCTTACCTCCTAAGCCTCTCCCAAACAGAACTGCCAACTAGGGACCCAGTATTTAAACATCCAAGCCTGTGTGGGACATTCTCACTCAAATTTTCACATATGTTGAGTCAAAGGAAGAGAGAATGCTGGGAATACCACAAAGTGAAAATTGATAAAAGACCATTAACTGGTTGAAAGCCTCTGAGCTCTTTCTTGACAATTGTCTGAGAGTCAACAGACTGAGTCACTCACTCTTTCCTAGATCATATGATAAAAATAAGAGTACTAAAATTCAACAGAAACTTGAGTATGCATCCTTTCTTCCAAAAGAAGTGACACATATTTATCCCACAGTCTATAGCAGACCAAGTTTGTGGTGGTTTTATTTGAGAAAAGGTGTGTTATACACCTTCCTCATTGTTCCCTGAGGGATGTTCTATGAGAGAGTAATGATGAGTCATATTACCATCCTAAAATTGTAAGAGTGAAGCCTCTTTCCCACGGGACACTAAGTTTACATAACCAGCTCGTATGACATGACAATTGACAATATGAAGTTAATCTCATTCATAACAAACAATGAAATGATGTCATGGAAAACATAGTCTCTTGGCCAAGCAGAATTATAGCCAAATCCTGATTTGGCTGAATGACTTAGCCCTGTTAGTGTTACTTTAGTTGTCTGAAAATAAGGATAATGCTGTTGGTCTCAGAGGTAATGTATGGAAAGACAAGCCCAACTATATCAGTATACAATATAGTGCTTACACATAATAAAAACTCAAGATAATACTAATTTTCCCCCTTTCCTACTCTACTCTCATTGCCTGTTGTGGTCAAGTCTTTGACTTATGATCTTATACACTCCCCATTACTTTCCAAGCTAGTTGTCACATTCCCATTTCCTATGTTTCTTAGGGATTCCCAAGAGGGGAGTCCAATTTAGCCTCATTGGACCTCTCCAATAAACCGCATGGATACACACTTATTGGAAGACCACATGTCAAGAGGACTATTTGCAATGGGCTCAACATGTCTCGTGACCAGAGTTCCAGTAAACCTCTAGATATGGCTAGATATGAGATAATGGCTCTCTCCCTCAACTCTTGCTTTTGTAACCTGGGCTTACGCTCACAGTGTAAATGACTCCATCGGCTCCTGCCATGCATCTCATAGCCACACCATGAATCTTACTGCTCCTTATGGCTAGATGGGTAAGATGTTACATTATCTCCTCCATCCCTTTGCTTTCTTTATTCGCTTCCAGCCACAGTATTAAAACTTTACCTAGTTATAGTATGCGTGTTGCAGAGTGGGTAGAAAGGGAGCTGCTGGAAGCAGTTAGGTCACTATGCACAGTCACAAGGCAAAACCCCTTAATGAGCATAAACTCTGAATTAGAATTATATCCAAAAAAGGATAAATACAGATTTGGTTCTTATTAAGTTTGTGTTCCGTGAACATTCTCCATGCCCTTGCGTAAGTTAGGATCTCAGTCATTATTGAAAGAGCAGCTCCCCTTAGCTCACTTAGAATGTACTCAAAGGATGTGACCCTTATCAGACAACATGTTCATACTCAAGCATTAGGACACTGACAGGAGTACCTACAGAGTGAGGGAGGTTAATAGAATATGTGTACAGTCAGAATTAGAGACTGGGCTCCAGTCAATAAAATAAGACTCAGCAAGGGAAAACAAATGGTTTCCATATGTATCAAGCTTAGAACTGGCATTTAGGGGGCTGGCTGGGCACGGAATCAGGAGTGATTTTGAAGTCCACAGAGGATTCCACCGCAACAACAGAGCATGGCGTGCTGTGCTGGGTGTGGAGTTATCTTCCTCTCCAGCCAAGAGGAATGTGTTCATTATTCTTGATTTGGCCTTTGCCAAGTTCAAACCTAGTGGGAATGCTAAGCATATTCCTCTTCAAGTTCCAAATTTCAAAATCAATGCAAACTAATCAAAGAAGTTTCAGAGTGAAAAAATGAGAACTATTATAAAATTTGAAAAATAAGTCTTAGGAGAAAACATACCTAAACTGGCCTGTGTTTGGTTTGTAAGAAAGAGACCAAGGGGAGAAATAAGTCTTTAATCAGGTAAAGTTATGTTACAAAGAGGACAAAAATGACTTATTTCTTCCATACCCAGGAGAGTTAAAATAATAGAGGCATGGCACCAGACTTGCTTCATGAGTACTGATAAATCTGTGGCTTAGACCATTGGGACAGTCACCTCCATTTGGTCTAAGTCTGGCCTTGATTCAATGTATTATTTAAAGAGCCTGTCCTCCCTGCTTCACTGGTATAAATGATAACTACCCCCACCGAAACCATGGAAGAAGAGGAAAGTGCCATGTCCTCTCACAAAGATGATATCAAAATTAGAATACTGTGTCTTAAACAGAAAGAGTAGGTATGGGGGAGGTATAGGCTCCTAGTTGTGTGTGTTTGACTGGGTTGGTGGACTTCTTAGGGGCCTATGTAAGTAGGCATGTCTGTCTCTTATGCGTACTGTGATTTGGCTAATATGTCTGAGTTATAGGCATGAAATCTTTTATATGATCCCAGGATCTTTTACGTGATTCAAGGTAATATAGTGTACTGGCTAGTTTTATATAGCCTTTGTTATGGGTTCAGGAATGGCAGTCACATTGACCACTCAAACACTAGACTGAGGCTGATGTAAGTTTACTGAATGCTGAACAAAATGTGACTGGTCAGGGCCACAGCCTGTATTCAGCAACCAGACTTTGACTGCAGTCTGTTTCTAAGGAAGGTTTTCTTTTTATATGAAAAACTATAACTAAGTAACAACCAAGTAACCAGGTGTAGGAAGTGAGGAGGAGGCAGTATTACATCATTTTTTGACTAGCTAAACATAATCGATTTTATTCCAAGTATATTGTATCTAGGTAGCTAGACAAAGCATTCTAAGCTTACTGGCTAGGATATAGGTTTGGAGACTTTCCAGTTCCCCACAGTTCCAGGAGAAAGGAACATAGCAGGATGTGGTGGTCTTAACTCTAATAGAACATACATTTGTCTTTAACTCAAGCAGAACATGCATTCATCATCTATTTATTCTAAGCAGCAAGTATTGAATTATCCTGGTCTCAGGCATATAGGGCCTGAGAACTTGAACTTAATTTCACCTTATGATCAAAATGGAGACTTGGAGGCAAAATTGCTTCTGATATGCTAAAGGCAACAAGCAGATGTTAACAGAGGAGCTAAAGTTATGCTAGAAGCTAAAGTAGGTCTCAACAGAGGGGCTACAGAGTTTAAGCAGATTAAGCAGTTTACAACAACCTTGATATAAGCTATAGCCATCTGAGAGAAGGGAATATTGATAAAACGGTTCTGTAAGACTGGGCTGTAGGCAAGGACATAGAGCACTTTCTTAATTAGAGACTGATGGGGGAGAACCCAGTTCATTCAGGGTGGTGCAACCCTTGGACTGGTGGACTTGGGTTATATAAAAAGGCAGACTGAGCAAGCCATAAGGAGCAAGCCAGTAAGCAGCACCCCTTCATGGCCTCTGCATCAGCTCCTGCCTCTGAAGAGTTTAAGTTAGCCTGGGTGACTCCATTTTGAAATAAGGAGCCATCTTGACCAGGAACTGAACTTGGGTACCAGGAAATATCACAGAATGTGCACTTGGTAGAAAACAAAGTTAGCTCTCCAAGCAACAGCCTCCAGGAAATATCACAGAATAAATGTTTAGTAAAAAATAGAGACAATCTCCCTGGCAATTGTGATTATGTAAATGGTCACCTCTCCTCTATGGCTTTTACCCAATTCTGTAATGTCAAGGCATGAACCCCCCTGCTTTCTCTCATGGAAACATGTACCCCCCTGCTTGGTGTCATGGAAACCCCCTGCTTACAGTCTTTCCCTTTAAAAACTCTACTCATTCAGGGCTCAGGGTCCCACTTCTCTACTGCTGTGTCAGTGAGACTTGGGTCCCGAGTTCGATCGCTCTCGTAATAAAGCTCTCTTGCTCTTGCATTGAGTCATGTCCTAATGGTCTCTGAGGGTCCCGTGATCCTGGTATTTCACCTCCAGGTTCCTGCCCTGCATGCGTTCCTGTTTTGACTTCATTTGGTGATGAACAGCGACATGGGACTGTAAGCCAAATAAACCCTTTGCTCCCCAAGTTGCTTTTGGTCATGGTATTTCATCATAGGAATGATCATATCCCTTATCAGTGCCTTTAATGCTCACGCTGCTGACAAAGCCATATACACTCTAAGGAATTTCTCATGACTTCCCTTTATGATCTTGAGTCAGCTCCTCAGACCCTAGATTCCTTCTTTGCTAAATCTCTCCTGTCCTGTATTTCCATTCTTTGACCTATTTTGTACCAAACACTTTTGCTGGCCTCCTGATTAATGTCCCATAGGTTCGGTTTGTTTGATCTCATTCTGTCTCCCTGTTTTCTTTTCTATCTTCTTTGATTTCACACCAACCACTTCGCCTCATTTCAGCCAAGAGTCCCAGAGCCTACTCCAGGGAAGCAGTCTGCATAAATCCTAATCATGCTCCCTCATGAGGTCACTCTGACGCTGAGATAATCCTATGTATTTAGATGGGTTATTTAGGATGAAATGTGCAGATGCTTAGCTCAGATCCAGAGCTTCTAACCCTTCAATCTATCATTCTTTAGAATGTAAAGAATGGAGATAAAAGCCTTGCAGAAGTGTCTTTTCTCATTGCTGTGATTAAATACTTGACAAACACAACTTAATGAAAGGTGGGTTTAATTTGGCTTACAGTTCCAAGGGATACAGTCCATCATGGAAGTGTTAGGAATAATGTCACTGTCACACAAAGGAGCACCTAAACAAAGCAAAAATATCTCATCAAGGCAAACTTTTACTCTTGACCAAGAGTGTGTGCTTGGAAGAAAAACTCCACAGGGCAAGTCCACACCTGTTTTTTATTTTAAGGCAGGAGGTGACTGCTGGTTGAAGAATGCTACAGTCTTTCACTGTTGGCTATTTTTAAAAGAATTGGTGCAAAGGAAATAAAAGGAATCCAGAAGGGGTTGAGCACTTGAGTTTTAAAAAAATGTAGCAGAAAAGAAAATGTGTAAATAAAGTGTTGGTACAATATTCTCATGGAATGTATACAATTTACCCTTGTTCATTCAAATGTTGATTTCTCTACCCCACTCTCTGGTTTCAAGCTGGACATTGCATTGTGATGTTTATTCTAAGCATCACCTGTCTCCAGTTTGTGTAAACATGCTACCATTTGTCCTCTGTATTGTCAATAAAACAACCAGCCAATGCTGAGCAGTGGAGAGAATAAGGTGGGACATCCTGGTCTGGAGGGGAGGAGAAGGAAGCCAGTGGGAGGAGTTGGAGAGGAGAGATCAAAAGGACAGGACTTGGACCACCAGGAGAGATGAACCAGAGCTAAGATATGACTAAAAGCAAGTATAATGTGGGAAATCTGAATGGGAGGAAACTGTGTGGGCCTGGAGGTTTAGGATGGAGGAACTGTTGCCCAGCATTGTGCTCTAGGTTAATTAAATAAATCCTAGTCTCTGTGTGGTGATTTGGGTATACAGCTGATTTAGGAATAACTGCTATTTAACTAAAAGATAATTCAATAATAAATATTAATAATCAACAACATAAAAGCTTTACTAGGATTGTTGAACTAAAACATTTAAATAAAGGATTTCCAAGGTGGGCGGAATAAAAAGGATGTTAATTCCTTATTTTGAACAAAAGAGTTATAGTGTTGAACAGAAAAGACTAATATTCAGTGTTTCTTATCACAAAAGGACATGGCAGCAGAAGCAGGCAGAAGCTGATCATGCTCAGGAACCAGAGTGATAGCTTCTGCCACTCGGCTACTTCCTCTTTTTTTTTTTTTTTTTTTAGTTCACGATGCCATTCCATGAAACAGTGCTGACTACATTGAGAGTGGCCTTCCCTCGCATGACTAACATAATCTAGAAACTTCTTTCCAGGCACACCCAGAGCTTTGTTTCCATTGTTGTTTCCAAACCAACCAAAATGACAATCAAGATTCCAGGCTTTCCTACAAATAGAAAATGGTACTTTGGCTCTTTCTTTGAGCATGGCCTCAGAACATGCTTCCAGAGGTTGGTTTCAGAGAATTCCAAGTGATTCATATGCCAGACCTTGGGAACAGCTTCTAGAATGTCAGGTGTGGATTGTCCACAAATGTATCTAGACACTGAAGAAAAGTCATTGAAAACAGGGATCTGGTGCTACCTTTCTAAAGGCAGAACACAAGCCTAGGAACTTGGAGGTCAAAGCAGATGTTGAAGATTTAAGGTGTCAGAGTTCAGGAGCTAAGAACCTGAAAACCAGAGATGAGTGAATCCAACAGCCCAAACAAGGCAAGGGTCCAGAATCTGAACAAGCCAGGATGGTAACTATCATAGGAGATGGGCACAAAGTGGGGAGTGTGATTTATTGAGCCTGGCTAGCAAGTAGCCTCAAACCAATGGATGCAGACGTGCATGCCTGACAGTAATTAGCCACTGCTAGCAAAGAAATAGCTGGTTCTAAAATCACCTCAGAACCCAGCCAGAGATGGACCAGTTCCTGCAATACGTGATCACTTATTCATTTTTTAAAAATGTCTTGAAAACAGCTGCACTGTGTCAAAGAGCTGAGCCCTGGAAGAGCACAAAGCCAGGCAGGCAGAAACATCCACAGCATGAAGAGTATGGCAATGCAGACCATCACAGCCTACTGCAGGAGCAGAGAGGTGGCAGAAACCACAGCTTGCGTCTGGAAAATGGGTGAGGATGAATGGGAGCTGGCTGAATGAAGGCACCAAGATAACAGAGTCTTAGGTAATGATGCCAGTGTGCCTGGCATTATTATAAATACTTTATATACCTGAATTCATTACAGCCACCAAAGGAGTCCTGTAATATGCCCATTTTGCAGCTAAAAAAAAAAAAAAAAAAAAAATCCATTCCAAAGACATTAAGTAAGTTACAGAGCCTCTGTGGTCTGTCCCCAGAGCTTGTGCCTTGCTGCCTCTTAGGGGAATGTTAGAATTGGATCCACAAAGTCACTCCTGAGATATAGCCATGTCTGAATTCAGCTGGGGAGTTATCTGGTCCTAGGGAAAGCTCTTTAATTCCTGGATTAGTGTGAGCCCTCTCAAAGGAGAAACTCTCCACTCTTAACAAAGAGTCTCCAAGGCTAAAAATGGCCACCCAGCGAGGATGCTACTCGGTTGCTTTATTAGTCAGGGATCTCTGGAGGAACAGACCTTATAGAATGAATACATATAAATGTTCATTTTTTTAATATTACATATAAAGAGAATTTATTAGAATTGTTTACATGCTGTGGTCCAGCTAGTCCAACAATTGTTGTCTACCAGTGTAAGGTCCAAGAATCTAGTAGTTGTTCAGTCCATGAGGCTAGATGGCTCAGCTGGTCTTTAGTATACACTGGAATCCTGAAGAAGTCTGTGTTCTAATGCCAGGGAAAGAATGCACTTGCCAGAGAATGTAAGAGGATGTAAGCACAGAAAGCAAGCTTCCTTTCTCCATGTTCTTTATAAGGCTGTCAGTGGAATGTGTGGTCCAGATTAAAGGTGGATCTTCCCACCAAACAAACAAACAAACAAACAAAAAAAAAAAACAGACCTGAATTAAAGATGTATCTTCCCACCTCAAAGATCTGTATTATAAGAGGGCCTTCTAATTGAGAAAAAAAAAAATCCCTCACAGGTGTTCCCAGTCATTTAAGTTGTAATTAATTCCAGATATAGTCCAGTTGACAACCAAGAGCTGCTGTCACAGTTAGCAACAAAAAGAAATCAAAGATGAAGGATCAAAAGACTGAAAGCTGTGACCACAGTCGAATGTCTTAATCCCTTGCCAAATTTCTAGGTGTGAGCCTGGTTGTGGACATGGAAACTTAGTTGAAAGAGAGGCTGGGTCCTCAAGAGAAAGCAAATGTGACTTTAGAGAAAGGGCACACAGTCATGATACATCCTCTAAGAGCCTCGTGGCCCTTTTCCTCGGTAACCCTGGGGCAAAGGTGGATACCCAGACACAGCTGTCAGTTTTTGAGTTGATGACTGTAGCATGGAAGCCTCATCATGATCCTCTTGTTTGAGCACGGAACCAAGAATGCCAGCTAATGATGAAGGTGACCTGGGTCATACCAGTGTCACTCAGAGTGGAGCCATTGAAACAGTGGGCCTTCTGTAGACTGTAGATCTAAACTGAACACCATAGATGCAGATTGATTCTTTGGGCAGTGGCTATGGACATGGAGAGGCCGCTGGACCTAAAACAAAAAAGTCCAAGGCCGTGTGTACTAAGACAGGAGATAAACCTAGTGGAGATTTAGCAACTTTGCCATCAGAATCATGGCCAGTGATGCCAGGAGTGCTAAGGCATCTGCTCCAAAATTATATATATATTATTGCATCTTGCAAGTCCTACTTGAAAAGAGGTCTAGCAGTGTCTTGTCCCAGTGATGAATACCCAAGACAGGTTCAAATTTCCCACCACAGATGGTGTAAGGAGTCAGCAGGTAGTGGGCATTTAAGAATATTCCTGAAAGCCGCCAACACTCAGAAACTGACAATAGTTTAAGTTTAATAGAAGTGACTACAAACCATCTAAACCCAATGCCTCTCTAACTCACTTCCCCATCGCAGGATCACCCCAAAACTTCTGCATCCTTTAACACAAGAGGAAGTAGAGTATTAAAAAAAATGTGGGCTTTTTTTTTTTTTTTTTTTTTTTTTTTTGTCTATTCAAATGGATACCTCACGAAGGTCTCTCCTAGATCCTGGGGGAAGGGTCTGTACAAGTAAAAGGCTCATTAAGTAAAGGCCATTAGCTCCTAGAGCAATTCACCCATGGCTTGGGGCCAAGACAATGAACTTGCAGGGGTCACTGGAGGAGGGAGCCGGGCAGGAGAGCCCTGCCTTAATGCTCTAAGACCAGAGCTTCTTTCCCACCCCTCCGTAAATATTTTCACCCTGTGACAGTTGCCAAGGGCTTTTTGTTTGTCTGTTTTATCAAGCCAGGTTCCACCAAATACTCTTGTAATGAAGAACAGCTGGTAACGTACAGGCTCTGAGGTGGGGCCAACTCTATCCTCATTCAGAAACAGAGTAAGAGAGACCCAGCGTTGACTCCCGAGTGGCTTCTCCGGGTGGGAACTCTCTGGACATTCTTGGCCCAGTCTATGACTCAAGCGCTTCAGACCACAACATGGGAGCTTGCCGCTTCATTTTTCTCCATCTGCAGATCAATGCTCTTTACTAAACAGTGACTGCTGGGTGAATGGCATTATTGAACTGCAAAAACGTTAGTATTATTGCTTTTCCTCCTTCATCTCATGGGGCAAGATAAATTTATGATATCTTAATTGTTTCCATGACAGCAAATCATATTGTCCCAAACAGGGAAATTCATGACTTCATGGCTGGATTGAGAAAAAGGAGAAATCAGATTGGAAGTGAGAATTCTGCTCGAGCATAAATATCTTCAACGATAGCAAGGGGAATAGAGCAAATTGCAGACAGGCAAAATTGCTTCTGGTTTAACTGTTCTTGCAAGTTTACCCCGGTGAAAAGCCCCTTCTCCAAGCTTATAATTTGTATAATGATGCCTCCTTGCCTGGGTGCACAGAAGGCTAATGGTGAATCTCATTGGTTTGGGGAATGTCTCAGCAATGCTAATTTCAGTTGTTTTGCAGCAATATTTGCATCTTTGCTGTAAGCTGTTTTGTTTTTCGTGTGTGTTTACTTCCTACAAAGCTTTATCTCCTCATTTTTTTTTTTTTTAAATCAACCAACTTCCAAACAAAAATTAGTCTTTTGCCCTCTGGGGGGAAAAAATCTGTCAAGAACTCTCTGCTCTGTCACTAGACTTATCTGCTTAGCCTTATTTAGGTTGCTACTGAATTTATTCTCACATTTCCTGATTGTATCATTAATTCTTGTCTACTGTTTGAGCTATAGCAAACCTTTCTAATTTTGAGCCCCCTAAATTCACCTCAGTTAATTCATCCACATATAACAGTGACTTGGGATTTTCAAACCCCTTTCCCTCTCTACCACCCCAGTCTTTTATGTGCAAACATTTCTAGCGCCTTCTACCAATGACAATCTTTTCTCTTTCTTTTAGCATGCAGATTTTCAAACGCTTCAAGTTTCTGCTGATTCATAAATATCTCTCTAATCTCACCCAGCAGCACCCACTGACTTCACCCTCTGTATAGCAGGAAACTCACTGCTTCTGTCAGGGTCTCACAGCAATCCTGCACTCTTATCCTGAGAATTTTATCTTGGCAAATCTTGCACACTGAGCGGTATGCTGTAGGAATCCACCAGAAATTGCATTGTGATATGGTCAGCTATGCCAACTTGGGTAGGCTCATAACATAACAGTATTTACTTTAACGCTACTCTAAGTGTTTTGTGAAGGTTTTTTGTAGATGTATTTAACATGGGAAGGCAGAAAGGCCTTTGAAGGCAAAGGCTTGCAATGATAACTTTGGACAGGCTTCATCCAGTCAGAATGGAAACCAAAGCTTCTCAAAGCGGTGTTCTTTAATATGGAAACACTACCAACTCCACCCGAGTGTTTAGCTTGCTACCTGCCCGACAGATTTCTAGGCCTCCATCATTACGACAGCAAGTTCATTAAAATGATTTTCTTTTGCTCTCTCCCTCTCCTTTCCCCCTCTCCATCTATCTTTCTTGCTCTCTCTCTGTCTATCTCTCTTTTGTGTGTGTCTCTCATGTGTGTGTGTCAGGAGAACCTTGACTGGCACATTAGGAACAGAGTCCTTGTTCAGTGACACATTGAACACTATTCAATGCGCAACACAAAAGTCCCATGAGATGTGTGTGGCTTCCCACAAAGAGCTGACCACTCCCAGGAGAAATGAGATGAACTGTGCCTGAAACAAGTTGTTGTGTTTTTTTGTTTGTTTGTTTGTTTTGTTTTTTTTAATGTAACGAAAAGTAGCATTTAGATGTTCGTGTAGGCGCCCAGAGGTTGGGCAAATGGAAAAGTCAGTGAGAGTTGGAGAGGGCGAGGAACACTTCATGGGAAAAGCAAGTGTTGAGCTTGCCCTGGGGGGGTCTGAGGTTTCACAGGCACAGCGGGCTCAACAGACATCAACCAAACATCCAAAAGCAGAAATCAGTGTGGTCTGGCGGTGGGACCAGAAGTGACAGCCTGGATCACTTAGGAATCAAGGTCAGAAGATAAAGTGGAGTTTGGAGCAACAAGGGTACTAGGATGAATGCACAGGCTCCATGTGGTAAGGAGAGGTTCTGGGTTTCTGAGGAAACGAGAACTTGGAAGTTGCCCAGGCACCCTTGGGAAATTAGCAGCAAGCCAGAGAAACATGAGGTAACCTTTTCCTGTAACAGTACTCTCTCTGCATAGACAAAGAAAGAGGGCATCCCAAAAATGCACTTGTTTGGTTGGTGGACTGTCAGAGCAGGGAGAAGAAAAGAGAGAGGATCTGAAGGCTATGGAACAAGGACTTCTACCAGGAAATAAAATTCAGAGTATGGAGAAGGGAAGAGATGAGGCTGTATGAACCCAGCACTCTCTTCCAGCTTTCCTGGGTCTCAGCACAATTGGCAGTGACAGGGACTCCTCCTTGACCCACGCTTGGGCATCTCCTCTCTCACTGTTTCCCTCTTTGCCTCTGGATGCCCCTCTAGACTCTTTTACTTCCGCATCAGTGTGCTTCAGACATATCTGTGGCCATCTTCTCTTCGCAGCCATATCTTGGTCATGACCAGTGATTTCATAGCCTTAGTGCTCATCATGTCTGAGAGGAGAATGGCTATGGTACTAACCAACTGTGGTCATGAGTTTCAGGATCCTTAGCTTGCCCCTGTTTCTGTGGGGGACAAGCATCTCAGCATCCTTTTGTTGCTGATTCCTTTCCATCCTCCACATTCGATGGCAGGCTAAGCTCTGTTCGACCAACCTTATCATCTCTTCCATCTTCCTGAGACTGCATTGCTGCATCCACTGCCCCAGTTAGGCTATGTCCTCTGTCCTGGATCATCACCCCTGCTTTGCATTTCTCATCTGTAATGCATTTTTAGAAGCTGCAACTAGATTAGCATTCCTGAAACGACCGCTCGGATGCATTATTTATCTGCTTAGCATTCTCCAGCTCCTCCCAGTGCCTTTCAGATGAACTTAAGAGCCCCCGCCTTCCATATCTGCTATCCCATTCTTCTTTCCTATGCCCTCTAGGCCACGTCTACACTCATCTGAGTCTTTCCACTCAGACTCACAGCTGTCTGGCTTCTGGTACTCTGTCCATGCCATTCCCTCCCCTGGGATCTGTATGTCCAAATACTACCTGATTTTCAAGGCCCATTCCAAAATGTCTCATCTTCCTGAAGTCTTCCCTAATCTAAACAGGAGGAATTTTCACCCTCCCCTTCATCTAGAGTGTAATAAAATATAACATGTGACTCATTGTTTTTGACCCTTAAATTATACTTCCTGCATATTTTACTCATCAGTCAAAATTACGAAACTCTTCACGAGAAGAATAGAATTCTTTATCCCACACCTCTCTGTCGAGCACTTAGCAGCGTTTGGCCTGTATTACACAATAAACAAGTATTTCCTTAATTAACCGTTTTTAAGGGGGCCGAGGATGTAGCCCAGTTGGTAGAGCCCAGAATCTCAGATTCACAAAGCCCTGAGCTGAGCTTAACCCCCGTATTGTGGCTCAGGCACTTGTAATCCCAGCCCCTGGCAACAAGAAAGTTATCTTCAGCTACATAGTGAACTTGAGGCCAGCCTGCACTACTTATGACCCCGCCTTTAAAAAAGTAAGTAAGGATCTGCCAAACGGCTGAGTGAGTCCAGGCACTTGCCACCAGCCTAGTGGCCTGAGTTCACGCTCCAGAGCCAGCAGGGTGGAAGGACAGAGCTGACTCCTTCGAGTACTCTTTAGACTTTGCATGCGCATCGCCCCCCGAGGAATGACAAAAACTCTTAAATGTTTAAATGAGTAAATAGGGACGAGGACTTGGCTCATTGCGTCTCTGCTGTGTTTGGATCCCCAGCTCCCAAGTAAAAGATAGGTATGGCACCGCATCTCTAACCGGAGAGCAGGGAGGGAGAGGAAGGCAGATCCTGCCCAGTTAGTGTAGCCGAAATGGTGAGCCCTGGTTCCATAAGAGACCCTGCCTTGGAGATGAGGGAGGGAGGGAGGGACTAGGAGGGAATGAGGGATCGGGACACGGCTGGGATACAGAGTTAATAAAATGTAACTGATAAAAAAATAAAATTAAAAAAAAAGAGACCCTGCCTAAGGAAATAATAATAATAATAATAATAATAATAATAATAATAATAATACTGTGGAGAGCACTAGAGGCAGGTACCTGAAGTTGACCCCTAGCCTTCACTCACGTACTGGTGAGCACATCCACACACATCACCCCCCTCCACACACACACACACACACACAGGAAAGCAGAAAAATAAACAGAATCATAAAGAGAAGCTCTAAGATGTGACACTGATTTGGGGAAAGTTTTAAAAAGGAAACAGTGAGAAATGCCTGGATTTCTGGCTTGTATTAACAGAAGGAAAAAAAATCACACTCGGTAAGGACATTATTCCTGACAGCAGAAGATGGTTTGAGTTTGAGTTTTAGGGCATGGCGAGACATCCACGTGAACATGGCCACAGGAAGCTGAACACTTAAGACTGAAAGTAGACACAGATGGGAGAGATAATATCTGAGACTACACACTGACCCCACTGAGGCAGGGGAAGAGAATATTTGTGTTTTATCTTTCCACCACTAACAGAACATCAGGACAACAGACTTAGGGGGAAAGGTCATTGTTCGCTCATTGTTTTAGAGGGTTCAATCCATGATTGACTGGCACTGGCACTTTGGGCCTATGGCAAAGCAGTACCTCATGGCAGGGGCACCTATCAGAAGGAGCTTGTGGTAGCCAGGAAGCAAAGAGAATGTTCTCTTCAAGGGCATGTCCGCCTCCCACTGTCCCATCGCTTCCCATTAATGCTATGGGCTGGAGATTCAGCCTTCAATAAATGAGCCTTTGTGGAACATTCAAGATCCAAATGGAAAAAGGTGAACCTGAGCCTGAGAAATAAAAGAATAGAAAATAAGGAAACTGCAACAAAAGAGAAAGAGGCAAGAATAAGGGTGTGGTAAGGACAGCTTTTCCGAAAAGAAGGGGCACAAAGAGAGAGAGAGAGAGACCCACAACACATTCACTGAACATCTACAACCCAGCACTGCTGGGTGCACTGGAGTCCAGTGATGACCATAACAAGGTTCCCCAAAGAGTAACATTTCAGTGAGGAAGAGCAGATGATACAAATAAACATCCACCAAGCACTCAGATAGGAAAGATAAAGTATACAGGTAAGGGGAGGGATGATGATGCAAATGCTATCTTACACAGGTTACCTAGCAAAAGCTCAGTTTGAATAGAACCCCAGATCGACCAGGGACAGAACAGCACCATTGTGGGCCTTCTGCTGGTCTGGGGCAGGGGGGTAAGTGGTAAGAGCACAGGGTAAGCAGGGAGAGACACATTAAGAGGAGACCTGAGGGAGGGAGGGCCTAAAACAGTCGCTGGCATCAAGCAGGTGCCACTGTAGGGCACATGATCAGGAGCTCTGTACAGCTTCGGGAGAAAGGACAGCCACAGACAGAAGCAAGGCCATGAGGGACTTGGCCTCAAGGCACACACAGCCTGTATCTGCTTCTCCAGTCCCCAGAAGAGGCCGAGTACCCAACTCCTCAAGGATATACCATTCTACCAACCCCATGACAGAGAACCTCTGCGTGGTCTTCAGTCTTCAGTCTGTTTTATCAGCTCTGTCACGCAACACTCCTGCCCGATTCCTCTCATGCCTTTCCCTTCTATTGCTACATCCTAAAGTCGGGCACTGATCGTTTCCCATGAGTACCTTCTTCCTCTTCAGACTCCTGTCCTGAAAACTTGACCTGCCCTCCCTCCTTACTTAATCTTTCACCCATCAAAATTATCTTCCCACAGCAAAACGGCTTTTAGGAAACCATTGCTTCGTGTTGCTTCTATTCTCCTTCTTGGTTGGGATTCTAACATCTTTCCATGACACTGGAGATTACGCACCAGAGACCATGGAGTCTGTCTCTCTTAATCTCCTCCCAATCCCTCTCCTTTGGCTTTCTGACTTTGTCCCTCACCTGACCCAAAATCTATTCCTGAGCTGTGTCACACCTTCAGCCATGATCTGATGAATCACTCTTTGAAAATCACAGATCTTCCTGTCTTGCAGTTCCCAACTTTGCACTACCATCTTGCTATGCGACTGCTGTGTGCATTCCTGCTGATCACTCCCCGTTCCACGCAGATGATGTGGTCAGGGTGGCTAGGTATGGACTGAATCCATGCTTTGTGGGTCAAATCCTCTAAAGGTCTCTCTACCCAGTTGGTTTCACCACATGGAATTCAGTCATGTCTTTGAGATTCTCTAAGCACAGGAGCCCAGTGGGAAGAACCGTGCTGGGGCTTGAACATCTTTTGCTTGTTGTGATTATGATGGCTGTTCTCTCTCTCTCTCTCTCTCTCTCTCTCTCTGCATATTCAGTACTAATTTTGTGGCAAATATGTACAAGTCATGCCTACAGTGCCCATCACCCACTGAATGGACTATCAGCAATAAACAAAGCTTGACATTAGAGTGGTGAAGACATGCATTGACAACTGATAGAAGTTGGTAGGTAAAGGATGGCAGCACGGGCTGAGTTCAGTCATAATCTCCAGAGGTGACTAGAAGTTTTAGCGGGAGAATTGAGAACGGGCAGGTGAATGGGGACAAAGTAGACTTAAGAGAAATGAAAGCTATACGGTCATTACAAAATTACTTGAAACTGTAGAATTATGTTTTTTTAAACATTGCTTATGTATGTATGTGTTCTGGTATACACACGTGTGTGCATGTATGGGGGCCAAAGTTAGACGTTTTGGCTGTCTTCTTCAGTTGCTTACTGCCTTGTAATTTGAGGCAGGGTCTCTCATTGAACCTAGGGATCCACCATCTCTGTTCTCACCCTTTCATCCTTCCATCCTTCCTGCTCCCAGGGCAGGGATTAGAGGTGTACACCGCCACGCCTTGCTTTGGAGTTTATATACGTACTAGGGCTTGAACTCAGGTTCGTATGATTTTGTTTTTGTTTTGATTTTGGTTGGTTTGTTTGTTTGCTCTGTAATTCTTACAAGAGGAGACCGGTCTCCTTAAAGTTCCCCTGGGTTTGGTAACTGGCATTTGTTGACATTTGACGCCTCCTTCCCGCAGAGACGAAGATTTAGGGGCCCGGTCTTCAGCTACTGACTGGGACACGTAGTCAATTCTTTTGGCAGTGTTGAGTTACTAAAGTCGGCCTGTTTGGGGAGCTTGGGGCCATCCAGGGGGTGCAGCTTTTGAACTTTTAGAAACTGAGTGAGAGTTTGCCCAAGTCTTTGTAGGTCAAGGTTGAGGGCTTGTCAAGGAGAGGGTTCAGAGGTGCCTGCCTGGAGTTCAGCCAAGAAGAGAATCTTTGCCGGAACAACAGTTGCTGCCAAATAAGAAGTGAATAAGGTGTTTGTGTAATACATGTTTTATTTCTGACACGTAAATCTTCATCACCCTGTTAGACTGTGTGTGCAGTCGTGGGTCGGGGAAGGTTGGCTCCGAGAGTGTGGCTTTGAGCAAATGCTTAAGCCTTGGTCAAATTATGAGGGAAACACAGCACATGGGGAGATTGTCACTCACAGCTTAAAGCCACAGCAAGGCACACAGCACTTCTGTTTTGGAACTTGGTTAAAAGGCCGAATAGGGCCCAGTTATCACAGCATCTAGATGCCATGACTGTCCTGGCTTTAAATTGCTCTAAATTTATTCTATTGTCTACTCTCTCATTTCCCCAGACCTCAAACTTCCGATTCCCATCACAAATCTGCAAGGTCACAGGTCAGGAGCTGTGATTTTAGCCTTTCTCCAGCAGAATTCTCCCGGCTCCCAACAAGTCAGAGGTCTCTCTCTGGCCCAATTTTTTCTTGGGAATGAACACCATGGACAGAGTTAACTCTGCCCGGACATCACCCAGGAGACCAGACCCTGGAATCCTAGGTGTGGCTGAGGCTGAGACCAGAGCCAGAGAACAAGGAAAAAACCTACACCAGCCAACTGCTACTAGGCCGAAGAGCTAGGGTCAAGGAAAGGAATTTTTATTTTCATAGACAACAACACACTGCCTCATGTGGAAACAAGGAAGAAGCCATAATGAGAAAGGATAAGGCCTTCTCCATAGCTCCCTGAGACACACACACACACACACAATCTATCTGAGATGCTATGTAGGAGCATTCTCTGGTTAAATCTTTGAGCCGAGCAGAAACAGGAAAGCCTTTAAAAATCAAGATCAGTGATAAGTTTAAAGGAAAAAGAAAGAAGAAAACAGTGTTTTGAGTATCGTCTCCAGAAGCGAGTGGTGCAGATGAGACAAACTCTTCAGACCTGGGTCCTGGGCTTCTTCACCAGGGAAAACAACGGGGAAAGTGCCTCGCCTTTGTTCCTTTGGAATTTGATCAGGATTCTCTTTTAAATTGAGTAGTCTATGCCAAATGCAAATCCAGAGATGTCCACTAGAGGTCGCTGTTCGTTACGCTCAATCCCGGCTCTCCTGTTGGGCGGGGAAGCCTGAGCCACAAGGTCTTCACTACTGAGCAACCAGCAGACTTTGGTGAAGGAAAATCAGCCCCGGATAGGCACATGCTATCGGCAAGGACATTGCTTTTCGTTGCAGAAGTCAAAAGAAGAGACAGAAAATCATTAAAGAATTTTCTCCAAAAATAACCCTCACAATTTGACTTTTCAGCTGGTTCCTATGCCTCTCCCTCCCGCCACTGCCCAACTGTATTATTCCCATCCAGGCGACCAGCAAGCGATCAGAGTTGAGAAAAAGCCAAGCTGAAATACAGGCTGCGTGCCTGTAGATAGCCACCACCCGACACCACTGGGTTCATTTCCTTCTCGGCTGGCGCTAGGCCCAGAATATCAAATAGCTAAGGAACACAAGGAGGCCGCAGAGAGCGGAGACCCTCCGCAGCCGCAGCCTCTCCTGTCGGTGAGAGTTCTGCAGATGCTCCTGAGGAGCGGACGCAGACCGATCTCAGAGATGCTGTACAAGCCAGGGCTGACCCAGAAGGCAGCACGGTGGCTGTGGATGTGAAAACACACACAGACCCTGGAAAGTGGAGCTCAATGGAGATCGTGGCACGAACGCCAACCAACATTTCATGGCCGCACCTATCACAGCCCCGGACAAGGGTGTTCACTGAGGAAAGAGTCCTGGTTCACGATAGGGTGTTTGATGGAGCCTCAAGCAGGAACCGGAAGCGGCTGAACAGACACAGGGAGAGAGACTCGAGCCTGCAGAGGCTCGGGGCTGCGGACCCTGTGGTCACAGGCTGAGCTACCATTGCTGAGCGGGAGAGGAAGAAGGGAGTGACTAAGGTGCACGAGGCCGATGCCTGTGGCTTGTGTTGTTGGGGTGGAGGCGACTAACTGGATGCTTTTTAAAAATCATGAGAGAAAACGTCCACAGTCTGGCTTTGTGTGTCCCCTGCCCCTTCCTAGTCCCAGCATACACCAGGGCCTAATCCTCAATCCTATCCTGTTAAAAGATAGAGTCCTTGGGAAGATGATTATGTCACAGGAGCAAAGCTCCCATGAATGGGATTAGTTGCCCTGTAAAGGAGACTCAAAAGGCTGGGCCTAGTGGCACATGTCTTTAAGCACTCCAGAGGCAGAGGCAAAGCAGGTGCCTGGCCTGCGTAATGAGTTCTAGGCCAGACAGAGCTACAGAGTAAGACCCTGTCTCGAAATAAAATATAATAAAATAAATAAAGGCGATCCAGGGACACACAGAAGGACCATCCATGAGGAACAAGGCCTCACCGAATCCCAATTGATTTTGAACCACCCAGCTTCAGGAACTATGAGCAATAGGTTCTATTGTTGCAAAAGGATCCAGACTAAAGTATTGTGTTACAGCAACTCAAACCGACAGACACGAATACAAAACCTACTGTTTTAATTATCTTTGAATATATTGTTCCAGTGACCTAAATTACATTCTCATGTCTTTGGAACCGTCAGCCAGTATGTGTCTCCAGAACCTTTCCCAAACCAAAATTCTATTGCCACTATACAATAAATCTTCCCCCTTTCCCCTCTCCAGTCTCTGCTAACCCCTAATGAGCTTTGCATCTATGAATCTTCCCATGCTAGGTATCTTACATTTGGTGGTTCGTCTCAATCGTCCTCTTGATTGGATCTGGAATCAGCTAAGAGCCAGGCCTCTAGGTGGCTCTGTGAAGGTATTTCCTGGGAGGATTAACTGAGGGGGAAGATCTCCCCCAGAATGGACTGCACCTTCCAGCAATGGCTCCAGTACAGAGAGCCCCACAGGTAAAGCCAAGGCTTTTGCCAGCCTGTGCTCACGGCTGGCCTGCAAATGCATCTACTTTGTTGCTACTGCTGGTACATCCTTCCGTCATGTCAGAGCCCAGTTTCCTTGGCCTGCTACCATAGGAATTCTTCAAGAATCCACAGCTTCCATGGCTTCCATGGCCATCTGAGGACTATTGAGGTTCCCTGACCTCAGCAGCTTCTCCAGTATGCACATGGCCATTGTTGGATCACTCAACTCAGATCGTATAAACTGACCTACCTAATAAACCCAGTGTAATACAGATTCACTCTGTGGGCTCTGTTTGTGTCCTTTGGAGATCCCTAATAAACCCCTTCTGGGGATATTACATAAGTGGCATCATATACAAAAGCCAGTCCTTTTGTGTCTGACTTGTCACACTTAACATGCTTCCAAATGTCATCCGTGCTGTAACACTGATGAACAGGCTTCATTTTTGCATTTGACTAGTATTCCAGGGTACATAACATCGCACATTTTGTTGAGCCAGTCACTCGTCAATAAACCCTGTGTTGTTTCCACCTTTTGTCTTTTGTAAACTACTGCTGTACCACAGGTACACAAATATCTGAGTTTTTACTTTTGGTTCCTTTGGGTACATAGGAAAAATGGAGTTACTGGATCAGCAGGGGCTACGCAGCTGTTTTCCACGCTAATGTGTGTGTGAGTGTGTGTGTGTGTCTGTCTGTCTGCGATAATAGCCACTGTAATGACTATGATATGGTTTCTTGTGTGATTTAATTTGATTTTCCCTAACAACTGGTGATAGTGGGCATCTTTTGTGTCTATTGGCCATTTATACATCTTCTTTTTCATTTTAGGCTCATATATTGGGATATTTGGTCCCCAGTAGGTGGAACTCTTTGGGAAGGAAGAGGTGTGGCCTTGTTGGAGAAGGTGTGTCACTTCCACAACTCAAAGCCTACCCCATTTACACTTAGCATCCTCCTCCCCACGCTTGTGGATCCAAAGCTGAGCCCTCAGCTGCTCCTGTGGCCTTACCTGGGCTTGGCCATCAGCCAATTAAACGCTTCCTTTTATAAGGTGCCAGGGACTAACAAGTAAAACAATCTTAGTGCAGGAATGGGCTCTTTTAGGGCTGTTGCCTGTGAGGGTCTCCAAACAGTGCAGGCCAGTGCCAAACTCTCCAGTACTTGACTATAAGACCTCACTGCTGAAGACGCCACGTATGTGAGTCACTGAATATGGAGAAACCAAGCTGGTGCTGACCTAGGAGCTCCGTCCACCGCTGAAGGAGGAAAGCAATCATCAGTCTTACTGAGCTACAAACCCTATGAGCTGCTATAGCGACTGGCCTGGCAGGAGATGACACTAGTGACAGAGTTTCCGTAACAACGGAGTGAGAGATACCAACTGCTTCCTCATTATATTTAAGTCCCACTACCATGGGTTGAAACCCATACCCGGCACCGTTATCAGGACAAGAACCTATCGCTAGCCAGGTCAAAGACCCTAGGAGAGAGCCCTATTATTTCCTAAATGGACATATTATTAAGCAAGTTCCTAATGCCTTGTTGTTACACTCATAGATTGATGCATCTTTCAGCCCTCATTAGAGAAGCTTCTGTTTGCAGTAGATGGTGATTAAGATGGAAACTCACAACTGGCCAAGGTGCAGCAAATAAAAGAGTGTGGGATGCTCACGCCTAAATGGAACACACATACTGTATCCTCTCCTCCCAAGACTCAGGGATCACTGTGGAAGAGGAAATGGGTGGAAACAGGTGAGTAATGACTAAAGGAGCAGAATCTTCTGGACTCAGCAGGGGAGAGGCACATATGCACTTACAGTAGCTGTGACACCACACACAGGATCTGTACTAGCTCACGCTAGTACCAAATCCCAGCATAAGAAGGGAATTGGGCTCAAAATCTTATCTGTAATCACACAGTTATTAGCAATTTTCAGATGCCAGGAGAGGGAGAGACAGGTTGGTTGGTTTGTTTGATAATTGTAGCTCCTGGTAAGTTGACAGCTCTCCAGTAGAAGGTCAAGTATCCAAGCATATTTGGGGAGTACAAATTGGTCTTCATAGGTTTAAAACAAACAAACAAACAAACAAAAAAACCAAACCCACAAAGTTGGGTGGCTGGAGAAGGGAGAAGAGTTGGGCAAGTGGGGTGAACATAATCAAAATGCATTAAAAAAAATCTCAAAGAACTAACAAACTTTTTTTTTAATTAGTTACCTATCTTTATAGAATTACATGAGAATTCAGTATGTATATATGTGCAAGGCACCTTCCACAGCATTATAGTAGATACCCTATAACATTTCGTTTTATTTCTACTCAGGTTGGCCTGGACACGGGAGAAACTGGATCGAGGAAACAGTCAGGGTACTATTTCCCGCTGTCCCTCAAAAGGGACATGGACCTGTACGTCACAGACAGGAGAGGAAGGCAGAAGCATGGTAAGCTCAAGGGTACAAGCTCTAGAAGGGCCTTTGGAACCACACCGCCTGTCTGAGCCCGGAGCTCTCTGGAAACACTGCATCTTTCTCTCCACTTAAGACTGCAGCGCTGGGCTAACGTCCTCGTGGAATACGAGCGGGATGGCTTCCAAACCTCTCGGACAGCCTGTGTCGGCATCACAAGCTTGTGTCAAGGGCTGTGAAAGTCAGTTCTGAAGACTGGAGGTGAGCAGGGGACGTGGCTGCTTCTAGACTAGCGGCTCTCAACCTTCCTAATCCTGGGACGCTTTGATACAGCTCCTCACGTTGTGGTGACCCCCCCCCCCCCAAACCGTAAAATTATTTTTGTTGCTGCTTCATAACTGTGATTTTGCTACTGTTGTGAATCGGAACGTAAACATGCATGTTTTCCGACGGTCTTAGGCTGACCCTGTGAAAGGGTCAGTTGGCCTTGAGGGGTCGACGCCCCTCGTTGAGAATGGCTGTTCCAGGGCTTTCTGAGACAATCTAGGTCTCCTGCTTTTAAGGCTCACAACGGCCTGTTTACACCCGCTCCCTAGGTCCTGCATGTGGGAGAGAAACCGAATCAAGAAGAGACATGTGACCCCGGACCTTGTCTCTCAGAGAGACATCTCTTGACCCGGAGTGCAGCCAGCCCCCCACCCCCACTCTAGACGACAGTCTTAACTTTTTGGCGTTCATCTTCTTCCGTGCCTGCCAGTACATACACTGACGCTGTCTCCCAGCCCCCACGGCAGCAGGTGTCACAGGATTAAGAGATTAAATGAGCAAAGCTCGAGCCACGGGGACACAGAAGCTGAAGGTTTTATTTTAAAGCCGCTCAGAAACGGAGTACCTGGCCTCACTGGCTGGCGGGTGGATGGGGCCTTCTCCCAGGGAGCCTGGAGCTTGGCTTCATGGCCAGTGTCTTAAGCTGTCCTTGCTTGAGCAGCAGAACATGCTCCTGTCCACTTCATAAAACCTTAGAATCACATCTGAATCTTAGGGCTTGTTCCGTGTTACCTCTGCCCGCCTCCCTGCACAGCTCAGAGCCACTTCGCCTGACTGAGCCACGTGGTTCCCCTCTGTACAGTCTGCCGACGGGTGAGTCACAGAGTTTCCTGTTCGGTTTCCTGATGTTTGAACTCACCTCTTTTGCAGCATCCAGCCCAAACTGGCTGAGCATGGTCCTCTACTGAAGCCACCTCAAGCAAAAGACAGTGTCGCATCCTCTGATGGTCTGACGGCTTCTCTTCCTTCCTTGGGCTTTTCCCTGTTGTCTCCTGAGGTTGGTGGTAGTGGGCTTCTGAAGCCTTTCCCGATAGCACAGTCAATGAACACAAACACTAACCGGCTTTAGTCACCAGCATTGGCAGCAGCAAAACCTGTGAAACCAAAAAAGAAGAAGGAGCTTGTTCAGGAACTCTCTGTCTGGCACAGGCTAGCCTGGAACTCTAGGTAGACCAAGATGGCCTTGAACTTGTAGAGACCCTTCTCCTGTGTCTGTTTGCTGAATACTGGGATCACAGACGTGTGCTACTGTGCCTGTCAATAACTTTTTCCACATAAATATTTTCTACTCCATATACCTGTTTGCTAAACAAATGCGTATTAATTGTGGCATGGCCGATAAAGGCGCTGCCAGTCACTTTCCAAAGGGGGTGGAGAATCCTGCCGGCATCCGGGGCAGCTCTCCACAGGACCCCATCTCCCAGCTCTTCCTCTTGCTCCCTCTGTTCTTCTGGCTGCACCCGAATTAGCTGATCCTTCTACAGACCTTCAGTGGAAACAGCTCTCTGATGCTTGCCTCCCCCTTTCTCCATCTGACGGCCGAGAGCAAAGGATTTTCAGTTCTTGCTCCATCTTGGAACATTTAACCAACCACTCAGCTGCTCATCGCCAGGGTCTACTCTCCAACAGAAGCCTGTTTGCAGGGCGAGCTCCTTAGCAGCTGGGACAGAGCAGCATGGAGAAGCTCCCACCCTGTCCCCACAGAGAGAGGGGGCTGCTTGCCTTACGCTCAAAGCTCAGACCACTGATGTTTTTCTGTTTTGTTCTTAGTATTTCTTGTCCTAGACACTTTTTACTATGAAACACTTATTCTTTAGACATGTAGGTCAAGGCCAGCCAGATGTTTCATCACACTGGTTAAATTCTCCCGAGCACTGAGCCAACGTTAATCCAAATGGACCAGATTTGTGGAGCCGGAAAGGAATTTGGAGGCAGGATCATCTATGCCAGTCTTCACCTGCGAGCACATACTGAATGTCACGCTACTTCCTCTGGCATCCGAGCCCCATGTGACATCCTGTCCTACCTGATTTCCTCCGAAGTGTGCCAAACTCTGAAGAACTCCCACTCCTTCCCCCAACATCCCCGTATCTCTCAGAGGCCCCAACACACAACCAGATTTCCCCTGCCCCGAGGAACTGTTAAAAAGCCAAGTAAGCAGCCTCGCTCACAGAATTTACGGTGTGGCCGAGCAGCCCCGGGGAGATCTCAGGGAAAGCGGAGGTGAGCACAGGTGGTCTGTGCAGATTTTTACTCTGCTGAGACTCCAAAATCCTGGGTGTTTCCTTCCTCCTCCCTCCCTCCCCCTCCCATCCCAGATTATATGTCAACCTGTGACCTACTGACCTACCTACCATGGGAGGGGCCTGGAGGCCAGAGACTCTGGGCTCTTTTCCATCCCAACTGCACTGCCTCTCTGCTCCACAGGAACCTGCTCCATAACTGCCTCTCTCTGGCTGCTCAGCGTTCTGGAATGAAGGTTGAGACACTCGATTCTTAAGGTCATACATAGGTTCTCCGATGCCAGCCCCTCTGGGCAAAAGCATGTATGAGCATACTTGAAGGTTACAGAGATAAGCAACTGGGAACCAGGCTAACCGCTCCTCCGTGAAGTCATGCTGCCTGTACAATCCTGTTCATGCCTGGTAGGTGGCCACTGCTGCCCTCCGACCTCAGGTACAACTGTGTACCCTTCAGGTTACACCTGTGAGACTTCTGTGTCCCGGCTGTCCTGCAGCTACTCTCCTCAGTCCCTTGGTTGTGCTGCACTGAGTTCTCTGAACCACCGAAGGTCGAATCCTTCCCCGGCCAATGCTAACAATCTCTTTGTTCAGTCAGAGAACGAGACCGGGGGCCTCTGAGTAGCCAGTGGAGCCCACTCTGGCACTCGAGTGAAATTTTTATTACATTATTGGTAGCGCTGTTACAGTTTTCCTTCCTTTTGGAAGTTGGCACACATCCTCTGAGCTAGGAGATGCGGTGGAATGCTGGCTGTACAAGCTAGCCCACAAACTCCCTGATGACAGGCAAGAGACCCGTGTGTTTTTCATAGCAGTAAACAGGAACGCCCCCTCAGACTAGGTAGCGTTGAAGATGTGGGGGATGGGAAAAATACAGTCCTGGAGGCTCTTCTTTCAATGTGGAAGCACGCTCAGAACTGATCAAGGATAATGTTGTCATAGTTTAGGATTGGTGAGCAGAAAAACAAAACAAAACAGGATTTTAAGTCAGGAATTTCCAAGACTCTTAAGACGTAAACTGTTATTTGAAGCTATTTCTTAAAGGATAGTTCTTTTAGTTTCTACAGCGCTTGATAAATTTAGCTATAACTTTTATCCCTTGAGGAGTTTCCTGGGTGGACTGTTTGTTATATACGTGAGGATAGTAAAACAGGTAAATCACATGTACATAGTGGGTGGAGGCTAGGTTTGAAATAGTAATAAGATCCAATAATGCCAACTTTACTGTCCTCAATTGCGGATTTCCCTCCCGAGGTGAGAGAGCCAGCATACCCTGCCAGTAGAATGTGTAACCTACAGGGTTCTGCCTCTCACAGATGCTCCGGCCCCGTTCATGTCACTGCCTGGAAGGTTCCCATTCAGCTCCTCCCTTGCCTCTCCTTGGAGCTCATTGGGATTTTAGGCAAACAGAGTCCCATCCAGCCCTCCAGACAGGTCAGACATGCCGGAACCCACACACCATAGCCTTGTGACTTGGGTCCTTACTCTACAACTGTCACAGGTAATTTGACAAGAAAGGGAATTGTGCAATTCTTGTACTTTCTAAAGTGGCTGCCAAGTTTAAGAACACCATGGGAAATAGTCTGCCTTCGTTACTTTGGTTACTACAGGAAGTGGCAGAGATAAGAGATACCTACCAACATTTTCATCCCCTCTTTTGCAATTTAACATGCTTGCTAAAAGTTGGCTGACCAGCCAGGGGTCATATTTTCCAGCTTTGCCTACTCCTGCGTGGCGGGGTCTCACGAAGGGAATAACAAATACAAGTGACATCTGCCCTCATAGGCCAGGTCTTTGTGTTCTCTTCTCTATTCTTGCCCACTCCATGCCTGAAAGGCTCAAGGGACAGCAGGGGGGACATAAAGAGCCTGAATATCAGTGTCTTAAGGTTTCTATTGCTGTGCTAAAAACGCCATGACCAAAAGCAACTTGGAGAGGAAAGGGTTTATGTCAGCTGATACTTCCACCTCACAGTTGATGGCAGAAGGGAGTCAGGGCAGGTGCTTGAAGGCAGAGTCTGAAGCAGGAGCCTCAGAGCAATGCCTCTTACTGCCTGGCTCCCTCTGGCTTACTCAGCTTGCTTTTTTTACTACCCAGGACCACCTGCCTAGGCATAGCACCACCCACAGTGGGCTGAACCCTGCCACATCAATCAATCTCCGGAAAGCATTTTCTCAATCTAAATTCTTTCTTCTCAGATGACTCTTCCAGCTCGGTGGTTCTCAACCTGTAGATCCTGACCCCCTGGTGGTCAAATGACCTTTTTAGAAGGGTCCCTGAAGACTATCAGAAAACAAACATATTTATATTACTATTCATAACAGTAGCAAAATTACAGTTATGAAGTAGCAATAAAACTAACTTTCTGATTGAGGGTCACCACAACATGAGGAACTGTGCTAAAGGGTCAAAGCATTAGGAAGTTTGAGAACCGCTGCTCTAGCCTGTGTCAAGCTGACAAAAAAATTAGCCAGCAGCCCGAGGGCACCAAGCAGGTGTGGGGTCGAGCGTGAGCCACCTGCCATTTAGGAACCTCTGTTATGTTAACCATGAAAAGCGTTTGCTCTCTATGTCTCAGCAGCTACGCCAAGTAGTAAAACGTGAAAGAAAATAATTGCTGCCATCGATTTGAAGAGACTGGCCCGGAGAAATAGCAGGTTCTGGCTTTGGGTGGCCTTGATGGGGATAAATTAACTTATCTTTAAGTATGTTAATAAAGTATCTGGCATTTTTAAAATATCGTTAGCTGATAACTCTCTGTGAAGCAGCTTGCTTCTCGGGGATGGCCTTTGACCTCTGTGCATAGGTCATTGAAACCAAAGCTGGGCTTCCTGCAGAATCAGATAATTACTGTCTCCCAGAGCCTTTCCAGAGGACAGGCCCCCCCGTGGCCCGAAAGAACAAATACTGGGACCAAACAGGAACGCTAACTTCAGGGGCCATCCGGCAGTTTTGCACAGCTATGCAAAAGGCTTGGTCATGCTGCTCTGGGGAGGCGGGGGAGGTTGTGAGTCTCAACTCAAAGAACATTGCAGCTCTGGAGGCATCAGTCCTGACCAGTGTGAGCACTGGTTCCAACTATCACTGCAACCATCTGATCTGCGTTAGGGCATCCACAACCACCTTCTCCGTCTCCTCCTCTGCTTTCTGTCAAACAGGACTGACGAAATTGGCCAAGTTCACGGGGAGGGGTAGTTTATAGATGTTGGCTGATAATGAGCTATAAATGCCAGACAGCACTATATAGATATGAACACTATGTGCATACTAATTCATCTTGATGTTTCAACACGTCTTTCTACAAGGTATGAGAAACCAAGACGTCTCAAACTGGTTCTGTGACATTCTATGATGAGGAAGTCACGTGGGTACCTGCGGCGCATCCACAAGTGTGAACTCTGGCTTCCCTGGAGGTACCTGCGGGCAAAGCCTGATGAGAGAGTGGGGACGTTGAGGTCGAAATGGGAATAAAGTTGGCTTCAAGGACGGACTCTGCTCTATTTGTAAATAGTGTTTCTTCAGCTTTATTGCCATGACAAATGCCGAGTTGCACAGGACCCCAACGTTAGAGGCCCGGTTGTGGAACACGGAAGTGGACAATAACTGAGAGCCCTTCACTCTGGTGGCTGCCACGCTTGGTCAGGTGTATCCGCCAAGTTCTAGAGAGCAGTCTGCCCTCCCATACTGGAGGAGCACAGGAGGTGAATTTGTATTCCTTTAAAAATGTTTAATTATGTGTCCTTGTGTGTCTGTTTGTGTCTGAACCCAAGTGCAGGTGCCCATGCAAGCTAGAAGAGGGAGTTATGAAAGTGGTGTAAGCCACCCAACGTGGGCACCAGGCCCCTTCTAAGAGAAGCAAGCACCCTTAACCACTCAGCCACCTCTCCAGCCCCTGCTTTTGGAATTGCTTGGTTTCTAATAACATGAGATTTTAAAATAAACAGGTCGACCTTCATTTGTTCTTGATCCACATGTACTTTTCCTGTCCTAAGCTCTCCGAATAAAGTAAGTTTCAGGCCACCTAAGGGCTTCATGCAGACTTTGTGGGGGTCTCGGCTGACCTCCCAAGCAGAGGCAAAAACAGTCCGAGGTATTCACGTCACCCACCTTGCCTGACCCCCAAGAGTGCCGGCCAAAGACAAGAAAGAGCAGCCGTTGTCATAGATTGTTCTACCGGAAGGACAGAGTCTCCTGAAGACAGCCGGAAGGCAATTGGTTGTGGAAACACACAGGGGAACAACAACAGCAACCGAAATAGCAATTTTTAGCTCTGTCTAAAAATAAATACTATGACAGACATATCCTCGGACCCTCGTGGACCTCCAGGCAGGGAGTGCCCCCCCCCCATGCCCAGAGCTCCAAGATGTGGAAAATGTCCCTTGTCTAGTCAATCTCCCTTCTCTGCTCCAAATGCTGTAAAAGCCCTATGTCACTCAGAGCAAAAGTCTTATCACAACCCATAGGCCCTGCCTGTATGACCACATCCTTCCTCCATGGCCTTCTCATCCTTTTTTAAATTTTTCATTATGAAAAAAAAAAAAGTTTAAACATACTAAAAAAAAAAAAATAGCATACTGAATCCTATTTATCCATTACCAGTCAGATGTCTGAGTTTTGACCATTTTGTTGACTCAGTTTTCCTTCAGCGTTTTTCTCAGATTAGGTGTGTACTGCTTGAGATGGAACCCAGAGCCTGGGACCAGCAAGCCCAGCACTCCGCTGCTCTAGCACAACCCTGTCATTTCTAACTCCTCGACACCCAATGTCTGTCTCCAATCTGTCCTTATTGCTTGTCTCCCCACTAGAGCATCAGCTCTGTGAGGGTTGGACTTTGGTCAGCGCTGTTTACTAATGCATTCTCCTACCCAGATGAGTGACTGACACGTCATAGATGCTCATTAATAGGAGTTGGGTGAAGCAATCCTATCACGGTGGCACCTGTTTCCTTTCCCACATCCTTTCTCAAATGGGTGACGACCAGAATGGCCGTGAATGCACGTAAGCACGGGCCCTCTGACTCCACCCAGTGAGCGCCAAGTCACTGCACCCCCTTGTCCCTCTCCCAGATTCTCAGCACTTCCTATGTTGTAATCCTAACAGGTGAAACCAAATTGGTCCAATTCTCTTTGTGTGCCATGTCACAGTATTCTAGCAAGACTGTAAGTGAACTCACAAGTTTGCTGGCTGCCATGGGTCATGTGATATGTAAGCAGGCAATCCCTTATTCATATCCCTTACTAAGGAACATGAATGACTGCTATCTCTTCCTTTTAGGTGGGTGACTCTCCCAAGCAGCTCTACTCGGCCTAGCCATCTTTGAGTTACTGTGCACATCACAGAAAAGATAGTTCCTACCAGGCTCTGCCTGAGGGAGGGAAGCAAGCACGGGACATACTGTTATTTGGTTCAGTTTCTTTCCTCCTCCATTTTCAAGGTTGTCAGGCAGCAAAGACACTCCGGCATCAGACACTCCTCAATTAAGTCTTCAATAAAAGCCAGGGGATGCTGCCAGCTACGATGACAAGTTAGAAACCTGCAGGACCAGTAATGGGCTAGCTCTCCAACAACCACAACTATTGTTGGTTCACCGCCGCTCCCTCCCATCAGTGTGTCCTGCCTCCCTTGTCAAAGAGGAGTGGCTCTGATCTTAGCCATTCTTGTGTAAAGCAGGTCATGGCCTGGCCAAAGCAGAACCAAACAAAAGGGCCACCACATCAAAAGGCTGCCACATTCCTTCCAATAAAGGCATTGTTTTCAAGGTCACCTTATTTCAAGGTCATCTTATGGGGTTTTGAGGACTCAGGAGCTACGAGTTCTAATCCCAGCTCAAACTTTAAAGTTAGCAGTAGTTGCCTGGAGAGATGGCTCAGCAGGTAAGAGCACTTGTTCTTACAGAGGACCTGAGTTCGATTCCCAGCGCCCACATGAAGGTTCAAAACCAAGGGACCTGACATCCTTTTGTGGCCTCTAGTGGGCCAGAGAATGTGGCGCACATACGTATATTCAGACAAAATACTCACACACAAAAGATAAGTAAGTCTAAAAATTAAAAGGAAAGTTAACCCCAGAACTCTTGAACAGAGCGCCAACTGAGACCTCACCGGAGCACATCATTTTTCTAGGTTCTTCTGGCAACAGAACCGGTATTCATATAGTTTTTGTCTGATCAAATCATCCCATAGCTGCTTCCATGCCCTTTCACAGTCAATGCCCCAGGTACCTTCTCTGGGAAAGGAGACCACCCCAGCTATTCCAGGCTTTCTCCTGAGATCCCTCAAAGGAATGGGTTGACAATGACAGTGTGGTCCCCGATATCCATCTGATTGGCCAGAACCTAGGTGCTAAGCATTGTAACTGACACTCCTGCATCTAAGTTAAAACCAATCACAGGGGCCCCGTATGTTAGCCCCTGTTGACTTCCCCTGACATGGAGAAAGAGATTGATTGGGGGGTCGGGGGACTTGGACCAAGATCCCAATCCCACATAGATGGCTAGAGAGAGTACTCATCACTCTGTCAGTGATGCAATATTTCCTTCTGCTTTGCTCAGCTTTCCAGAAGACAAGGACAAGGATGGTTGTGTGCTTTATCTACAGCTGTATCAGCTCCCAGCAGGATGCTCAGACAGAATACAGGAGTCCTCACTAAATCAATAGAGCTCTTGAAGCCCAGGTGTTGCCTTACTTGACAAAGCAGGAAGACTCCCCAGCTTGTTGAGATTTCTCAGCATTGGTAATCCCCTTAGTTATTATATTTCTTCATACATCAAATCTTGCCCACTGTACCCAATGCTGTTCAAGTCCCCAACAGAGAGCAGGTGACACTGATAGGTCATCCCCTGAGACCTGTGGAGCCTCTCAGCTTCCCCAGGAGACTGGGATTTTCATTCCTGGATCATTAACCTCACCCAGGACAGCAATAACTCAGGCCTAACTCAGAATTCACTTTAGGATTTCAGCTGTTACAGGTAGATAAGACAGGACTCGGAAGTCACAGCTTGGTCACAGGGACAGGGACTGTCCGAAGACTCAGCTCCATTACAGTGATGCTCCAAAGTCACAACCCCCTCACAGTGTCAACTCTGAAGCCACAGTACTGTCACCGCCCATGGCAAGTGGCAGTGCTTTGGAGATGCTCCAAGGCCACGGGCTGAGGTCAGGGACCAGGAAGAAGGCACGGAAGCAGGCCTTTAAGGATCAGAGTAAGAAGACAGACCATGTGAGGGGAGCGGGTATGTCCACCCCCATCCATCCCTTACTCCCTCCCATAACCTTCTGCCAAGCTTTGTTCATCTAGGAGGTGTCGTTTTCCATCAATATGGGGAGATAGTAAAAAGGCATGACGTGTGAAAAATCACCTCTCTCCTGTGGGTGAAAGCACCAAGAAAAGCATCAACCTGCCACTGAGTCCCAGGAGATTTTATTTGGGGGTTGTTATGGTTTGAATCCTAAATGTCTCACACAGGTTCATGTTTTCAGCAGCTGATTCCCACGTTATGGCCCTGTTTTTGGAGGCTGTGGAGTTTGCAGGAGATGGAACTTGGCAGGGGGAGGAAGAAAGTGGCAGGGTGGGGGGAGGTTGGCTTTCAGCAATAACTTCCTGGTCCAAGTTACACAAGGGTTCTGCACCACATACTCTTACTGCCACTAACTGATTCACTTCAGTATTCCTTCCTTGCTGGACTGTTGCCTATCAAACTGTGAGCCAAATTAACCCCTCCTTCCTGAGTTGCTTCTGTCAGGTCACAGCATTGCCAAAATAATGAACACAGGTACCAGTGTGGCTTCCAACACAGGTTTTAAAGTGAGCTGGCACCCTTTTCCTCAGAGCCTAGCTTCTTTTATCCTTCCTTCTTTTTTCTTTTTTTCCAAGACAGGATTTCTCGGTGTAGCCTTGTCTGTCCTGGACTGGCTTTTTAGACCAGGATGGCCTCAAACTCACAATGATCCACCTGCCTCTGCCTCCCTGAGTGCTAGGATTATAGGCATGTACTACCACACCCAGCTCAGAGCCTAGCTTCTAAGAGAAACTCTTTCTACGTTAATACCTAAAATAAACAAACAAACAAAACAGCAACAACAACAACAAAAAACACCTCCTTCAGCTAAGACAGCAAATGGCCTCTAGAACCAGTGCTGACAGCCACAACCAAGACCAGAACTAGTCCTGGTTGTCACAGGACGAATGGACACAAAGATGAGGCTACCCCCTAGGAGTGTGCACAGAGTGTGCTTGTCAAGGGTGGTCTCAACAACACCAGGAGTGAAAGCTGTGAAATTCTAGACCGGAGCCTGCAGCCCAGCAAGTCTACCAGAGCTCTTATTTCCCCACTTTTGCCTTCAGGGTAGGTGGGAGGGCTGCCTGCCTTTGTCCACCTCTCTTCCTCTGCACTCCAGCTGAAACGTTGCCTCTTCTTCCTCTTGGCTCTTGTGTTTTCTAAGAAGATGCCATTATGGCCAAGAATCATCATCACCTGCTTCAGTTCTAAGCCCAAACACAGATGATGAGCGACACAATCTACCAGGCCTCACAAATTACAGTTTTTAACCCCCTTTCATCCTTGCATTGGCACGCAGTTTGCTAACTTTAATAGCCCCTCACAAAACAGCGAGTGTCATTATGCCTGCATTAAGGGTTAAGAAACCGAGTCACCCACAGGCCACAGGCTGAGTCAGTGTGAGAGGGAGTCTGAACTCCTGACAACCAAATGCCTTGCCCTCACACCCCAGGAGCATTTCTTATTTGAAGCTGGTGACTCCAGCTCAGTGTCTTTTCTATGGTCTCATTTTTATTCTATAACTAACAAGGCCGTTGTGACCCAGCAGATGGGAGAAGTTGGAAGAGAGATGGTTTGAACAACGGAGATGGTAAGATACTGAGAATCCAGCCCTGGGCACTCAGTGAGGAGTAGAGCTTGGGCAGAACTTTATTCTCTTGTCAAGATGGTTTTATACAGTAAAAAAAAAAAAACCTGGATAAGAGCTGGAGCTGGATCTCAGTGGTAGAGCGCTTGCCTAGCATCCATGAAGCCCTAGTTCAAGTCAAAGAACGGTCAGAATTCAAAGCAAAACTGTACAACCTTACACAAAAGCCCAGAGGAATAGCAGCGAAGGAAAAGATGGGGTTAAAAGAAGTGATGTTTTAACTGATCCTAATTAGAGATTCATACATCCAAATGGACACGAGAATCTGAAGTGAGTTACTTGGCAAAGGAAACAGCATGGTCAAAAGTGAGCTGGCAAGGAAGAACACATTGTATGCAGGGGAATACAGATCGTTAGGTACCACTCAAGCACGAGTCAGGGAGTGGTAGATGGAGTATTGGGCTGAGGTTAAGCAATGTAGGGCAGGTCTGCCATGTATGCACAGGACCAGTCTTCACTCCACTTACCTAAAGAAGCTGCCCACACATGACTTTCCTCTGCCATATCTGTCACTAGACTCTACATGACCTCATCTTTCCTCTTCTGCTCTAGTCCGGAGCTTCAGCTCCCAACAACTGATCCTCTGAGGACAAATGACCCAACATCCTTCCTGGCCTCAAGTCTACACTGAGACCCTGTGTCAGGGAGCAGAGGTGAGGGTCTGTGTGTGTGTCTTAATTTTTTGTCAACTACTGTTATGGTTCGGATCTCACATGTCATTCGAAGGCCATGTTAAAGGCTTGGTTGCCAGCCTGTGGTGCTAGCCAGCGGCAAAGGAAGCTTTAGGAGGTAGCGCCTACTAGAAAGGATTGGGTCACTGGGGGACGTGTCCTTTGCTTTCTAGATGCACGAGGTGAGGGTGGTTTTGTCACCCTGCCCTCTCCCCATAGTGATGTCCCTTCTTGGCACAGTCCCAAAGCAACTGTAATATGACTGTACATAGAAACCTCTGAGCCAGAATAAACCTTTCTTCCCTTTATATTCTCTGCATCTAACACGGTGTTATAGTGATGGAAAACTAAAACAAGATAGTAAATGAAAATTTTATGTTTGTTGTTGTCACTTTCTCTGGCCTAAAACATGGCGTAGCATTCTGGGCAAGGGCACTTTTCAGATATCTCAACAGAAAAAGAAATGCTCTCTCTCTGAATGCAGAAAAGGCACTGCATACATTGTGACCCCCTACACGGTAATACATTGTGACCCCCTACACGGTGAGTGCCATATCACTCTAAGCCATCGGTAGGACCTTGATGCTGATGTAAAACCCCTCGCTGATTTTCACGGCCTGGTAAGTGTTCCCCCAGGGCCCATGGGTTTCTGGCATGGTCACCAGTGTGTGTGGTTAGTAGTGGATAAAGGGAACCTCGAGGTCAGCTCAAGACACCCCAAGACCAAGTTGTCAGCACAAAGATTTATTTGCCCTAGAGGGGCAGAGGGCAGAGATAAGGAATGAAGACAGGAGATAGAGGACAAGGGAGAAGAAGGAGGGGTGTCCTTCTGGGAAGACAAAGGACTGCCTCTGGATAGAGAGGAGACAGATGTGGCCCATAGGCACATGGCAGCTTATAAAGGTACAACATATCCCCACGTTACGATACGCTGGTTTGTTTTGAATGTTAATCAATTAGGTAAGCCAAAGAGGGACTTTTGATTGCTGGACTTCAATACTTTGATAGCCTCAGGAGGAGGAAGTGGCCAAACAAGAGAACAGACCTTTAGGAGTGTAATCTAACGGTTTTCAGGAAGGCAGAGGGACCGAGAAGGGCAAGGCCTGCCAAAGCCATGCTTGCAAGCTGGCCAGAGTCCCGTCAGTGAGACTGTTAGAAGTTGTGGCCCAGGAGAAGGAAGTCGGGTCATTAAGGGTGTGCGCTTGCATGAGAGCCCAGCTTCTTCTCCTGTCTCTTTTTTCCCCAGCCATCATCAGGTGAGAACCCCCTCTAGCAAGCACTGGTCTCTATGATGGGCTTGGCTGCCCCATCGCTGGCCCAAAGAAACAAATTCAACCAACTGTATATTGAAATGACCAAAATTGTGAGGCCAAGTAAAACTTTCTTCTTTTCAAGGTGATTCCTCTCAAGTATTTATTGCAGCAACACAGGCCACCTACATCCCAACCCTATCCACCCGGTCATTGGAAAGCCGGAGTGCTGCTATTACATTGCTTCTGTATTTGCCTTGTCAGCCTGTTCGTTTAGTTAGTGGAAACACAAGGTTTGGCGCACATATCTTCTTATCCACGGAAGTTCATAGGTGAAGGTTCAAGCACTTCAACATTTGCTCGGGCACAGAAGCTGTCAGTCAAGCATTCCCAAGGACTAAGACTGTAGAACACAGGAGCTGTCAGCCACGGGGGGACCAGGAAGGTTTCACGCTGAGCTATCACTGATTTGTACCCACCCTCTGCGTCTGATGGGCTCACTGTCTGTCACACAGGTTGATCAACACCTTGACTTGTAATACATGAGTATGTTGTTGGGTATACTGTTACTACCTACTCAGACGAGAATTTGACTTATTCTAGTGTGGGGGCATCTTCAGATGATTAGAAAGACCTTTTGGGAAGACGAGGAAAACAGACCTCAAACAAGAGACCACAGAGCTGCCGCACGTGCATGCCCACACTTAAGCGTGGGCACACACACTCATGTCCATGCGCTGTGAGAATTGCAGGCATCTGCAGGACTGAAGATTGGAGTCTGGTGACCTTGAATCCTGAGAGAATCTGAGAAAACAAACAATTTATACCAGGTGGCACCAAGGGGGTTTGGTTTTGAAATAAACAAAATAGTAATAAAAAAATAGAAAGAGCCCAAGAAATTTTGACCTTAACCCTTGTCTTTTGTTCCATGCAGATCCCCTCTTGTTTTCTATATTGTTCCACATGCTTCTTATACTGCCAAGTGATTTCGTTACTATGGAAACAAGAAGGTCTGCATAAAGCTCAAACATGATACCAAATTACAAAGTGATTTGAATTTGTCCCATGGCTTCACAAGAACACGGGGGAAAATGACCACATCCCCATGTTGCAATGCTCTTAGATCAACACTTATCAAGACTGTGTCTTCTTTGGCCTGGGTGGATATGGGGAGAGGCGTGTGTGATTAATGAATTAACATCTTACAGATACCACTCTGAATGAAAATAAAGCTTGCTTGGAAAATTCCAGGCTTGTAAAATCATAGCCATCCAGCGTTACAGCCAGTAGAGTCCATCCCTCGCATGGCACGCAGTCTGCCTCGTTTGCGTAGCACCTACATCCTAGCTTCCTAGACCTGCTTAAGAAGAGCACAAACACCATGTGGGGAGGGGAGGTTCCTCTCAGGTGACTTCTTGACTGGAGGTAGAGCGTAGACGAGCCTTCCTCTTGGAGTTTTTTCTTGCCTTTGTATCCCTGCTTTCCCCACTGGAGATCTTGTTCTCATTTCCAAAGCTTTGCCTTCAGACTACCACATATGTTCCTGATGTCATCTTTTGGCCTTGGGTCTGTATATGATTCAGTGGTAGTGGAATTCGCTTTAATACTCTGAAATCACTTATTACACTGATAGCTGGGGAGAGGAGGGGAGCGGAGAAGCCTGGGAACGCAAACCAAACCTCTGCATAGGCTGTTGATTTGCAGGAAAGCCACGGATCTGTGAGAACCCTCAGACAGAATAGATGGAAGGAACGTGTCGGAATGGGAGGGGTGGGGGGGCGGCTGCTCTGTGCTCTGACTCCAGCTCTCCCCCCGAGCTCTCTCCCTCCCTGCAAACCATCCTCAAGTGTATCATCACAGCACTAGGGAACATTCCTGTCGGGTAATGAGAAAGCATAATTATATGCTTCAGAGCTGTTGAGGTTTTCTCCTATTTTCAAAACAATGAATATCTTGTGGAAAGATAACACAATTTGTGAATAAGCTGAAATTCCTTCCCTCGAGAATACAGACAGTCGTTTGGAGGGGAACCCAGAAGACAGCTCTATTAATGATTTTTATTCCATGGGCACTCTAGCCATGTTGTTCTGTGGTGCCCCTAGGAACAAGCTTCTGAAAACAAAATCACACACACACACACACACACACACACACACACGGAATTGTTTGAGTCCACAGGACACACAGCATGCAAAACTCAAGGCTGACTCTTACGGAATATACTTCCCACTCCCGTATTTCTACTTCTCGACTACAGCGTGACTAATGAAAGTGTGAGCAAAGTTTTTTGGGCCTTCATGGATTCCCTGGTGGCCTTCGTGGATGTGGAATCAGAGTGAAACCGAGTGAGTGGGCAGCGACGCATAGTTCCAGAGGCGCAGGGTCTTTCCCTGCAATTATCATACCAACATTCTCTCAAGTCCAGCAGAAAGTCACAGACAACAGTTGTTGCTATAGCTAAAGAAAACAACATCCAGAGTTCCAAAAAAATGCTGATCCTTTCAACGTGTCTGTCTAGGCAGCACTGACTTCAGGTTCCACGGGTGGAGAAAGCAAAACCCAGTGAGAGTCACAGGGCGCATTGCTCAGTCTTGGCTCTGAACCCAGATTCTTCTCTTTCTGCTCTCTCAGGCCTCCCTCCCAGGAAGGCTGAGTTGCTTCTGAACACAAGTGGGGCTGAAGGGACAGCTCGGCAAGTAAGGGAACCTGCAGCTCTTGCAGGTGCCTCACGTTGCGTTCCCAGCACCCGTGTCCGCAGCTCACAGTCACCTGTAACTCCAGCTCCAAGGGATCCGACGCCCTCTTCCGGAATCCTCAGGTACCTGCACTCACAGGCACATGCCAGCACGCAGGTGCACAGGTACATACAAATACACATAATTCTAAAAAAATAAATAAATAAAAGTCAAAGCAGATCGTCAAAACATCATTTAAGTGTGATTCCCAGGGCCCTGGCTGCTACACCCAGCAAGCTTTCACATAAAAGTGTAAATTCTTGCTGTTGCAAGGCTCAAATTACAGGTGTGTGCCACCATGCCTGGATCTTTTGTTTCTTGGGGGGGGGGGGGGAAACTATCCCAGCCATGTGGGGGAAAATACCACAGCAGATGGAACACATCTTGAGCATGTTCTTTGTCTGGGACCCACTCACTGGTGGAGAAACAGATGCTGACTTCTCAATAGCATCCCTGAGGATTTCCAAAAAGGAACCAGATTAGGGGCAGGACACACTTAGAACCAGCTTAGTTTGCTGAAAGATTCTTCACCTAGGAAAGCAGTGATAGAGGCTGAACCCTGGCAAGGTGGCCCTTGTCTCCCTTGTTCTGTGTCTGTTCCGCATTTGGGCAAATGAAAAGCTAGAAGTAAACTTCATAGTCCTTTTCCTCAGCCTTCAGACAGGTATGAAGGCTGCTCCATTCTGCATTCGTATTACTTTCATTAGTAGTCATCCCTTGACGATACATGAGCATTTCAATTGGGTACCCACTCTGCACCAGGCAGTTTCCCAAGTCGTAGAAAACATACTGTTAAAAAGACAGCTTTTTAACACTGTTCTCAGCTTGTATATTATTAGGCAAAAACTCGTGTGGTAGATACATGGTCTTCATGTCCAATGATTACAAACAATAAAAACCCAACTACTGAGGAAGAAAAGCCATTAGCCTTACCATGCTTAGCTATAAACAGTGTGCCCACTGAGATGTCCAGCTCAATAGATGCCAACATAGGTGTCACTACCACACCATAAAAAGAAACAAACAACAACAAAAAACCAACTATGGCTTAAACATGGATGCCTTTTTTCCCCCAGTCAGAAAACCGTGGTGTCTAGACTCATTCGGTACTGCTTTACTTTCAATCTGCCACGTACCATATTTGAGCACCCTTTTGAAAGCTATTGGATGAACCAATGTTGAGCAAAGAAGCAAAGACCGGATCACAGAGAGATACATAAACCACTGGTGTCAGAACACTGTGTTGCTGATAATTGAATGGCATCGGGCTAATAAGGTTTATTATTTGCCTTATAATTATTACAGTGGTATATCTAACCTGCTATTGCAATCAATAAAAGACACGGAAACCACTAGATTTTAGAATAGCCTTATTTCACCTGGGACTGGACAGATATTAACCCTCTAAACTACCTTTACCTCCCGGCCCCATTCCAGGCTACTTCCCATCCACAATTCCACAAATACTTGCTTATTCTTCACCTGGGCCAATTCTTCCATCCATGCCAGCCATGAATGCTTCTCCGATGCTAACCCATGGCTGAGTGCTTCTTCTTTTTTCCTCCTCCTGTGCTGTCTTCTTCTCTCCTGTCCCCAAAGCCTGCAAACCTTAGCCACACCTACCCCATTTGCCCTGACCAGCTGTGCTAGCTTTTTATTGGTCAAACAGGAATAAGCTTTTAGGCGAGGTTACAAACATCATTTTGGGGTACATGAGTCTCTGCTCATGGAAGACAGCAAGCAGACCTTGGGGAGAAAATTAACAATCAATGCAAAGCACCAGACCTTTTGGTTACAATACTGTCTATGATTGTAGCATTTCTGCTGTGCCAGATAGGAGATTATTTCAAATGCCAGTCTGGACCCTTGTCTCAGACATTCTACTTTATTTAACTGGGGATGGAGCCAGGGCACCCTTAACTTAAAGTTCCCTTAAGTGTTCTAAAATGCCTCAAGAGTTGGAATCATCAATTACTTTGCTCGTTCCTGTAGATAGCCTGTCTCTCAGGTCCCCACATGCAAAGGTGGGGTGGCTTTGTTCCATCAGGTGTGTTTGTTTGAAGAACGTTAATTCTAGTGAAAGGGACTTTAGTCCTCCTTGTACCCCACTTCCAATCACGTCTCTGCCCTTCACCCATGGCAGAGAGTGACCACTCTCAGGGACTGTACTTTAGTACAGTTCTCCGAAGACAGATCGTCAGAAGTGAGATCTGTAGAATATCACCCCGCCTAGAGGACAGAAGTCTGTTGTGTGGGAAGAGCTCTAAAGTCTGTGCAGATTGTGGGACCCTGGAGGACTGTCTACACAGATGATGCAACTTTAGCTTCTCATGAAGACACTTTACTACGACTTTACATCAGCTGATCATGTCTGTTAGGAAGCACATGATGCTAGACATCCCTCATCACTTGGTTCTCCTTATGAGAATCCACTAAAACGCTCAGGGAAAGAATTACAGCTCTTGTGTATGTCCTTAATCTCAGGGACCTCACTACTCATAATTACTTGCTTCCATCTTTTCTTTGGCTGCTAGGGAACTCAGGAAAGCCATAACATCAACTAGCGATTATACCTGACCATGGGATGCGTTCATGAATTCCTACATGATCCTGCCTTTGTGGTATCTCTACCGTCAGTCTCTCCTTAACTATTTAACTTTCAAAGTTAGGTGTGTGTGTGTATTTAAGTCTTGGTGGGAGAATAAAATATTTTTTAAAAAGAAGAAATTAATAAAGGGGTTTAAAGAGATGGCTCGGTAGGTAAAAGTGCTTGTTATACAAGCATAGGGATCTGAGTTCAAATCTCAAAACCAACATAAAGAAGAGTATTTGTAAATCCAGCATGCCTATAGTCAGATGGGAAGTGGATACAGGAGACTCATCCAGAAACTCTTGGGTCAGCTAGCCTGGCATACACAGCAGTGAGCAATAATACTCTCTGTCTTACACACACACACATACACACACACACACACCAAAAACAAGTAAGAGAGGAAAGAATATCATTGTGGTTTGAAAAAGAAATAATCTCCATAGAGCAATATGCTTGAAGATTCTGTCCCAGCTGGGGCAGACTGTGGAGATGGGACCTAGCTAGAGGAAATGGTCCACTGGGTTAAGCCTTGAGACTTTTAACCCAGTCCTATTTCTCCTACTTCCAATGCATCCTGGTACCCACCCACACTCCTGCTTCATGCCTCACCCTGGTAATGGGTTAGAAGCCAAAATAAATGTCTTCTCCCTTTAGCTGCGTCTTGCCGTGTTTTTGGTCATAGCAGTGAGAAAAGTTAAGTAATACACACACACACACACACACACAATGTAACAAGGAATAAGAGAGAGAGAAGGATGTGGAGGGAAAGAGACCAACAAAACAGAACAGGAGCTGTGCAGAAAGACAATAAGGAAAAAGCCTAAAAATGGGCTACAAAATCCGGAGCCAGAAAATGTATTGGAGAAGGACTAATCACTTTGTGCCTGACTTGCCCAGTCAGCAAAGAGTTAAAGAGGTCCAAAACAACAACGAGGTCTCATGCAGATCCCACATGTATATGTGCCGTGTGGGGGTGGGGCAGGGGGTGTTGTTGTGCGACAAAACTAGGAAAACATACCGAGATCTACACATGTATCTACTCATGCCAGATAGGAAGCCATGAGAGAGAAGTACTGATACCACCAGGGTTCTGCTTGGTGAACCAGTGAGTTTTATTGGTCTTACTTACAGGAATATGGGTGAGAGGTTACTTACAGGAGCAGAAATGACCCAAAGACATCTGTAAGCCCACCCCAATATAGGTGACAGCTTGCTAAGCCTGGGGCACACTGCAAGCCTACAGGCAGCTCAGCGGTTTGGTGAGTGTCCTTTCCTGATGCCTCAGTCAGTCTAAACCTCTTTCTGGGCAGCTTGTCTGGCCTCAGAGTCTTTGATTACATCAGAGGTCTCCTTGCAGCTTTCTTTGCTCACCCTGGCAGGGAAGGTCCTGGTGAATCTGGTCAGTTTCAGGGACTTCCAGAAGTTATCTTGAGTTGTTTACCTTCCAGTTTGAAGAGCTTCCCTGCAAGATAGCCGGGCGTAGTGGCACATGCCGTTAGTCCTAGCACTCTGGGAGGCAGAGGCAGGAAGATCTCTGTGAGTCTGAGGCCAGCCTGGCCTACAAAGTGAGTCCAGGACAGCCAAGGCTACACAGAGAAACCTTGTCTCGAAAAACCAAAAATAAGCAAGCAAACAAAAAATAATACAGATAACTGAAAAAATGTGAAGTTCTTTTGGGGCTAGAGAAATGGCTCAATGGTTAAGAGCGTTGGCTGCTCTTCCAGAGGACCCTGGTTCAATTCCCAGTACCCACATGGCAGTTCAAAACTGTCTGGTCTGTAACTCAAATTCCAGTGGATCTGATTCCCTCGCATAGATATATATGTATGTCAAATATACATAAAAATAAATAAACTAATGAATAAATAAAGGGCTTTCCTGCACTAGAATGTTTCAGTCTTAGAAGAAACTGTAAAACAACAGGGATACTCCATATATTTTTAAAGTTGGGTTCATTTGCTTTTCATAGTTAACGTTTTGAGGAAGAAGCCATCAACATACCCATTTCTCAGATGAAACACACACACACACAAAACAGCTTTCCATCACTGTTTGCAAAATACCTAAGAAAACTAACTTTCAGAAGGAAAGATTTCTTTGGGCTGCTGGTTTCATTCCATGGTCACCTGGCTTCATTGTTTTGGGCCTGTGATATGGCAGAACACTATGGCAGGGAGGGAGCGTTGTAGCAAAATAGCTCACCTCAGAGGGGACAGGGGGCAGAGAGAAAGTTACAGAAGGAGCCAAGGAACAAATTTTAGTCCTCAAAGGCACACCCCAAGCACAATTCCTTTCAAGTAGGTATCACGTCCCAAGCGCTAAGTTTCCCACTAAATTAAGAACTCAATATCCCGTTAGATTATGAGCTCATGAATGAAGTGATCCACAGATGAAGTCAGAGCCTCCAGGACCCACTCCCCCCCACAAAAGCCCTGTGAGTGCTGCTGCACTGAGAACAAAAACCTCCACAGAAGCCTTGGGGGCACCGCCAGATTCCAATCTTGACACTCATCCACATTTTCAACCCAGAACTGTGTGCTGCAGATTACAGCCTGGAGGACAAGGTTAATTTGAGTCTGCTTTTTTTGTTTTTGTTTTTGTTTTTTAAATGGACTCTTAAAAGTCTTTTTGAGAAATCAAAACTCCAGAGAGAATTTTCCTCGTGTTAAAAACTCTCCCGTCTCTCTATCCCGTCTGTGTGTGGTCAGGGCAACTTTCACTTTCATCTATTTTTTGCCTCCCAAGGAAAGAGAATTACATTGAAAAAGAGAGCAAATTGGGGGAAACTGTACAGACTGGCTGGCTGGAGGCGCACACAGGAAAGCCGGAGGACAAAGGGAAGTCTGACAGGACAGAAGGAAAAGAGTGAGGGATGGGGGCACAGACAGGAAGGGACTCTCAACAAAGAGCTCAAAACTTGACTGCAGGCCAAGGAAAAACAAAGAGGATCTTGGCAGGAAGCCTGTTCTGAGAAGGGGCAAGAACCACAATAGGACCACGCTCAGGGAACGACAAGGTTCTGAGGAGAAAGAAAGACAGAGACAGAGACAGAGAGACAGACAGAGACAGACACAGAAAGAGAGACAGAGAGACAGAGACACACAGAGAGATAAGAGACACTTGCACACAGAAAGAGACACCCCAGCACCTCTCCCCCTTTGCCCGCCCTGAGCCTCGGCTCACCAAACGAACCCAGCCTGATTCTCGAGATATGAAAGACTGAACTCATTTCTATTTTTAGTAAGGACTCTCATCTCCAGTTGTGCAGTCGTTCTGCAGAATCTTAATTTCCCAGTTGCTGTACGATCCTAGTCAAATTCAATATTTTAAAAATGTCTCCCAGTCCTGGGGGAGCTTTATCCTAACGCAAAGATGAAGATGCCTCTCAGGTGCTGCTGACAGCTGCTGTGCGGCTCAAAGAGGGTCCAGTGTGCTGACGCTCCATTAGCTCTGGAGTGGAACTCATTTTTGTTCCCTTCTGTAGGGGACAGAATCTCTGTTTCATCTGGGACTTTTTTTTTTTTTTTTTTTTTTTAAATCACTCCAGTCATTACACAGCTGGTCGTCGAGTCAAAAGATTCCATTCAGGAAAGCACCCGACAGCCCGGCATTCAGATGCTGAGTGAAAATAAGGACAATTTATTCTTCCTCCCTCTGTTTATTTTGAAATCATTCAAGGCTGCTGACAGGTTGCAAGAGGAATAAAAAGAATAGGCCACACACCCACACCTGAACACACCATTGGCTGATACTCTGTCACGGCTCTGCCTTCTGCCTGTGACACACGGATGCTTTTGATCCTTTGGAGGGGTGTCTGCAGATAGTCTAACCTTTCACCCCACTCACGTTCCTTGAGATAAAGACATTATTCCTTGATAACCATAGTGTAACTGTCATGCTGCTAAAAGTTCATAAATGACACTCACTATCTATGGGTAGGATACATTCAACCATGCCGTTGTATCTGAGCTTGTCCCTGACCATCCGGGATCTTCCTGAGAACAATTCCATCTGGTTCTTACAGCCCTTTTGACACCCCTGCTCCCCCTCCACCCCCTACCCCCGCTCAGTCTACAGTGTTATTCTCTAATAACACTGTTTGAAACTCCAGGCCAGCTGTATTACAGAATACTCTCTTTTTGGGTGTCATTGGCTGTTTCGAGTGATCACATTCATGTTAAGCAAAACAGAAATATCTGTCATTACATTGACTCACGTGGAATTGTTATTTCTGTTGATCGACGTCCAAAATTTCATATAGTTCAAGTTAATGCATATCGGCTATTGGGTCCCCTCCCACTACATATTATCAAGAATGTAAAATGTTCACTGGGCTGTTACCAGTGATATTAAGTGATATGAAGCTTGAGCCTATGGTTAAGTATCCATTAGAATTTACATTACTGTATTCTTTTTTAATGAAAAAGAAACCTGTGGGGACACCGTAAGCCCCCAGCAAGTATTTCACTCATTGACGATTGTTGTCTGTGCGGTGGAGGTAAATGACTCTCTGTTTCTATGGCTGCTTACACCTTGTCTAGCTGACATCTTTTATACAGTGTTATACCTTCATGCTGTTTATAGGACATTGTTTGTTTGTTTGTTTTTTTCAAGACAGGGCTTCTCTGGGTAGCTCTGACTGTCCTAGAATTCACTCTGTAGACCAGGCTGGCCTTGAACACAGAGGCCTGCCTGCGTCTGACTCTAGAGTGCTGGGATCAAAGGCATGCACCACCACACCTGGCTACAAAACCTTTTATTATTACATTTAGGACATTTTGAATTATAACTTTGTGTCTGGTCTATTTGTATCTTGCAGGCAGTAAGTACATGTGTTCTTTTTCCTTTATTATGTCACATAATTCATTATGCCTTATAGTGCTTTCTACATTTAAGATGCTTTTTAAAAAATTACCACGTCGCCTTTCTAACACCAGTACATATCCCTTGTAATGTATGTTATCTGCCAAATTTAAACCTAGAGCTCCAGAGAGGCAATTCAACATTGTTCCTTTATAATCCTGAGTCTGTTGGTTTTGCCTTACCTCTTCTTGAAACGTCCTCAGTAAAGAAATTAACTTGCAGTTACCTTATTTTTTGGTTAGGATTTCCTTCTTCTCTCCTATTCTCTCTCTGAGTTTTTATTGTTGTTTGTTGTTTCTGTTTTCCTTTCTCTTCTTTTCTTTATTTCTGGTTATTTGTCTTTCAATTCCAGATATGTTTTTAAGTAACTGCTATGTTAGACCGTGTGACTGCTACCATCCTAAACTCAATCTAGTAAGATACAAATGGATCAAATACAAAGTTAGAATTCAAAACGGCCTAGATGTAAAACATCTATAAACCTATAAAGGAAGACATATATTAGTAAAATCTCCACATTTGGTATTCTGGAAGACAATTATTAAGTTCAATATCAAACCTTATTTTAGTTTAATTTCAAATCAACACAAAAATTTCACATAATATTGCATGTCCAGCAATGTAACACACACTGCACACAGAATCATCATACTGTGTTTCTAATGAAGAGTCAATTTTACTACTTATCCCTCCCATACAAAATTTCAAAAACTGTGTTTGACGCCGTCACTATTAACATGCCGTATGCTGCCTAATTTCTTCTGACCCAGCTTCTAATTTTCTAATTTTCTCTTTATCTTTATCTATTGTTTTTTTTTTTTTTTTTTGTTAGCATTTCTTCTTCTGTGTAGAGATTTCCAAGTTCACCTTTTTACTTCTTTAAACATAGCAAGTGTGTGGTTTAGGTTGTGTGTGTGTGCGCGCGCGTGTGTGTGTGTGTGTGTGTGTGTGTGTGTGTGTGTGTGTGTAAGTGATGCTTTTAGAGACCAGAACACAACTTCAGATGCCATCTACTTTTTTTCTTTGGAGATGGTCTCTCACTGGCCTGGAACTCACAAATAGACCAGGCTGGCTGCCTGGTGTGTGTGTATGTGTATGTGTGTGTGTGGTTGGGGGTCCTTCAGTCTCTGCCTTGCCAGCACTGGAATTACAAGTGCATGTGCATGCCACAATGCCTATCTTTCCGATATCACCAGCTTGTGTCTTTACAATTCTTGCATGACTATTCATTATTGAGAGCCTCTCTAGGGGTACAGCTTTTATTTGTGTGTTTTGCTTTTAATCCACTCCTCCTGAGGCCAGCTTTGTTTCATTTTCTACGAACTACTTATTTTCCACAGAAGCTTATTTGTGAAACTCCAGATAAAACTCTCAGCTACGTCTTCCAGGCTAATGGGGCCCGCCACTGGCCTCAGAACTAACGGAAATCTAAGCTTGTGTCTCTTCTTGGTCTGCAGTGTCTATCAGACTCCAGGTTCTGTGTGTGATAGACAAAAGCTCTTCTACAGAGCCACAGCCTTGGCCCTGAAGCTTGAAAATTTTGAAACCATTCAAATAATAAGAAATTTTGGCTGGAAGTAGGATTTTTGTGGCTTAACATGTGTTGGGGTCACTTCCCTAATACCATCTCTTCTTGGAAACAAAACCACTTTCTTTGCTTGTCTATGGAGGTGGAGGTGATGAGATCATTCGTAATTGCCTAGCCCCTCTGAGGGCCCAGGCCTTCAAAGTTCCCGTTGAAGAGGAAGATTCTCCCAATAGATGTTGTATGCTGGCTGGGCCCTTTGTTCACTGGGCTTCAGCAGTTTGACAAATGTCTCTGCAGTTTGGTGAAAGTAGTTTCCTCCCAAATATTTTCTCTTCACTAAGACTGGTCTAATGATTCTTTACAATATTCATTTTACCCTTTAATCTTCTTGGAAGTATCTCTGTCCGCGGAACTGTCAAGGTTTTTATCATTGCTTTTAATAAGAATATCTAGCCAGCACTTAGTTGAGTCTTGAGGTGAAATTAATAAAGTTGAGCTGAGGGCGGTGGTGCATGTTTTTACTCTCAGCACCCAGGAAGCAGAGGCAGGAGGATCTCTGAGTCTCAGGTCAACAAAGTAAGTTCCAGTCAGCCAGGGCTACACAGGGAAACCCTGTTTTGAAAAACAAACAACATGAAGAAAGAGACAGATTAAAGGGGGCAAATTCTGTTTGCTTTATTCTGTATGATAAATTAGGTGTGCTTTAGTTAGTTCTGACTTTATCTCCCATGAATCTTTATTTCCCAAATGGCTTTGTGAGGATGGTTGGGATTGTTGCTCTTCCACAGGTCAAGAAATGCAACAAATGATCAAACCACTGTGAAGATGGTTGGGCGATGATTCCTGCCCTATCCCTGCCCCTGGCACAGCTTTTGAGCAGAATTCAATAATTTTTTAAAATCCTAGGAGAGAGGTTGGATAGGAATTCAAGTGTCAAGAAACTAACACACAAGCAGTGAAGCAGGACTGAGAAGTCAGTCCTATGACTCAATAGATCTGTTCATGGTAATTTCTTGTGCACTGGCTTGAGGTACACTAGACTGCATATAATAGGCAGAAACTGGGCGTACCTACTGCAGGGAACTTAGTGTCTAGGGCAGACTAAAACAAGGCGATGGTCAAGAGGATGACTTGTGTTTCCCGTTCATCTTTTGGTCGCTCTCTGTGACTGTTTCTTGCATCCCAACCTCAGGTACAGTTTGAGAGAGCAGTGCCAGTTCTGAGATAGCCCTTCACCCCAGCTTCTCTCTTGTTGGCTGAGGTCCCAACCTAGTTTTTCTTCCTTCCTCAGCCCAGAGCTTATGCAGTAGAATCTGTTATGAGGCTTTCTCCCCAAATGTGTGAGTGCACCTCTGTTCACCTGAGTAGCTCCCCAAGCAAAAGAGAGCCTCTTGACAGAGAGAAGTCCATTGCTAAATGGGCTACAGGGACTGACATCAAGAGAAGGCAAAAACAGAAAGAAAAAAAAAGTGTGATTTTTCCCCCCTAAGCACATAGAACAGATATCCTGACAATGTCTGTGTGTGGTTGGAAGCCACGTGTGACCTTGCCAGTAAGCAGAGGTGGCAAATCACCTAAGAGTCGACATTAAACTCAAAGGAACTTCATCTCATCAAAGCAACTGGGAGCCAGGGACATTCAGGACACATGGACTGGCTTTTCTCTCCCACATATAAGTCATACAGAGTGAAAGGAATCACAGAGGGCTATGTGAAATCCCGAGGGGGAGCCTTCTCCCTCATTGCCTCGACAAAGCTGATGGGGTTGGGCAGACAAGGCAAAGCTGTGAGACTTGGGAGGTTCTTCCCCAAGGTGGATGTCCGAGGAAAGGATATGGTTGGAAGTAATAATGTTGAGAAGTCAAAAGAAGCAGGTTGGGGTTATGTTATAAAAACAGAGGAAAACACAAGACTAGAACCAAGAGCGATGCCTGAAACATGCTGACACCAGCAGGAAGCCTGAAGTCTGTCCCCAATCCCTCACAGCCAGCAGTAACTTGAAACACCACTTCCCCCAACGTCCTGTACCCCCACTACGCTACAGTCCTCTACCTCTACTTCCCCCTACAATCCTGCTCCCACACCCACCCACCACTACCACCTCGCCTTTCAGGTTAACCCAACAACCATTTACCAGTTTTAGGATCTTGATTCTCAGCCTTAGCTGTACATGAGAACTACCTAGGGAGTGCTTTAAAACCCCCAATGCCCAGGCCAATTAAATCACAAGCCAAATGTAAGCATTGGTAGAATTTAAAGCTCTCCTGGCGATTCCAGTGTGTAGCCAAAGACAAGAGCCAGCGTCTTCCGAGCGTACCTCATTAATGATAAATTGAATACGGCCTTGCTTTTCTTCCGAAGCAGGGTCATTAAGGAAAACAGGCTGACTGGTGGGGGCGGGGAAGGTAGAATTTCACATCAGTTGTAATAGTGGCCATGTGTGTAGTGTGGAAAGCTCACCTGATTTAGAACAAAAACAGTGAGACCTTGAAAAGGAAATAAATGCACAAAGTTGATGAACTATTCACAGACAAAAATACAAAAAAAAAAGTAAACAATCATGAGAAAATCTTTTTTTTCTTTGCTGCCAAAACCAAACCAAAACAAAAAGAAACCCTAACTTAAAAGCAATCTTGATATTAGACTCTTATAACAATTAAAGCAAGAGGGAAAGGCTTTAAATGACACTTAATTTTGACAAGATTGCAGTGAAACCAATATGCTCACAAATGCGGATGCTTTTGTAAATGGGTTTCAGAACATCCTTCGAATAGCAAATGGTGGCAGGAAGGAAGTTGGGAAGGTGTATGTGAGCAAAAGCTTATTTCCAAGAGGCATTTCAACCCAATCAAAAAGATGTATATTTGAAAAAAAAAATCTCTGCGATGGATTTTAAACAGAAAACAACAACCACAAAAGGAAACAACCTAAATTTACAACATCAGGAGAATAACTTAATAATTCTTTGAAATCAGCACCATTGCCATTAAGCAGACAGCAGGAGGGCTGTGTGGAAGAGAATGTTCCCCTGCCACCGTTGTTCCGTGTCCTCTGACATCATGATGGAAGTACCACTCAGGCCGTGTGCCCCATCACACAGACGCAACACCTGCCAAAATGAGAACAAAGAAAGACCTAATCCATCAAAGTCCGTCACTTCGGGAAAGTCCCTAAATGTACTAGCCTTAGTTTTTGGTTTTTTTGTTTTTTTGGCTCCTGTCGTTCTGCTTCTGGCTAACTGTTCATGCCAACTGAGGTGCGTCAACCCAGAATATGAATTTTGTGCTTAGGAGCTCATCCTGAGGAAAGCTTTGGGCTGCACTCAGTTTTCGAATACCCGTTGTAGTCACTAGCAAGCTAATAAATGAAGGCTTTCTACTGGCTTGAACCTGTGTCTGAGTGGCCTTCTGTGGTGGACACCTTACAGCAATGGCACTGGAACAGTAGCTGAGCGCACATAACATCCATAGGCGCAGTGCAGAGAATGGGGTAGGCTTTTGAAACCTCCACCCTCCCCACCAGTGACACACCTCCCCCCCACAAAGCCACACCTCGTGATCCTTCCCACACAGTTCCACCAACTGAGGACCAAGTATTCTATGTGATCCTATAAGGGCTGTTCTCATTCAAACCACTGCACATGATCACACAAACTCCAGAATGAACTACTTCTTGTTCCCTTTGAAGTGAGGGCTACAGTATTTGCATTAACGAAAGAAAACAAGTGCATTGTATTGGGGCATGACAGTCTCTTTGTGCTGACAAGACTTGTTTTTTGTTTTCCTAGTGCCTGCCTCTATGCCCCTTGGCACATAGGCCCGAACAGTTAGATTGCTTGATAGGAAGTTTGTCCGTACTCCTGTAAGAGTCAAAACTCTAAGTTGGGCGGTGATGGCGCATATCTTTAACCCCAGCACTCGCAAGGCAGAGGCAGGATTCCTTCCTCAGAAACCCTGAGTTCAAGGCCAGTGTGGTCTACAGAGCAAGTTCCAGGATACCCAGGGCTATAAGAGAAACCTTGTCTTAAAAAACAAAAGCAAAAAGAAAAAAAAAAAAAAAAAGAGTCAAAAACTTCTTTGGTTTTCAAATTTGAAAAGAAGACATTCTCTCTGTCGCTCGCCCTCTCTTTCTCTTCTCCCTTTTTCCTTCCTTCTTTCCTCGGTCCCTCTCTCATGGCCATGGTGGTATCTCTCCCCTAACCTCCTCTTTGGACCTGAAGGCTTGCTCTCCTCCTTCCTGTCCCATCTCCTGTTAAATATCTTTCAAAGGTAATCTCACCTCAGCTTTCTATGAACCTCCCTTTCTTTTAAGTTATTAACACAGAGAAGTTACAAAGTTATAAAAGGGGCATTCCAAGACTAAGAAAGGTGACCACACCCTTCCCAAGAAGCTCTTGCAAGTGGAGGCTGCTTCCCTTACACACCTGTCACACCAGGCCCCCCTCCCCCCCACCCCCGCTGCTGGGTCTCTATTGTGGCTTCCATAAAAGCAAAACTCTCAGCTCATTTTTTGAAGAACATAGCACCAGTGACCCCTTCTGTATGCTATCGGCCCCTTCCTTTACTGGGTTTTAGTACCTGGCATTCCATCTTCAATGCCAGTTTAGCCATCTATGGCCTAGTGGCACCTCTGTAACATGTGTATCTTTTGAGTAGCGGGACCTGGATTTTCTCACTTGCTCAAGTGCTGTATTCCCTGCAACAATTCTTAGTCCCCCAGTGGGACTTCCCCTTCATGTCTCGGATTCTCCACTTTCTCCCTGCCTGTGCTCCTGCCCCAATCTGTCTTTACCTTAACTGTTGACCTACTTTTGATTCTATAGTCCCTAATTTTACGCAGGCACACTCTGTAGCCCGCTTCATTCATTATGTTGTCTGGCAAGCTCCGATGCAATTAAGCATTGTACTTCCAGATGCCTATAGCAGGAAAGAACCAAAAAGCACACCTCTGTGGAAGAAAAGATCAGTGTATCTGGAACTTGTGCAACAACAACAAAAAATGTCATGTGAGCCTTTGCTACTTCGAGCTGATAATAGAAAACTTATGTTCATATTTCCTGATCGACCGCTCTTACATTTTCTCCTTTCCTGAAGCCATCAGTCCTCTCTTCTGCTCAATTTTTTATTGTGATTAAATCTTATGTTTCACTGACAAAAAAACAAAACAAAACAAACCCCACTCAATTTGATGAACATCACTTCATCTTTCCACTAACCAATCAATACCCAGCATGCACCTGGAGCACCACGTTACAATTTTACCAATGTTCTTGTGTTTGTGTGGTGCATGTATGTGCCAGATCATGTGTGTGTACACACATGTGCCAGCACACACACATGCATGTCTATGTGAAAGTTGATGCCAGGTATCCTCCTCAGTAGTTCTCCATCTGAGACACATCTTCTCACTGAACCCTACCTAGATTGGCAGGACAATAGGGCCCAGAGATATGCCCATCTCCTCTCCCGCTCCCTGCATCCTCTAGTGCTCCTGGCTGAAGTGACAGATGCACCACCAAGCCTGCTCTAGTGTGGGTGCTGGAGATCTCAGCTCACGTGTTCACACGTGCCCAGTAAACATTTCACTGACTGAGCCAGTCCCCAGCCCTGAAATACCCATATCATTAACCAAGACTAAGCCTTGTCTTGCAAACTGACTACCATTTGCATCACTTCTCATCTGGCCCCAAAGGTCCTCACCACCCCCACCACACCCCCACTGCCTGCCATGAAACAGTGTTTACTGTCACTCATCCACGTCTCTGGAAATCTGTATTCCCTTTGATTAAGTCCTCTAGGTAGGACTCCATACCACTCTGTCTCATTGCTCAAAGTAGCGGTGTCTCCCTCCCCTCACCTCTCACTCCATTGAATTTTTACTAGGATTTCGTCCTCAACATATTATGGAACCAAGTTCTTTCTAGACTCCCCAATGACCCAGAAGAAGAGCATCAAAGATGTCAGTCCTCTGCCACAGGACATCTGGAAATGACCTGGCAACCACTTCCATTATCTTCTTTAGGTTAATAGTCATGAAGAAATGGAACAAAATCCTAAAACAAGTGAATATATTTTGTATTGATTTCTAATACTCCATCCAAATTGTCATATGCTTAAAGTCTTTCATCTTCCGTAAGTTCTGTACCACATCAGAAGCAAATCACAGTATTTAAGACCACAAAAACCTGTCTACTGTGATGACGATAGGTGATATGTGTGTGATAGCCAAATCTAATGGCTCGATAGTTAAGGTGGCTGATTCCCAAACAATTTTATTCTAACAAGTTTTGATCCCTCTGCATAGAACATTAACAATTAAATTCACAACATACTCCTCGATTTTGTTGAAATGCTAAATACAGTTTCTTTCCCATGATGTTTAATGCCAGAATGAAAGGAATGATACTTCTCAAGATTTTATGCTGAAGTACTTCTATTACTTGGACCTATTTTTCAACACTATCTGGCAATGTGTTTTAAGATATTACCCTTGGTAAGGGGTGGGCATGGATATGACCTTAATTGAGCTTATCCACCAGAGTGGAAACAATGTCTGTACAATACCAAATGTTTGTTATTATAACTTCTGTATCACAATTAAAATCCAAACAGTTTTCTTTTTAATTTGTAGTCGCTATGCAGCCACCATATCAGCCCCTCCAACTATAACTGCGTTATAGGTGATTTGGTTTTAGTAACAATGGTTACTGATAAATATTTATCAACAACACCAACAACAAAAAGTAAAATACAAGTTTTTTTTCTGTGTTGTCTTGTGAGAGGGCATGTAATGTTTTGCTGTGAGCTGTCTCATGTGAGGGGCATGATTTTGGTCAGCTGAAAACATCCATGGGTGGACTCTGAGGACAGGAGATATATAGATGACCATGGATAGTGACACAATGCTTTTTGCATCAACTTTGCTGGTCTTTGTTCTTTAACACTCACTTTGCAGAGAGAAGTGTTCCAGAGAACATCAGGGACAAGCCAACTGAGTCTTGAGGTTTTCTCAGACCCCTTCAGATTCAGCGGGGTCTTACTGTTTCTGCTGAATCTTGCTGATTAGTGTTGTTGTTTGGTGGTGGCCTTTGGACTGGACTGCTGGTATCCGGACAACAAAGAGTGGACTCACCCCAAGGAACTACTTCTACAAAGATCTACAACCCCCTTTTCCTAATAACTTTCTTTCTCCTCTACCTCTGGGGTTTCTAACCCTCAGTGGGTTAGAAGGGAGATAGATGCATTTAAGAACCCTAAATAAAATAGGTTTGTTGAAAAACCTAAGACTACAGGAAGTCCCGCCTTAACGCTCCTGTCCAGCTATAGGCTGTTCAGCTCTTTATTAACCAATCAGAGGTGATGGAGAACAATTTTTACACAGCATTGAGACAGGACATGCTTCATAAAAATGACAATTCCAAAGTCTGACTGCAACCAGATTTTTGAGTGCAGAAATCAGCATTTGAATACACAGTGCACAGAAACATCCTCCAACAGGGAACAATAGAGAGAAGAAAACTCAATTCAGTACTTGCCAATTACCATGGTGAAAATATGCTCATCCTGGCTGCCTTCAGACTACCAATATAACATCATGAAACACAGAGCTGCAGAAATGCACACATTAAACTGACTCTTAAATCAGTTAGAAAACAAAGTTCTGTGTGTTTTGCACTCAATAAATGCTTATTGAGTACCTACCACAGAATGTAGGGGTGACTGAAATAGATCCCAAATCCCTTCGCTCAGAGAACATACCTTCTGCTAGGGAAGTGCTGGCTAATAGCAATATATGTAATACAAAGAGAAGTGAAATGAAGAAAAATAAAACAGGCCAGTGGGATGGCTCAGAAACTAAAAATATTTGCTGCCAGGCCTTATGATCTGGGTTCCACTCCTGGGACCCATGTGGTGGGAGGAGAGAACTGGCTCCTGAAAATTGTCCTTGAGATCCATTTGCGCGCACACACACACACAAACAAATAAAACTGATTTCAATAATAACACAGTAGGCAAGAGCAGCTAATCTGCCCTCTTAGGAGAGGGCAATCAGGGGGGGCCTGACTGAGAACAGCACACGCAGGAAATCAGCACTTACTGGTAAGTACACGTTAACTCACGTAGCACTTGCCAGAGGGCATATGCACTTACTAGACAAATTCTCCAAGAAAGTTTCCTGGATAGCACATTTAATTCAGTAAAGATATTAAAATGGCATCTTGGTCACTGTTCTATTGCTGTGAAGAGATACCAGGACCACAGCAACTCTTAAAGGAAAGCATTTAATTGGGGGCTTCCTTATAGTTTCAGAGGTTTAGTCCATTATCATCATGGTGGGGAGCATGGTTGCACTCAGGCAGATGTGGTGCTGGAGAAGGAGCTGGGAGTTCTATATCCTGATCTGCAGTCTGCAGGAAGAGAGAGAGACACTGGGCTTGGCTTGGGCTTTTGAAACCTCAGAGCCCATCCCCAGTGACACACTTCCTCCAACAAGGCCACACCTCCTAATCCTTCTCAAATAGTGCCACTCCCTGATGACTAAGCACTCAAACATATGAGCCTATGGGAACCATCCTTATTCAAACCACCACAAATGGTGTTTAAAAAACAAACAAACAAACAAAAAAGTAAAGGTGACAATGGGTAGGGGGTGCAGAAAGACAAAAGCAAGTGACTTGGGAACCCCCACCTGTCCTCACCTTCACTTGTACCTGTGGCAGAGAAGCAATCCTGAAAGGACAGCCTCAGGAGTGTGTGTTGAGCATGCAACATCTTACCCATGACTCACAGCAGCGTTCCCAACTGCCTTCAACTCTAATGGCCACTGTCTGGCCAGCAGGACAGGAAACCTTTCAGAGCCACATTAACAGAACCTCGTGGTTATGTGATATGCTTTAGGGCCCAGAGAAGCATCTCGGTGGGCAGGGGAAGAAGATCCCTTTACATACTGGCCTTAAAGAAAAAACACCTTCCACTGACCCTTCCTGAGTAACTGATTAGGACTTCAACAATTGTAGAGCGTTAGAATGTTGCAAGTCCACAGCCAAGTTATCTGGGCCATCTTCAGTCCTTTAATAGCCATTTATCACTTTCCTCCTGTTTGTTGCCTAAGATCTTATGACCATTGGTACAGATACCTCACTCCCACCAACCAAAAATCAATCAGACACCTGAGGCCTATGATAAAGACACACCTACTCCATCTTCCCTCTGTTTACCTGACATTCTCAAAGCTCCATTTTAAGAGTACTTTGTTTATGACTTTCTTTGTTCTGCTACCGTACAAGCCTAGCGAAACAATTCTCCTGTTGAAACATGGAATTTGGGATAACCTAATTCTATGTTCCCAGGCCATGGTCACTCGTATTTGGCTTCAGAATAAATGATCTCTTGTCTTCTTTAAGGTGAGAGTTGTGTTTTTTGCATTGACACTGGGGATTTGGCTCCGTTAACAAGGGAGCTGAGACAGCCTGGCCGTAACTCAAGCTAACTCAGTAAATATGTCTTGAGGGACCGCAGTAGATAGAGCAGGCACAGTGCAGGTGCTGGAGGTAGAACCATTCTTCATTATTACTATTTTCCCCTCATGCTTCCGAACAACCCAGCCACTGCCTAGGGGGGAGGGGAAGGAGAGGGTGGGAGAAGGACAGAGGGGGAGGGAGAGGGGGATCCTGCAGTGCCAAAGTGAACGTGGGTTTTCATACATCCCTCCCTTCACCCTTTTTTCTGCCAGAAAACATAGACAGCAGCCACCCCTAATTTATCTAGCACAACGGCATGTGTAAAACAACATCAGAACTAGTACCCATTTCTAAGTAAGCCTTTCCAAGATAGTACAACATGCCAGAAACAGAGGTTTCCCAAGTACCATTTTTAACAACTAAACCCTCTGTCTCCATATATACTGTCATTGTTCCCAATTAAATGAATTCAAGTGAGAGAAGGAGGAGGAGCTGACTCCCTCCCTGCAGAGCCCCGGGGGCTGATGAAAGTGTTGGCTCAGTGGGTCGGAGAAACTGCTCTCCAGTGACATCATCTAAAAGCACAGAAGAACCAGGTGTCACAGGGCCCCTTCTCCCTTAGAAATGGGTAAAGGGAGTCTGTGATCCACAGGGTGAATGTTACAAGAGAGGGCAGAGGCACCAGGCAGAGTCGGGCAACCGAAGTTATCTGTGAAGAATACACTGTTTTCTTTCCTAAGGAACGAGATATACCAGGGCCAAGGCCAGGCTGAGCTTTATCTAGGCTCCAGCAAACATGGCAGGAAATGCTTGCACACACAGCTGCACAAGGGTAAGGAGACACTATGTGATCCATAAACATTAAATCGGTCTCATCTGCCTATAAAGAAGGTGATTGGAATTAGTATCCTATAGCCAAAAGCCAACAAATAAGCAAAGAAAACAACAAAAATTGTTAATATACCGTAAGCAGAAAAACAGAAGCAACAAACAAACAAAATAGAAAAACAAAACAAAACAAAAACAAATATTGTATCTCCATGTTCTATCCAACAGGAAAAGTAGCTTTTATCTTAAATGATGGTTATCTGGTTGCTTTTAAGCCTGGGGAGAGATCTGAAAAATGGCAAAGAGACGAATTTCTGGGTTCCCTTGAGGAAAGAGATTGGGAGATAAGGGCCTCTCCTGTCAGTGGGATACTAACATGGACTTCCAGCCAGGAATCCAGCCATTTTATTGCTTCTTTCCCATTGTAAAGAAATACTATAAACGGTCACACTAAGCTCCAAAGAAACTGGTGAGGAGGGGAGGAAAAATATATGAAAAGCCAAGTAGGATCAGCTTGCTGGATTCCTACCCAAATCCATTCAGCTATGCGAGCGGCTAGGCTGGCAGCCCCACCTCACGTCAGCTGGGTTCTTCTCTCCAGAGACGGGCAGGCTGAGCGCGCCACTTCCCCAATATGGTGGGCACCAAAGCAAGCTGGGGTTTCTGTTCTTGTATCCAAAAGGGACTCCTCCAAAAGAGCTATCTGTGCTTTCCCCTTCAGGTGCAAGTCTCCAGGAGAATGTTTAGGATGCTATTTTTGTCCCTGCCCATCCCCCACCTCCATTCCACCCACCCTCACCCCCCATTCTTGGCACCACTCACTTCCATTTCCCACAGACTATACAGAAGACAGTATTTCATTGTCTGTAACTAACCTGGTTATGCTTTCTACGCCAAGAACACTATTTCACAGGGAAGATTCCAATAATGTGTGGCATCTACAGAAACGTCTGGAGAGAAGGTCTGTAGGAGACGCTCTGGTTTTCCTGTTGCCATGTAAGCACAAAGGAAAAGGGCACTTAGGAAAAGAGGTGTCTTCTCAGCTTGCTCTCACCCTGTTCCTATTTCATTCCCAGCCCCAGCCTAGAGCATCAAAGCGAAAGAGGACGTGAGGGCTGCCATCTTCTCTTCTCATGGGGAGACCGTCCAGATGCAGAGAGTCTAGGCCCAGGCTGGTTCCCAGGATCTGGATGATGACTGTGGCTCACCCCTCCTCTTCCTCTGTGTCAATCAGTTCCTCCCCTGCCAGGCCAACTGTCTGCACCTGGACATCTCTGTCATTTTGTTTCCTCACTCTGCCTGGCCAGAGGCCAGCTTGGCAGGGTCTCTGCTGGGGTCTGTGCACTACCGCAGGCAGCCAGCTGGAGTCCGGTGGGGGTAGGGAGAATATTTGGGCATCTTTTCAAGCCCCAAACTGCCTGGCCGTTGCTCTGGCCTCACCTAGCTTTTCACTCAGCATAAACAGATCTCCCGACTTCCAGGGAGCTTTTAGAGTGTGCACCCTAACCAAACAGGCCAGTTGCAATGGATTTTTGTGTGAACAAAGTAGACTGATGGGCTTATCTGTGAACCCAGGCTGAAATCGCCACCACTTCTAAACGTGGTTTGGACACAGTCTAAAAAGTCAACACAACTGTAGACATTTTCCCCAATAGTCTCCAAGTCGCCTAGCATTTGAAGACTTCTGAAAGCTCATTAAAGCCTTCAAAATCTTCCCAGAGCTATATTCCCAGGTACCAGAACTGTACAAAAGTTCTTGTTGTACCAAGTCCATATGTGTTTATGCAAACACTCTTTGAGTCATAGGGAACAGAAAACAGATCTGCTAGCCTTCACAGGAAGAGGGGGCATCCCCGGAAGATACTGACTTCGCATGGCAGACTGGGAAGAAGTAAGGGGGTGGCACTGGGGCTGGAGACGTCCCGTCCTTTCAAATACATTTCCGTTGCCCCGGGTTTTCACTTGCTGCCTTTTGTGGTTGGAATCTGAAACGTTTCCTGCAGACTCACATTATGAACCCTTGGTTGTGGGGGGGGGCTGACGAAGTCCTGAGTGGGTATGTATTGCTGAAAAGAGCTCAGCCATGTCAAGGATCCCGATGCCTCAGACCCATGGGAATGGTGAGGCCTTCCTGCACCAGGCTGGGAGGAATGGGAAAGTGTTCCTCTGGCTGGAGCACAGATGTTGAGAATGGCCGACCTTCATCTAAAACCAGCATATGCAGAAAACTGTCAACCAGAGCTTCCTCCTCCCTGAAGCTGCCTCCCTACAGAGACCTCCAACAGAGATCGCTGATAGTGCCCCTCACTCCTAAGAACACAATAAACACCTGCCTCCTCACTCAGTAGCATATGATAAATACTCTGAGTTTCCTTTCTGCTCCTCCATCTTCACTCGGCTACATACTCCCAGCTTTTCTGTGTGTGTGTGTGTGTGTGTGTGTGTGTGTGTGTGTGTGTGTCCCCTTTGTTTCATCATCCCAATCAAGTCAAACGTCATGCAGGTCACACCACCATCTGGTGGCTCTATTTGGGGAGGTTCTGGAAACTTGGAAGTTGGGAAAATCTGTGGGAACTAGGTCAGAGGTGCTGGGTCCTTGTGGGTATATGATCCGTCGTTGGTTCCTGTCACAGTCTCTGTGTCCTCTCCACCAGGATGTCAACTTCTTTCTTCTGTGCCTGGCTCTCCATGCCCTGCTAGAGGAAACTTCTCAAATCATAGGCCCAAATAAACCCTTACCCCCATTCTCTTGACTTTGTCATGTGTTCGGGTCGCAGTGATAACAAAAGTAGCTAACTCTGCAATAAACAGTTCCTGCAAAGGCAGTGGATTAAAGCAACGTCATTTAAAATCTCACAGTTACAGAGGTCAACAGCCTAACAAGGCCCAACAGACTTCTCGACCCTTATTCCCCAAGATGTCTAGCATGCTAAGTTCTCTGAAAACTGAATAAAATCCTCTTGCAAACTTGCTTAGATTTTGTTGGCTGCATCTATTTTCTTGTAAGTGTGTGTCTGAGGTCCTGATTCCTCCCTGGATGTCATCTGGGTTCTCCATCGGCTTCCTTTCTTCTCACACAGACCTTCCATCTCCAAGTCAGCCATAGTGGGTCAAATTCCACCCATGCTCCAAATCTCTCTGACTGCTCCAGATTATTTTAAGAGCATAAACGACTCCATCAGACTCCATATTTCAAGGCAACTACGGCACGTAACACACCCACTGTGGGAGTGATATCTCACCTCATCATACTACTGGAAGGGGAAGAGGAACAAAAATCCTGCCTGCTTCACTGTAAGTCAGCTCCGGTGACATTTGGCTCCTGTCTATAGGTGTCACGTGACAGAGAACATCTGGGTTGTTCAGCTATGATCAGGGACAGGCTGTATAGGCTGTACCTGGCTATCAGCAGCGCCTTTGACAGAGGAGGAGGTTACTGGGAGAAAGCAGAAATTCCTGTGTTTGATGGGCTAGCATACAGTGGTATATTTTGATTGGGTGTGTTAATTAGGTGAACTAAAGGGGGCTTTTGATTGCTGGACTTCAGTACTTTGATAGCTGGACCTTGGTAGTCCGTCTCAGGAAGAAGAAGGAGAAAGTTAAGAAAGTTGTTAATCCCAAAGACGGGAGGAGAAAAACCACCAACCCAAAGCATCATGGCCAAATTAATTAAAACAGACAAACAATTAAAGCAAGCCTTTACAAATTCATGTACATGGGTTGCCTCCCCCTAAGGCATGAAGGGACTCTGGCCAGCATTTCAAACATGGCTCTGGCAGGCCTTGCCCTTCACCACCATTCCCTCTGCCTTGCTAAAAAAAAAAAAAAAAATAGATTACATTCCAAAAGCTAGCGCCCAAGGTCTATTCCCTGTTTTGCTGCTTCCTCTTCCTGAGACTGACTACCAAGGTCCAGCTATCAAAGTACTGAAGTCCAGCAATCAAAATCCCCCTTTAGTTCACCTAATTAACACACCCAGTCAAAATATACCACCATATGCTAGCCCATCAAACACAGGTCTTCCTTTCTCTCTTCTTAAAAATTATACCTACAAGGTCATTTGCTGCTGTTCTTCTGCCTGAGTCAGAAAGCAGCCACTTTCACTTTTCTTCCCCTATTAGTAAAGGATCTCTCCGGGAAAACAGGTGTTTGGGTGTGGTTTGTACCTAATCCCCGGTCTGAAAGGGAATCCCCGGTGTACATCCTTCAAGGTGGGGTTTGACAAGTCAGCATTAGATGTGAGGAAGATGAGGCTTTAATAATAGCTCAGGGGTAGGGAGTTTCCAGACGGGGGATTTGGAGAACAAAATAGGCAGGGTTACAGGAGCAGAGCATCTTAACAATTTCGTCCTAGTAACCTCCTGAAACAAAGACAGGGCACAAAGTGGACGCGACAAGGTAGTCATAACGGAGTACTCATAGGGGGCTATAACGTTTTAAAACAAAGGTAGGCTGTTACCACCTTTTTGAAACAAAGACATGATAGCCATTCTTGGAACAGGCAGGACAGAATCATCTGTAGATAAGGTTACAGGTGGGTCGTAGCCCAATCCTTAAAAAAAACAGAGTTTTAATCATAAGCAAGAGTGAACTTAGTTTGTCTCCACCATAAAATGGCTTCTAAGCCTACAATGTGAGGCAGGGTGGTTCTTCAAAGTGACGTGAGAGGGGAGCCTGATTCCACAGCGATGACACACAAGCCTGTCAAATAAAGCTAACGCAGGGAGGGAACAGGAGTGGGATTCAAGCGTTTGTGTTTTGACTTGAGTTCTGTCTGGATTAGAAGCCCATGTCATTGACACTATGGGAGAAAGAGAACTTTGGCACTTTGCAGTCATAAGAACACTTCTGAGATGTTACACCTTCTAAGGAGCAGAGCGTGTGTGTGCTCCCTGACTGTCCTCCCAATTGACAGCATTTCAAAAATCATACCCACAAGCCCACCAGAAGAAAGCAGTCCACAGGAAAGTGGGAAACCTGTGGACCTTGTAGGATCTCTTCTATCCAAACCGCCACTCCCAAGGAAACCAGGAATAGAGGCCACCATCTTCCTGATATTAGACACTCCAGAAGAAGAACTGGCCTTCTTGAATGATTCAGCGTGGCTCACGGAGAAAACCACTTAGGCATCATTTGACACCTTTTCTTGTGGTAATGAGGACAAATGAATGCCCCACTTCTGCCTGGCTGCATTTTATACTTGTCAAAGGAAACAGGCATCATTGAATACTATGCCTTGTTAAAGTCACTGGGAGGGAACACGTGCAGCTGGGTGTATTTGTCACTGGGAGGGAACACTTGCAGCTGGGTACTTATCACTGGGAGGGAACGTTTGCAGCTGTGTGCATTTATCAAGCATTCACTTTGTGTGGTATTTACCAAGAAAATCAGAGAGAGAGAGAGAAGAAACAATGAGAATTTGAGATGTCAGTGTCATAGAAAGTCCCAGGTTCAAAATACATGATGCCTGGAGTGGTGCTTCATTTAAAACAATAAGGGTGCACTCCAGGAGGAGGCAAAGGACTCTGACATTCACCTTCTGCGCCTCCTCGGTACTCTAAGCCTTAGGCTTAAGATGCTGTCAATGGGAATCACTGCTCACAGGCTGGTGAGGGAGACTTTCTCCACTTCCACTCTCATCACGAATCTCCTCCTTCCAGAGACGATTCCCGGCGCGAAGAGTAGACCCTTTCTTCCTGCCAAGTCTTGTCCTTCTCGCTTCAAAATTCTACTGCAATGGTCCACTTTGTTAGGATTTAGTGGGGGGGGGGGTTGGGCCCTGACCAAGGAATGCTGCAGAGATCATGCCACATGACAGAGCATGAGATTTGGGGCGGGAGGGGGGGGATCTTGGACTGGGAACAAGAGAGAGGTGTGGGGAATGGGACGGACAGAAAGATGGATCGCAAGAGCATGAAAGCAGTCTGTGATGGCAGGGCATTTGGAGACTGGTGATGACGTAGCTAGCTGCTGGTGATGATGCAGCTGCTGGTGCTGAGCCGCTGAAGGCAGGCTGGGAGAGCGCCTTATTTCTAACACAGGTGTTCACACACATCTCCATATCGATTCTTTATTATAATCAGCTCCCGAGGCGTTAAAAACAAATGTGCCATCCTCAGCTTCACTCACTTCTAGCTTTCCCATGCTGAGAGAGGATGGGAAATGCCCTGCTAATGGCAGGTAGGTATTTTGTTTTACTAACTAGAAACACACACACACACACACACACACACACAAATCATCGCATGTCCCCAATTCATACTCATATTTCCTGGTAGACAGAAAGCAGCCTGGGAAACTTACATTTAGTGTTACACAGTAAACATCATGCTCTATTGTATGATCCAATTTGCTGTGCATCCTGTAGACATTGAGAAAATATGTACATACAATTTATCATACAAACTTCTCTGTATAGCTTATTATTGTATTTAAATCCTATTTATTCTGGACACACACACAAATGCCTACTTGCTTGCTTCCATCTCTAGGCCATGATGATCATGGACTGACCCTCTGAAACTGTAAGCAAGCCCTCAATTAAATGCTTTTTTTTTTTTAATACGCTTTCTTGGTCATGGTATCTCTTCACAGCAACAGAGTAGTAACTAAGACATCATGCCATACCACGGAGGCCACGCCTTTTAACATTCCCACCAACAGTGCACAGTTGATCCAATCTTTTTACATTCTTGCCAACAGTCATTAGATTTTGGAGACTGAACAGGTATACACACACACTCTAGTGTGTCCTTCATTGTAACGATATGTCAAAGACTTCCTGATACATCTGTTCTCCTAAAACTGCATTTTCATTTTTGCAGCAGTAAACAGTTGTCCTCCATGTATTTTATACTAACCTTGTATATAAGATTTGATAATTATCATCAATGACATATTGTTCTTCACATCCTATTTTCCTGGCAAACAATTCTCAGTATAGAGCAGGTTGCTCCTAAAATCTCAGAGACTGAAGATAAATGATGCTGTCTTATCCCTGGGGGCTTTGGTCTCGCTAAGTGTCTTTCACTCATTCTCTACATCATATAGAGGTAATATTAGCCCACCACTCAGGCTGTTGTTACACACACAAAGCTGGCTGACTGCAGCTGGGCTGCTGGGGCTCTAGCTCCACATTAAACACCTGAACACAGCCAGACTTAGAAATGTAGCTGTCGGCAGGCTAGTCACAGCTCCCACTTGCAAAGGCAGAAGAAAATTATTCGGTAAGTAAATATGATTTTGGTAAGTTCTGAAGGAAAAAAAAAAAGACAGAGTAAACACATGACAAAGGGAATTACCCTGGCTTTTCCCTGGAGCCTTCCCCAAGAAAGTTGTACTTAACCTGATAATAGAGAGGATCAGTCATCCCTTGAGTTTCTGAAAATCTGTATGGTTAGAGCACAGACTCTAGCTAGACCACTGCCACCAAATTCTCCCTTACAATTATTAGTGGAAGATGATAATGAAACAAACATTTCTGGTCTCCCCGCCTCCTAACAAATTCATATTGAAATCTTAACACCTAATGTGGTGATGATGTAGAACTTTTGGATATAAACTAGTTGTGAGGGTAGAGCCTTGTGAAATGGAATCACTGCCCTGATAGAAAGAAACACAATAGAACTTGTTTGATATGGTGATATTGATGTTAATATGAGGTATTGGGGAGGAACAAGAAAGGAAAGGTTATGGTGTTTAGCTGTGATGTGTTTGTATGTCAAATTGATAAGTGGTCACTTGTGCTCGTTAGTTTTATGCCAACTTAATACAAGCTAGAGTCAATTGAGAAAGTGCCCCCAGCAGATTGACTTGTGGGTAAGCCTATGGCGTATTTTCTTCATTGACCATTGCTAGGGAGGGCCAAGTTCACTGTGGGTGGTGCCATCCTTGAGCTGGTGGTCCTGGGTTCTATAAAAAGCAGGCTGAGCAAACCATGGGGAGCAGGCCAGTAAGAAGCATCCTTCATTGCCCCTGCATCAGCTCCTGCCTCCAGGTTCCTGCCCTGGCGTGAGTACCTATCCTGACTTTTTTTGGTGATAGATTGTGATATGGAACTATAAGCAGAAATAAACCCTTTCTTCCCCAGGTTGCTTTTGATCACGGTATTTTATCACAGCAATAAAAACTGAGACAGAACTCACGTCTCTTTCCAATCTGACCATCTGCAAACCAAGAAGTTTGTCATCAGACATCACATCTGCTGGAATTTTAATCTCACCCTTCTCAACTTCCAGAAATACATTTTGGGAGCTGGAGAGCTGGCTAAGCGGCTAAGAGCACTGTCTGCTCTTCCAGAGGGCCTGAGTTCAATTCCCAGCACCCACATGGTGGTGGCTCACAACCATCTATACTGGGATGTGGTGGCCTCTTCTGGCGTGTATGTGACCTGCAGGTAGAGCATTCATATATGTATAAAGTAAATCAATAAATCTTAAAAAAAAGAAACAGAAATACATTTTGCAAACCAGTCAGTCTATAACTTGTTGTAGTAATTGAACTAAGACAGAGACCTCAGTTGAATTAATTTACTTCTCTAAATATAACAGTTGTTAAGTTCACTTCTACGTGTAAGTTTCTGGCATATATAATATTTATTTATTGAATGCAAGCCAGACACCATGCTGAGGAGTGCTGTAACAGCAGGCATCAGCTTTGCCTTCATAGTAAGAGTCATTTGAGTGTAATCTGATAGGTTGGAACTGGACCTGCAGAAAGATTGAATGCGACAGTTCTTATCTAAAGCTCCAGTACACACACTCCACAATTAATTGTAGGTCTAGAACTTTATCCTGAAGAAATGAGCCTTGAACATGTACAAGGTTTAAACTATTTTTAATGCTGAAAAGCTTAAGGGGACTGTGTGTCTCACAAGAAAATTAAATAATAGCTCCACCCCTATGATGGGACACCCTGAAATTATTGATACACATTCACAATTCTATTTCCTGACCGAAGGTTTAGTGTTGCATGTGTGAACAACATTTGTGGAGAGTGTGTTCTAATCCATGGGATGCAAGAGTGGAAGTATTTAAACCAAGGTTGTTACAGCTGGGATTCAATAGAAACCAATTCTGTGAAATTTTGAGGGACAGGAAGAATTTTCTGGAAGAAGTTCAAATAACTCAGAGAAAAGAAGGGAATCTCAACAATCAGGCTCCGGAAAGAGAGAAACCAAAGTAGGAGGGGCATCCAGAAACAGGAGCACACTGTCTTATGCTGTGTCTGACGAAGGCCGGCTCAGTCTGTGTGTCCATGTGTCCTGCTTTCGGCACACTCAAATCCAGATCTCCAGGAGAGTCTGCTCTGGCCAGGCTAGGTCACTGTGATTGACAGCTGCAACAAAGCCACACGCAGCAAAAGAGCTGTGTTGCCCAGAAAAAGAAGCCAGGGAAAAGACAGAATCAATAGGTGTCAACAGTAACGGGTTTTAGGGACAGTAGTTGCCTTATTCCATTTTTCATCTGTATTCTTTAATCGTTTTGTAACTGACTGATAATGCTTTTATAATAAAGAAAGTTTTCTAATAAGTTAAAAAACCGGCTGGAGAGGTGGCTCAGAGGTTAAGAGCACTGGCTGCTCTTCCAAAGGTCCTGAGTTTGATCCCCAGCAAACCACATGGTAGCTCACAGCCACCAATAAGGAGATGTGGTGCATAATGAGATTTTGTGTATACACAATAAATAAATAAATCTTTATAAATTCAAAAACCTCAAATGCAAACAAACTGGCGAGTATCCTCAATGGGCTACCTCTCAGTCTACTTTTGCTATATGGATATATATATGTGTCCCCATGGCTGGATCTTCTACAGCAAATCTTATCCCTGGATCCCGTGCTCCTCCTTATGTCCACCTCTCTACCTGAGCTATTTTAATGAAGCCAACAATGATCATGAAAACAGAGAGGCCTAACTAAGTATGCAGCCCTGGACTTTCATAACATGACAATCAGATTCCCAAATTTTTACTTAAGGACAGAGTGGCTTTTGCACCAGAATCCATGACAGTTACTGTAAGCCCCAGCTAAAAGCTCCCTCAGTGCCAGAGCAGCACTCTCCTTCTGCCATGTCGCTTCAGGGTAAAGTGTGTGATTCCAGCCGCACGGCCCTTATCCAACAGAGCACTTTTGCTGGATTCTCTCTTTTCCAAAAAGCTGATTTCTTGTCCTCCCAAATATTTCATTTTAAGTCCTTCCGAGATCGGATATTATTTTTCTTGGAGCTGAGGAAGCCATGGAGATGCAGTTGGCTCAACGTCGCACATCTCTAAGCAGCATGGGTCACATCCCTATTGCTGACCCAGAGCCAGTCCCTCACCTAGCATTGTTTGTGTACTGCTCTGTCAGTGTGTGCAGGCTGCACGGAGACCTGGTTCCAGTCCTCATGCTGCAGGGTCCCTGCCCGCTATCGGGGGGCCATAGCTCATGGCGTAAACGCAGAGGAGACTTTGGACTTAATAAGTGGAAATGAAAAGCATGTTTGAGAAATTGTGATGGACATGAAAATACTGAAACGAGATGAAATACATCAAACATGTGTACCCCTGGACAAACTCGAGGTAAAAGCACCGGCCAAACAGTCCTTGCCCAATGAATACTTGAGACCACAACTTCAGGACTCCAGATTTGGTAAAATTTGCATATACCTAATAAGATATTTGGGGGATAAGATGTAAGTCTCAACACAGAATTCCTTTGTTTTATCTACGGCTTACACATTGAGCCTGAAGGAAAATTTATACAGTATTTTTACCGTGTCTACATTTTTGACTGTCACATGAAGTCAAACGTGGACTGTTCCCATTGTGGAGCTGTATCATTGCTCAAAAAGAAGTTTCAGACTCTGAGCATTTAGACTAGTGACCCTCAACTTCATGCCGCCAAAGCTGAGATTCAAAAGTGGTTAAAATCGTAAGCTTTGTTTAATGTGCATTTTACATCATAAAAAAATGTTATTTTAAAAGCCTGAAAGTTGATAGATATAAGAGCCAAATCACATTGCCTAAGCATACATAAAATTAAGAAAATTTGCACACAGACATGCTCACACACATATATGTAGACACATGCACACACACACACACACACACACACACACAACTCACACACATACCAATGTATTTAGTTATTTTTCTTATCAAAACACACTTGAATGGAAGGTTTCAGTTTGGATTTCACTGACACAGTCCACCATGGTGGGGAAGGCACCCTCCATCGTGGCCTCCTTGTTTTCTGGTGGACCAGGGAGCACAGGGCTTAGGTTGCAACCAGAAGAGGGGAGCAGCTTAAGGCCAGCCCCCAGCTACTCATATCCACTGGGTAGGCCACATCCCAAAGGTTCTACAACTTCTCCAAACATTACCACCAATGGACAGCGCATCCCACATCCAAACCAGGACACACAGCTGCATGGCTCTTTGTGGTTCTGAACTGTGTTACTCTGTTCATGAGCAAAAGATGCTCTGGTCTACTGTCGCTGGACATGCTTCCAGTAGGCTCTCCACAGTGAGGATTTTGCGACACCCTCTTTAGACTCTGTATAGCCGCTCTCCTCTTAAGACTGAGAATGAGGAACATAACGCAGTTGCTACAGAAACAGAGGTGCGGGTTCTTACAAACAAACTAACTAAACTAAACGTTGAGTTAGTATGTGATACAGCAACCTACATCAGGAAATGCACCTAAAACATTGAATTCTGGGATTCAAACAGATATTTGTATACCCGTGTAGACAGCAGTATTATTTCCCACAACAATAAAAAAAACGAGAATACCATGCCCATTTATACATGAATAAACAAAATGTAGTGGGTGGGTGTGTATAATAGAACATTACTCAACTTTGAAAAGGAGGGAAGTCCTGATGTACCAGGCAGGCCAGGGCAGTTTCCTCCATCTTGTATTCCCATTGAGAGGGTGGTGCGCAAGTCAGGTTTTACTGGAATGTGGTCTTCTTGATGGAGAATCCTATGAAAATTTACCCAACTCTACTCTAGGAAGCCAAGGTCAAGATGCCACAGCCAGCTTAGGTTAGATTTTGTTGAACTGTCTGCTTGTGCTGTTTATTTTAGTTTCTGTTAAATTGCTTGATTTTTCAGCTGCCAACTGAGATGCCGGGTCATGGTTTCTGCCTTCAGCAACCCCATGCTCTGAACACTCAGAGATATACTAAAGACAGGAATATCTAAGGGTAGGCCCAGCCAACTGGGATTTCACTAGGCTATAAACTGTCTCTGGGTGGTTACCTCTGGCAGGCTCCCTCTAACACTGACACTTGTTACAACGGGGATGGTCCTTTAAGGTCCAGATTAAAGGTGACTTCCTACCTTAAGATCTGGATTAAAGGCGTGTCTTAAAACCTCAAAGATAGGGATTAGAAGTGGATCGTCCTGCTTCAAATGGAGCAAAAATTCCTCACAGGTGTGGCCTCCATTTTTGGAGTTTAGTTGGTTCCAGACACAGTTACAAATAGCCATCAGGAAGGAGTAGCCAGCTCTGCGCCCTCGTGCTCATGACCAGTCCTTCCACTCCTTTGGAATCAGTTTCTCTCTCCTTCACATGCAGGCTCATCCCAGACACGGCTTAGGATCTCCCAGCTTTAACAGTGTAAGAAGGAAAACAGTCACTGGTGTGGGCTGGTGGTAAGAACTGAAGGAGAGTTCCCTCTGTCATCTCCCCAGAGGTGCTTTTTCCTCACCTCCTACAGCACTCATGGTGTTAAGCCGGCTTGACAGGGATCCTGGCAGCCTGGTAAGTGGAAGAGCACACTTGGAGGATGGAAATGTCCACAAGCAGAAACTCTGAGAATATCCCCTTATTTTATACCTCACGGCCCCTCTGCTGCAGCAACCAATAGTCAGAGACAGGCACTGATAGACGGTTACAATATCTTCCCTTAAACAGAACAACCAAGAAGCAAAGAGATGGACGGGGAAGGTGACTCCTTACAGCTGCTTCCAGGACGCCAATTGTCATTGGTCCTGGAAGACAGACACACTGAGGATGGGATTGATGGCTTGTGTGAAGCCCAGGAACTCGCCTAGCCAGCACAATGCATACCTCATTCACCAGTGCTGGATGCTCCTGAGAACTACAGAAACATCAATAGGAGAGGTCGAAAATTTCCCAGTGTAAAAAGAGAGAAAAGTTACTTACTCAACAGAAATCAATAACATGCCACAGCCCATTTTAGCTACAAATTGCATCATACCTCCAGAGTTGCAGAAGATGGAACCCAGTTGAGGAATTGTCTCTAGCAGATTGGCCCGTGGGCATGTCTGTATGTCATTTCTTTGATTTTTATTGGTGGAGGAAGTTCTGCCTAACTGTGGGAGGCACACCTTTGCGTAGGCAATCTTGTATAAGACTTCTTGCTGTGTAAGAAAAGTAACTGAATGTGAGCCTTGAAGCAACCAAGGAAGAAGCATCCTTCCATGGTTCTTGCTTCAGGTACCTACCTGAGTTCCTGTTCTGATTTCCCTCACTGAATGATTGTAACATGGGAGTAATAAGATGAAAAAAAAACTTTTTTACTAAATTGGTTTTGGTTATGAAATTTTATCATGGCAACGGAAAGCCATCTCTCCATTGCTATGACAATATACTCAAACAACTCAAAGGAAAAAAGGCCGATTTGGGGATGGTGGTTTCAGGCTATTGTCAGTTGTCAGGCTCTGTCCTTTTGGGGCCTGTGGAGAGGCTGAGTATCATGGTGGGACCACATGGAATCGTGAAGGCGCTCACCTCTTGATGGCCAAGAAGCAGAGAGAGAAGGAAGCTAGACTTCCTCTTACTATCTCTTTCAAGGTCATACCCTTAAGACCTAACTTCCTCCCACTAAGGCTTCACCTCTTAAAGGCTCCATTCCCTCCAAATAGCACCACAGTCGCTCAGGCTTTCAGTATGCATCCTTTTATGGATACTTGAAATCTAAGTCATAACAACAGGTGGCCCGATGAAGAACTTGAACATCAGGCACAGGAGGTAGGACTGCTAGTGCCTAAATCCTGACTGTTCCTCAGGGGTCATGTGACCTTGACAAGTTTACTTAACTTTTATGCAACTTAATTCTTCTTCAATAAAACGAGGATAGGTGCCTTCTTGCATGACAGTAGTATGCACAGAATGTTCAACAATAAAGGACTGATTAAATTAATAAAGGTAGAACAGGATTGTGTTTTCTCATGGTCTTCAGTGACCAAAACATTATGTCTGTGGGACAGCAAAGAGAAGACCCTCAAACATTAACTCCAGGCAGATGGCGCAGTTCCCTAAATAAAATGGAAAAGAGAAAAGTTTTTTTTTTTTTTTTACTGGATTTGAACAAGTATCCAGAAAATTATATTTATGCTCAAAACTTACTAAGTTTAGCTTCTTTCCCCTGGATTTTCACAGATGTTGAACAGTATTTGACCTATGATTTTCATTTTTTTTTTACGGCTGCCACATATGCATATTCACATGCATATAAATAGACACACATATATGGGCTCAAATCCTCCCAGGGTATAAATTACTCTCTCTGTGTCATTCAATTGTAGTAAAAATGTATCGAATCCAAAGTCACTGCTTTGGTTCTAATGAATGTCCTCAAAACATCCACATGCTAAAGGTTTGGTTTTCAAGGTAATGCTTGTCAAGGGTAGTAGACAGGAGTTGGAGTCCTGTGGGAGGCAGCCAGGTAGTAGGAAGGAGTTGCGGCCCTCTGGCCAGCAGCCTGTGCCCTTAAGGGAATGATAAGACACCCGTCTCTTCCTGTTTCTGTCTTACTTTTGCTATTCCTAGACAGGAAAGTATAGACATACTTTTGCCACTCAGTGTTGGACCAGAACCTCCAGAATCATGAGTCAGAATAAATATTTTTTTTTATAAATTAATTGCCTTGGGTATTTTGCTACAGTAACAGAAAGCTGACTGATACAAACACATTAGACTTGGGATCTAGGTCTTTTAAAAAGAGGTCATAGTTAAATCTAGCTTTGGGATATGTTTCACCATCTCTGGTATGAGAGAACTTCTCAGTTTTACAAGACCAAATATAATAATCCAAGAAAAATAAGTGGTTCTCATTCTGTGTGTTGTGAGGCCTTTTGGATGTTGAAGGACCCTTTCACAGGGGTCTCCTAAGACCATCAGAAAACACAGATACTTTCATCTTATAAAAGTAGTAAAATTACAGTTATGAAGTAGAAATGAAAATAATTTTATGGTTGGGGGTCATCCAGCCAACCCCCATTCTTGTGAGTCACTTTCCAGTCTCAATCACGTTTTCAGATGACTACAGTCCTAACCACTCACTTGACTGCTGTGACCTTAATGACCTCAAGGCAGAATACCAGCTATCAGGCACCTGAATTTCTAATCTGTAATGTGGTGGTTTGAATAGGAATGGCCCCCATAGACTCATATGTTTGGATTCTTGGCCATAGGAAGTGGCACTATTAGGCTGTGTGGCCTTGTTGGAGAAAGTGTGTCAATGTGGGGGCGGGCTTTGTGGTCTCAGATTCTCAAGTTCCTCCCAGTGTGGCACCTTGGGATCAAGATGTAGAACTCTCAGCTCCTTCTCCAGCACCATGTCTGCCTGCATGCTGCCATGCTTCTCTCCATGATAATAATGGAGACTGTGAACCAACCCCAATTAAGTGATGAAGTCATTAAATCTACTTTTGTCACGTGGCTGGTTACCTCTGCTCAGGTACCATGCATCTGTCCTCACATCTTCCCGGATGAATCTTGCGCTCCTGGCTCTATCCCAGAATCCATCCTGCCTGCCAAATGTCCCACCTTCACCTTCTCTTCTGCCATTTCCTATAGGCCATAGGTTTTTTAATTGACAGACAATGCACCCATACAATACACAAGATGATCTCTCAAAAGTCTACTAACAGTAGGAGAGAATTAGAGCACATGTAATAAAGCACTAAGCTGTACATTGCAGGAAGTGATAATTCTAAAGTGTGAAAAAATGGGCTGCAAAGGGCTGGGGATGCAATGCTCAATGACAGGGCAGTTAGACAGCAGCTTTAAGGCTGCATTTGATGTCCAGTATCCCCCCCCCACACACACACACTAACAAAAGAGATGAGAGAGGAAAGGAAAAGAGAAGGAAAGGAAGGGGAGGAGAGAAAAGGAAAGGAGAAGGATAAATTAAAACAGTGTTTCTCAACCTGTGTGTGGGTTGTGACCCCTTGGAAATTGAATGACCTTTACACAGGGATCACCTGAGACCATCTGCATGTCACGTATTTACATTGTGATTCATAGCAGTAGCAAAATTACAGTTCTGAAGTAGCAACAAAAATAATTTTATGGTTGGGGGATCACCACAACACAAGGAACTTTACTAAAGGGTTGCAGCATTAGGAAGGCTAAGAACCACTGAGCTTGGGAAAGAAGCCATCAGTTTGCTAAAAATAAGCTAGGGTGTTTAGTGTCCTTCTTATCTGAGCACCAACTGTGCTGTATATTGAAAGGAATCTGAGCTATAGGGATATGATTCCTGCTTTCAAGTAATGGAGATTTAATGTAAGCCAGACAGATAGAATGACAACATGAGTAAGAAGCCCCTGGTAGTTCCCTGTGGTTTGAGGATATTAGAGAAAGTTCTTTAGATGAGGCTGAATTTAACAGAACAGAACCCTTGGGGCTGTGCTTGCCATGCAAAGAGAAGGTGCCAGGCAATGTCCTAAGCCAGGGAGAGAACGTGTGCAAACACAAAAGAGTAGAAAGGCTCAGGTAATGACTGGAATGAATCTAGGGGAGACCAAGTGGTCTAGAGAGAGCAAGAAGGCTGGATCCTGTATACCTTTGTAAGATCTACAGGGTGTCTGCCCTGCATGACAGAGACATTGGAAAGGTGTGGCTTTTGTCTCTGTGCTTTCTAGTCTCCCAGTGCTTATCTCTTCAGGCTTATCCTTACACCCCAGGAAGTGCCGGGAGCCCCAACTGAGCAGCAGGCAATCCAGACTGGAGAGCTTTAGCACTGGGTACAAAGTCACACACTATAAGTGGCAGAGGTAGGATGAAAAAGTAAAGAAGCAGGAGGAGAGCGAGGTAGATGGCTAGGGAGCCCTTCTGGTAGGCCAGTACAAGAGATGGGTTGTTAATGCAGATTTCCATAGGGGAATGAGTGCATATGAATCTGTGTAAGACACACTTGTGTGTAACCACAGAGGACCAGAGATAATTCTGACAGGCTCACTTCGTCTTCTCTAGTAGCTTGTGTGCGGCTAATCTCACGTTTTTCGATCCAAATCACAATAACCCAAGGCAATGGTGGCGAATCCAACCCTATGTCAGACTCTCCACTCCAGGTAAAATCAGCAACATGGAAAAGCATCAAAAATGTGCCCGTTGAGCAAAAACATTCTTCAAAATCACTAACGAAAAAATTTAAATATTCGTAGCTCCATTCTTGAGAACGTTATTAATCATTTTCTCTTCAGCCCTTCATTTGCATAATTTACCCATGCATAAATTCTCAATTACTCTTAGGAATTTCAACCAAGAGGCTAATATCCAGCAAAGTTCACTTGTTTTAATTGCTGTGATGAGCAGCACCCTGTCCTGACACCCAGTCAAATGCCCTGCTACGTGTTAAAGTTGTCTTTAAAATATACAACACTGTAGTGGCCTGGGAGGGAGGAAATGAGTGTTTGCCTTAGGAAAAGGCTGAAAAAGACTAAAGAGAATAGAATAAAAAGATATGTACTTAGAACTGCTAGCACACAGGCTAACAAAAAATACAAATAAAAATGAGTTCGCTTACAATACTGGGACACTGACCCCAATCTCAGCCTCAAATTTTTTTAAAAATGCCCAACGAGGGCCTGGGGAGATAGCTCAGCAGTTAAAATGCTTAGCACATGGCAAGAGGACTGGACCTCAGACCGCCAGCACCCACATAAATGCTGGAAGGGTGTGGTGACCTGCCTGTAACCCTAGCCTAGGAGGCAGAGACAGGGAATTCCCAGAGGAAGCTGCCTAGAGAGACTAGCTTTATCAGTGAGCTCTGGGTTCTTCTACTGGCAGAGCCTGTTTTTAAAAAATAAGGTGAGAGGGTGAGAGAGCAATCAAGAAAGATTGCTGACATCAACTTCAGGCCTCCTCCGTGGCAATCCTCCTATCCTGCACACACACCCACAAACACCAGTGAACCCTCACGCATGTGAACACATCAGCACACAGGCATGCCAATCATATACACACAAAAGGAACAGAAAGGAGGAAAAATAACCAACAAGATTTACATGCACAACACTGCCTGAGTTAAAAACTGAGCTCGGATCTGATTTAGATAGATCTCTACCTATTTAAAGGAGATTTAGAGAGCACAGAACGACAACACAGGCAGTGATTAGCTAAACCAAGAACGCGGTATGTGCTTCTGGCCAAATGACCTCTTCTATCTCACACATAAATAGCATCAGAAGAACAATGCTTAGACTGAACGGGTTACAATAACCAAACAGTTTTATGGACTTTGTCTCTCCAGTCTCAATGGAAATAGCATAAAGCAAGACATCTTTGGAGTGGGGTGTGGGAGCTTTCACCAGAATTTAGGAAACTAAGGTCCCATGAGTTCTAGGCCAGCCTGGGCTACAGGGCCAACCTGGACTACAAGGTAAGGTGAGGCCTTCTGGCTGGGTTCAGTAGTTCACGTTTTTACCTCCCAGCAAACACAGAAGGCAAGCACAGATGTATATGATGCCTCCTTGGTCTAGATAACAAATTCTAAGCCAGCCAAGGCCAAATAGTGAAATACTGTCTTGAAAAAAATTTAAAAGAAAGATATTATTGAGACTCTCAGAAATTTGGATTGTTATGAATAGTAGATACTAATGAGAGATTCTATAAAGTATGAAATAGAGATGCATATGGAAAGTTGAATTGGTAAAACAAAATATCTAGGATTTGGAAGGAAGAAGATAAGAAAGCTAATAGAGTATGTATCAGTTTCTGCTGCTTGGATAAAACCCCATGACAAGAAACTTGCAGAACGAAGAGTCTGTTTTTGGCTCTTGACATCAGGGAGATTATGACATTATGTTAGAGAGTCCATTATGGCAGGGAATCATTGTAGCATGCAGGCATGGCAGCCAAGGCCAGAAGTTGAGAACTCATGTCTTGAACCACAAGCACAAAGCAGAGAGAGTGCAATGGAAGTGGCCCAGGGCTTTAAACTTTTAAAGCCTGCCTTCAGTGATGTAATTCCTCCAACAATACTTCACCTCATAAACTTTCCCGAACAGCATCACCAACTGGGGATGATGTGTCCAAAACCCCATGGGAACATTTTGTATTCAAACCACTACAATCCACTCTCTGGTCCCCTGTCGACTTGTGGCCATATCATAATACAAAATGCACTTAGTCCAACTTCAAAAGTCCCCTTAGTCTTAACAGTTCAAAAGTCCAAAATCTCTTCTGAGACTCAAGACTCTCTCTTAATTGAAATTTCCTATAACATAAAAACACAATGAAACATCTCTAATATATAATAGCATATAGTGTTTATTACAATGGGAGAAAGAGGGCATAGTAAGCAAATACTGACCAAAGCAAGACTGGAATTTATCAGGGCAAACTTTCTGTTTGTAACTCCATGTCTGATGTTTTCAGCATCTTTTCACAAGCTGAAAGCTCCTAAAGGCACCCATCCCTTTATACTGATATGGAGCAACCCTTTCCTTAATAGTACTAATCTCCTTGACAACTGCAGCCTCTCTTCCAGGATATACAATGTGTGTAACATTAAGCTTCCAGAACACATTTTCTCTTCAAACTGTGTATCTTGTATTAGGCCACTTGATCTTTTTCACTGTAGACCTGCAAAAGCACTGTCAATAATAGTCAGACCATAGACTCAGCATTATGAAGTCTTGAAATCAGCCCATGACTTTTTAAATTTAGACTCAGGCAAGTTCTCAGAACGTGGGCAGAATGCAGACTGATTCTTCGCCAAAATATCACAGTGATGTTCTGAGCAGGCTTGAGCAGGCTCTTACCATCTTGCATTACTCTTAGTGCTGTAGTCTCTCAGGGTTCTACTGCAATGGCCTTAAAGAATGGCTAACCACATTCAGCTGCTTCTCTAATTCTAAATTCCAAAGTCCTCCACATTTCTCCAAAAAACAGGGTCAGGCTCTTCACAGCAACACCCAACTCTGGGTACCAACTTCTGTCCTACGGTAAGACACTGATCAAACCCAACATGAGACAAAAGGGCTTACTGAAGCTTAGAAATTACTAAGAGAAGTCGGGGAAGAAATTCAAGGCAGAAACATGGGGGCAGGAGTTGAAGCAAAACCACAGAGGAAAAATGCTCACTGGCTTGCTTTCTGTGGTTTGCTCAACTTTCATTTTTATACCACCAAGGACCAACTGCCCAGGACTACCTACTACCATAATAAACTGTACCCTACCCCATCAATCGGTAATTAAGAAAATGCTTCACAGACTTGCTTTCAGACCAATCTGAAGGAAACATTTTCTCAGTTGAAGTTCCTTCTTCCCAGATGACCCTGAATTTATGTAAACTGATGACTATCTAGCAGAAGGTTTGGATATAATCGATACATAGTATGCACTATGTATTGAAACGTTCTGATTGTATTCCTTACTTTGTACAATTAGAAACATATATGGTCAGGCATGGTGGAGGCAGGAGGATCAGGAGCTCAAGGCAATCCTCTGCTCCATAGTGAGCTAAGGCCAGTTTTGGACTACACGAGACCCTGTCTTAAAAAATTAATAATATGCAGTGGTGCACACCTGTAGTCCCAGGACCCAGGGGGTAGAGGCAGGCAGATCTCTGTGAGTTCAAGGGCAGCCTCAACGTACTCAGCTAGGGATACACAGTGAGACATTGTCTCAAAAACCAAACAAACGAAATTAAGACTCCTGGAGGCAGATGGGAGAAAATAGTGCAAGCTGAGTGGTGCTCTTCAGCAGCTGGAGCGGTGAGAGTGGCAGTGGAAAGCCACACTGGTCAAAGGAGACAAATGCCATTTAGACGAGAGAAACATGTTTGAGACATCTATTTACGATATGATTACTACAGTTAATAGCAAGATATAATATTCTTGAAAATGCTAGAAGTAGATTTAAAGTACTCTCACCACAGAAAAAGATAACTACGCGAGATAAGTGTGTATTAAAATGTGCACACAAAAATGCATAGGATTTTATTTACCAATTAAAAAAAAATAAAACATTTAGGGGGCTCAGGGGGTTGTGTGCTTGTTGTACAAAAACCTGAATTGAATTCCCCTAGTCCATGTAAGAAAAAAAAAACCAAACAAACCAGGTACAGTGGTATAAGCTTATAATCCAAAAATGGAGAGTTGGAGACAGACTCACTGTCCAGCCCACCACCTAGCCCAATCAGACTGCTTTAGGTCAGTGAGAAACCCTGTCTCAAAATAAGGTGCCTCGCTCTTGAGGAGCAATGCCTGAGGCCAACACACACACACAAAACATATACAAGAAACACACAAGAACACACAGGCACACATACACAAGAACACACACACGTACACACAAATAAAGATGAAAATAATAATATACTGTGATTTTTGTTTTTTTGTTATTGTTCTTTGCCAGAGAAAACAATATAGTGTTGAAACTGTATTTAAGTATATGGGGCTCTTTATACTTTATATTTTTCACTACTTTGGTGAGTGTTGACAATTCTCAACATTAAAATTAAGAGGAGAGCGAAGCTCACCTATTGATGATCTCTATGGCAGAACATGGTTGCATTGTGTGCTTTGGCCTCAGTTAGGTTACTCACAACCTAAGTGGTCTTGGACATAAAGGATGCTGGAGTCCAGCACAGCCTTAAAGTCCCTTCTGTTAGCTGAGAATCTGATGCCAGCGTGACAGCTGAGTGGCCCACTCAAAGCCCACCTATGGAGGACCAGGCTTCAAATCCAAACTGTCAGCCCCACTTTTCTTTTTTCTTCCCCATGTGGAAAACCAACCACCAATTCCACTGTCCCTGTGCCATCCCAAATTGCCTTAGGACGGAATGAACACTGATGTGAGCGGGTATGAGGCAGCTTTTTCAACTGTGTATTTGTGTGCATTTGTGTGTGTGTGTGTGTGAGGGGGTGATTGCTGTTATTTCCCCTGTTCTGTTTTCCCCACACTGTAGAGCAAAACTCAAGAGTTCACCATAACAGACTTGGGGAAATAATGAAGAACAAAAGAACAGAAGGGGCTTAGGGCTGCCAAGACAAATTCTATGCGCGCATCCCCTGAAGGAAACGATGATTGGAAGTGATGTCACACTAGCTCCGAATTATATCCACAACAGCTCTTCCTCCAGCTTTACCTGTGAACTTCATCAGGAAGGGCCTCCCATCTGACACGGATCGCCCTCGGGGCCAACCCCTGGTTTCTCCCTTGGCAAATCTTTTTTGTGAAATCCATATGGCTCTCTGTCGTGCTTTCAGGCACAATAGCTGTGCGCCTGCCAACCGAGAGGTGTGACTTCCCTAATTGGCAAAGTCTGTTCAGATGTCTGGCCACCAGCTGACAGACTCCTGTGTTGAGTTAGGAGGGGGCGGGGGGAGGGGAGGAGCATGCTTTCTGAGAGGTAGAATTCTCCGTTCTACCATCTCATCGTTGAGTCATTGTTCCCTTCCCCCATCTCTGGAGTAGAGGGACACCAGCAGCATAATTAGCTGTTTGGGTCAAAGGCAATATAACATGAGAAGCTGGATGCCCACTGAGGGACATCTGCTCTACAGAGAGCCTCCAAAAATAACTCCAGAATGGAGAGGGAGAGACCCAGGCTGGTGGGTCCTAGAAAGGAAGAGGAGTGATGACAATGAGGGAAGACTCAGTTGCCCTCATTGCCAGAATATCATTCCACACTGGAAGTTCTGGATGCTGGGTCATTGAGCCATCCATCCCTAAGAGTGATTCAGACAGAGTGACTTCACGAGGGCCAGAGAGGTCAAGGGTCAGGAGCTGATGAATGCTGCACCTTCCTGACTCATCCTCTCCTTTAAGATCCAGCCTCCAGCTCAGCTGTTTTGGAAACGTGATCGCCAGATCAGTGATTTTTCAAGCTTTCTCAGGCCCTGGACTCACTCAAAGGCTCACCAAAACTCAAGAGTTTTTAACCCAGGAGCTGTCAGGTAGAGAATGGAATTTGAACTTTTATCAAAAGCCCATGTGATGCTAATGCTTCTGGAATAGACAGCACAGTCTGAGAATAATCAGCAGAGAGCTCTGATCCTGAGAGTCAATATGATATTTATCCCTAAACCGGTATTTGCTCCTTAATATCTAGCTGCCTCTTTTTCTGCAATACTTTGCAGAGCACACAGCCAACCAAAAGAGAAACAAAAATTTAGCTTCCTTCCAACTGGGTGTGACATGTGACCATGACCATTGACGGGCTGGATATGAGCAGTAGCAATACGTGCCACCTTCAGGTTGTGGCCTTGAAGAAGTAGGGCAGGCCCTTCCACGCTGTGGAATGGAAAAGACAGGAAGCTTCCTAATGACTTAGCGAAGTAGATTCCTGGAGCCATCTTGAGCTGAATTATGGAACAAATCAAACTCTTGCCATTACTTAAGTCTCTGCTATTTTGGGTATCTGTCCACTGCAGCCAGATCTGCACTCTGACTGAAACAGACTCACATCAACAAATATGTTAGACCACATAGTGAGGCCAATAGACAAGCTCAAGGAACAAAAAGAAAGATGACTGAAAGCTTATCAGAGCCTAGTATGTAGCAAACACTGATCTGGGGAGCGAGCTGTCTCACCAATCATCTTCAGTCGGTTTGGCTAGGATTTAGCATTGCCGAAAGTAATTTAGCTGTTTCTAAAGAGTTCACTTCAATTTACAATTATAGAAAATGTTCCCTAGTCATTTTCTACCCTAAATTACACCTATAATCTTTCTATGTTGGATTGTTAACTGATACACAATTATGTTTCTAGAAGGAGACCAGAATCCCAGCAGATGATTTAAAATAAAAGTTAAATGGATGTAATTTGTGTTTATTTTTGTCTTATTGAAACCAAATACTATAGAATTGCAATGTCAATTTTACTGTGATGGTTTGAGGTAAGTAAGTGGAGTTGTCCTTTGAAGAGTTTCTCTGAAGAAAATATATAGAGCAAAGACCAAAACTGTCCAGGAAGAAAGGCGGGGATGGGTCGGACCTTACCACCATCACACAGTGTTTGTACAGCTCCACTTTCATTTGCATCCTTTTCCGGAATTGTAGACCCTACACTAATTTCTGAAAACATTGAAGCTTGAGTCAGAAGACGTGACCAAAATGTGAGCATCTCACTGCTGGTCAGCTATGCATAGAAAGTCTCACCATTGGTCAGCTATACACAGAGCAGCTCACCACTGGTCAGCTATGCATAGACAGTCTCACCATTGGTCAGCTGTACACAGAACATCTCACCACTGGTCAGCTATGCATAGAAGGTGTCACCATTGGTCAGCTAGGTACAGGGAGAAACTCCTATGTCTGTGCAGCATTGAAGAGTCTATAAAGCACTTTGCAGTATGCACTGTTGTGTAAGCTTCCTGCTACTGTGATAAACACACAAGGCAATGGAAGGAGGAAAGGGTTATTTTGGCTCATGACCTAAGGGTTTCTTGTTTTGGGACCTGTGGGAGGCAGAATCTCATGTCAAAGTGCATGGCGGAGGTGGCCGCTCTTCTCTTGGTAGGGTAGAACTGAAAGGGAAAGATGAGGCTAAGGTCCTAATGGCCCCTTTAAAGACATACCCTAGGTGACTTAACTCCTTCGCAATAGGCGACATCTCTTAAAATGGTCTACCACCGCCCAATAGTACCACAGCCTGGACACCAAGCTTTTAACACACACCGCTTTTGGGCAACACATCACACATTGTACTTACTTTGTCCTGAGAGGAAAAAGTCCAGACATGTTTTTCTTCTTAAATATATTTCTGGTTTTTATATCTCACAAGTTCATGAAGTTGCTGACTGTTACATAGAAGTTTTACAGCAATAAGTTTGTTAAAAAAAACTGCTGGCCAGCAACCCCTCATTCTACACGGCTCTACATTGTGAATGGCCAATCTTAAGGGTGGTGGTTAACTATATCTGGACTGGAAATGTTGGGTGAGCTGTTTTCTGGTATTTCTTCCCATCTTCAGAACCCAGAACAGTGTGCCTGAGGCAGACGTTGCTCACTAAAGATAGAAAGAAAAAAAATGAATATAATATGCAGGAAAGCAAGTATTGTTGGCATCGAGATCAACAAACTGAAGTCCTAAATACCCCACAATGCAACATGCCTGATGAAAGAGTGCAAAGCTGATGGGAAAGGATCCCACCTTTTCCTTTGTAATTAAGTCTTTGGCAGAGCTGTGCCATGATTAAAGGTGAACACATACATGGCTGGCATAGGGTTCCGTGGAGTAATTAGTTAGCAAATGCATATTTATAAAAGCCGCTGACAATACCTACAGTGTGACAGAACATGCATGCTAATTACCCTTTGCAAGAAGTACACAGAAATATATATTTAAGCCAATACAGTAAACTAAGATGCTTTCAGATTATTTTCATATTTCTGCCAGGGTTCTCTTGCAACACCCCCTGTGATTTCATCAGATTCCAACTGCAACTTTCAAATTACCCTGTAACCACAGACCTCCCTAAAGTCTGATGTCACTGAAGACAGATAATTTCACTATTCTATTAGGAATGTGTGCCTAAGAAACTAAACAAAGTGTTTTATACCACCTTGTGAGGTTACAGTGAGAAAATGTCCTCCGTAATATTAATCAATCTTTTTGAAGACATAAATCTGTCTTTTTAAGGAACAAAGAAAATTAAAAAAATTGAAGGAGGCATAATGGATGCAGGAAAAGAGAGAAGTTTGGGGCACAGGTCCAGAGAGATGAGGCTGCCCACTGCCTCAGTGAATTTCTTGGGGCAAATGAAGAGTGTGTTAGGCAGCAGAGGGCTACATAGAAACACCTTTCAGGAGCCTGCAATCACATTATCCTTTGTTTATCTATCTGTCCGTCCATCCATCCATCCATCCATCCATCCATCCATCCATCTATCTATCTATCTATCTATCTATCTATCTATCTATCTATCTGTGACACAGTCTCATTATGATACTCTAGCTGGTCTGAAACTTGGCGTACACACCAGGCTGACCTTGAGTTTGTGGCAATCCTCCTGCCTCTGCTTCCAGAATGCTGGAATTGTAGGCCTATACCACTACACACAGATGTGTTATTATTTAAAAAGTAAGCTTCCCAGATAAACACTGCCGAAAGTTTAAGAATATAAATTTGACCAGGAGGTGTTTTTTAAAATGTTTGTTTAGTTTCAGGTTGATTGTATTTTTAAAAGTGTGTGTGTGTGTGTGTGTGTGTGTGTGTGTGTGTGTGTAAATGCACATGTGCCGTGTGGCTTTAATGTAGAGGTTAGAAGACCAACTTCCAGCGCCGTTTTTTCATTTCCACCATGAGTTCTGCTCATCTGGCTTGCATGAAGAGAGCTTTTACCTACTGAGCCGTTTGCTGGCCCACGGTTGTTTGTTTGTCTGTTTGTTGTTTGGGTTTTGTTTTGAGATGAGATTTCTCTATGTAGCCCACGCTAGTCTCGAACTGATAATCCTCCCATGAGCTGGGAATCCAGGCATGTGCCACCACATACAGCAGGAAGGCTCTTTTACTTTTAAATTTGTTGTCATTTTTATTTCCCTGTACGCATGTGTGTCTGTGGGAGAGCGTGAACACAAGAGTGCAGGTGTCCAAGGGGGTGAGAGGTGTTGTGTTCCCTGGAATTGGAGTTACAGGTGGTTGTGAATTGCCCCGTCTGGATGCTGGGAATCTAACTCTGTTTACCACTGAGCCATGTCTCCAGTCCCCGGAGGATCTTTAAATAAAGAAATTCAAGTTTGTGCAGCTAAGAGACAGTTCTTATTCCTGTTGCCTTAGAATTCAGCAGCACTCATTTTAAAGCTCACTGAATTCCAGGAAGATGGGGAACAAGAGACCTAATTACCGGATGTTTTAAAAAATAATACTCGAGTAATTTTTTATTTGTCAAGTTGATTGCAAGCAATAAAAAGTGATTAAAATACTTATTGTGCCGTAATTTCCTTATGATTTGGTATATCTAGAGTCAGTTTGTGAATGATAGCAACTAAGGGATATTTGAAATTTAAATGCAAAATTAAAGCAATTGTACAACAACACAGATGCTTCCAGGATCTGCTGCCCATAGGCACAAAAGAAAGCAGGTTCTGGTTCTCATCAGCGGATAGGAAGGAAATTATCTCAGGGCAAGGAAAGGAAAATTAAGTCGGTGACCAGCAGCCACCATAAGGGGGCCGGCATCTACCCAGACTCACAGAGATTCAAGAGCTGAGCCAAAAGATGCAGCTTCAGACAGGGCCCTGGTACTGGGAGGTACATAGAAAGAAAGAATGAGATGAATGAAGGAGGGAGGGAGAGTAGGAGGGTGGGAGGGAATGACCAGGTCTATCCAAGATGCCATTCATCTTAGGAGTAGGAGTGAAAGGATTTTTAGAAATTTGCTGTTTGGTTGGTAGCATGCCTTTCCAAACCAATTGTTTGACCTTAATGGCTATCTTTGTGAAGTGACCCTTTCCAGTGGGCGATCATTGCAGAAGCTGGTCCTCAAATCCCACACTCCCTAGCCAGGAGCAGCTCCCCCAAGTCTAACGGGCCCTACCAATCACGAACTGAGCACTCAGCCTCTAGATTGTCTTTTCCCTCTTGGACTTCTCACCTGTATCAGGCAGTTGGTTCTGACACAATAGCTAAGGGAAGGAGAATTATCAAATCAGTCCCCTGGATGACAAGGAGCCACCATGGAAGGTTCCTGTCTCTTTAGAAGACACTGTCGTGCAGGAATCTTCTACCCTTTTCTGGCTTCTGATGGGCCCAGGCCATCCAGGAGACAACCAGACGGAGCCTGGGGGCAAGGGTAACTAGACAAAGTACAGGTGTCTCAGGGGAAGAGACGTAAGACATGAACTTCTGCAGCCTGAGGACCTCCAAGCAAGTTCACAGTTAAAACACGTAGCTTGAATTTGAGAAATGCCCCCTTTGACAGTTTCAGGTTCCTCCAGAGCGCCCGTCCCTCCCTTCCATGACAGATTTTAAGTTTCAAGCCTACACTGTGTTGTCAAACTTACTCCAATGATGATGTTTGGTTAATTACTAATTATTGTATGTGTGAACAATTGGAATGGAGGATGGGCCAGAGGACACGGTTTTGGAGTTGTTTCTCTATTTCCACTTTTCCACCTTGGCACGGGTTCCGGGAATGAACTCAGGTCATCAAGCCGTGCAGCTAGTGCCTGCTGAAGCCATCTTGTCGACCCCAAGGTTAGCTCACTTTTGTAAATAAAAGTTCAGTGTTTTCTGCAGTGTCGCAGAGACTACAGTAGTAGCAGTAATGCTTTACACCTGCAGCGAACTAGAGTGTTGACAAAGGAACCCTGTGGTTCCCTAATTTCACTTAATCCTACCAATAAAACTGTGAGAGATGTGATCCAGCTCCACCTGCAGCCCTAATCTACACACACACACATACACACACACACACACTCAGCAGATGAGAAAGGTTGAGACTGGGACACAGCCAGCATGCAACTGGCAGGCAGCTGGGCTGCTGGCAACTCAGCTCCCTTGATCTTGGGCCCAGGCCTTCTCTACATCAGGATCCATAGCCCTGGGCTGGGCATAGACAACCAACAGCGATCTCTTCTTATGTTTGTATGGCTGACAGCTTGTTTAAAATATATGCATTCATAAACACACAGTGCTCACACCATATACACCACTCATGCCACACAACACGCTCACACATGCACAGCACTCACACCACAAAATACCACTCACCACACACACTCACACACACACACACCCCCACACACACCCATAGAATTTAAACTGTGTGTTTTTCTAACTTTTCCAGGAAGAAAAGTACCAGAAAGCCTCCTTAAAATTTGCTTTCTTTCTGAGGGCCCTGTGGAGTCCCAGCAAGGACTGAAGGTCACTTTACTCCGAAAGTCAGTGGGTTGAGTGAGTGGCTGGTGGGTCAGGGAGAAGACAGGGTTTCCAAGTGGCCTAGGGCACAGGTGGGAAAAGGAGGATGATTCAAGAGGAGAGAAGGATCAAGGATATAGCATCCCCCATGCTAAAGGTGGCTTCTGCTATGCACACACAAGGTCTGTCATTCACAGACCTGGGCCCAAACCATCTTGGCCCACAGTTGCTATGGTGATGGTTTCTGGCAACTCGGCCATATTTCACCCCATATTTCATGAACTGGCAAAGATTCCAGCCACGGAAGGGCATCAGTCAACCTCAGAGTGAGTCCTATGGCGTGAAGCACACGGCCTCTCAGGGTCTACACCAGTAGTTCTCAACCTGTGGGTTGTGACCTCTTTGTGGGTGGAACAACCCTTCCACAGGGGTCACCGAAGACCATCTGCATAGCAGGTATTTACATCTCGATTCATAAAAGTTGAGAGTTAGGAGCCAGCGACAGAAATAATTTTATGGTTGGGGGTTGCCACTCCATGAGGAACTGAAGTGAGGGGACCATAGCATTAGGAAGGTTAGTATAGAGCATGGTAACCTTGAAATCAGCACAAAGGTAGTAGTCACCCTAGTTAAAAGCGATAGAGATGGAGTCACCCTTGACATAAGTTGTGGCTAAGCAAGCTGTATGAAGTCCTGGTAGAATACCTGAAGAATTTATGTCGTAAACAGGAGGCGCTTTTCCACCAAAGGTTGAGTGACTGGGTTTTCAGGAAGAGAGGTTAGAAGCAGGCTCCTCTCATGTGAAAACTGCTAGTAGGATGTGTTCACAACCACTTGCGATGGACTGTTCTCCTCTCCCTCTCCTTGCGCTCTTCCTCCCTCTCCTCCTCTTCTTTGTTCTACTGGAGATCAGGACCTCTCCAACGCTAGTCAAGGCTTTACTAAAGAGCTGCACCCTCAGCCCTTCCACAGCCAGTTATATACCACTGAAGGCCAGCTCTGCAAAGGTTAGTTTTTAATTATCATGTACTCTTGGGTTACATTTAAATGATTTTGTATATTGGACTATGTCTTTTGTTGTTGTTGTTGTTGTTGTTGTACTGCTTTCTTTTGCCTGTGTTGTAATAATGAAATACCTTGGGACTGGTCTCCTATGAAGAACAAGGATGTATTTTCACACATTGAGAGGCCTAGAAAGATCAAGACACCAGCAGCTGTAGTGTCTGGAAAGGGCTGCTCTCTGCTTCCATACCCAGGTGCAGCAGAGCCGGGAAGCTATCAAGGGAAGACCCATAGCCACAGTCCTCATAACAAGAACCGTCTCGACAGATTTCCAAAACACCAACCTTGCACAAAGGATCTCGGCTCTCCCTGTCTAGCAACTATCTATTCGGCTCTGGGCCGAGGCTACCCTTGTTACTTCTGTTGCCAAGTATAACCATTCCAAAACAACTTATGTAATTCTCCTCATCTGTCCAAAGCCCTGCCTTCCTTTGCCTCCCTAAATACACACCTGGATTCTTCACATGACTCCCCCGGGGGTACATTTATTCCAGATCAGCATTCTCCTGTCTCTTTTAAATGAGCTCTTTCAGTGAGTTTCTCTCTGGGTCATTGATTTTAGGTCGACATCTAACCCAGTAGAAGAGCAAAAATAAGGAAAGTGGCCAACAGTCTTTTTGTAAGGCGATGATCCACTCACACTGGAAGAGACCTCATCGTGACAAAGTTACTTCCCCCAAAGTCCTACCTCTTGACACCACTGCAATGGTGACTAGATATTTTAGGGTATTCAGACAACAGCACCTGGAGTCCCTTTTCTCCATGTGAAGCAGAGAAGCATGTTTTATGGCCCGGGGGAATTATGACTCCAGAAATAGCAGGATCAGGTTGATTTCCAGGACTCTATCTAAGGAAGATAGAGTCCACAACCAGGAAAGAAAAGTTGCAGGCTGTAGTAGAGAGGGCCATCCCTGTGACAAAATGGCTCCTGGGATCCCAGGAATCTTCAGCCAGTCCTGGACCCTGAGCAACACAGAAGCAGCCGAGCCCCGGGCTGGGGGGTGGGAAGACCATCAGCCTGGCAGAGGCCATAACCACTATACCCTAAAGGTAGGAGCCTTTCCTGTTCGTGACTCCTGAGCTTCCTCATCTGGAGCAGGAGAGAAGCAGATGCTGTGTACCACTGCAAGAGGACTGCAGGTAGATCTGTCACCCGGATGGCAGGACACAAGGTCATGTGGGGAATTTAACTGGACTAACCAACTTCCACGCCTCTGACACCAGTCTGAGGACTGCAGCTCATCTCCGCCACATACGTTACCTACATCAAAGATGCTGACGTCTTCGCCAATAAACCACAGTGTAGTTTGTTATGAAGACTAACAAGCGGTGGTCGTTTTAAAAGACACAAGAGTTTATTCCTGAATTTGAAGAGAAATCAGTAATGAAGACATAGGGAACCATGTCCCAGTCCTATGACTACTCTGGAGCTATAAATAGAAGATTTCTGGTCTCTTACATAGGGAGGGAGGGATATGAGGCTGGGATTCTGTCAGTGGAAAAGTGTGTGCCCCACCCTAGGTTCTAAATACAAGCACACACACACATACACATAAAACTAAACCAAACCCAAACCAAAGAGGCTGATAATTCTAAGGCACAAATTTTAGGGAGCATAAGGACAGATATTTTTATTTCAGTCACATTTTAATAAAGATTAGAAATGCAAACTATCACAGGAAGCCTGAGACTTCCCATATTTTACTGAGAGGAAGGGGATCTGTCAGGCATTAGTAAAGCAAATCAAGAGAGCACTTCAAGGGGCTGGAGGATTGCTCAGAGGATTGCCAAAAGCACTTGCTGCTCCTGCAGAGAACCCAGGTTCAATTCCCAGCACCCACACAGAATCAAATAACCATCTGTAACTCCAGTCTCAGGGAATCTGATGCTCTCTTCTGGCTTCCGAAAACACCAGGCAAGCACAGCGTAACACATTTGCATGCACACAAAAATCTCATTTACATAAAATAATCAACTTTTTTCTTCTTAAAGCACTTCAATTACTAGATCACACAAAAAGGGCCTTGAACTCAAGGAATTTGGTTGTCAGATATAAAGCCTAGAAATAGGGTTCTAGAGAGGGACATCCATCTGTGACTCAGGTTCTTCTTCCCAGAATTCCTAGTTGCATTATTATATTCTACCTGCAAAAGTTGACATTCAGGGTCAACTGGTAAGAGCACCTGCCACTAAACCAGATGTCCAGAGTTCAAGTCCCAGAATTCACATGGTGGAAGGAGAGAACGAGCCCCACAGTTGTCCTCTGACTTCCTCACGAATGTATGACATGAGCCCCCACCCTCCCTGAGTAAGATAAAAAAAAAAAAAGTTGACATTCAATTAGGGTAAAGTCTCCTATAATAGGCATCTTAGTCAATTCTTTTGCTGTGAAAAGACAACATGGCCAAGGCAACTCTTAAAAGAGAAAACTTTTAATTGGGCTTGCTTATAGTTTCAGAAGTTTAGTCCATTATCATCATGGCAGAGAGCATGACAGCATGCAAGTACAGTGCTAGAGAAGGAGCTGAGAGTTCTGTGTCTTGATCTGCAGGGGAGGACAGAGAGAGAGAGAGAGACTGGGCCTGGCATGGGCTTTTAAAACTTCAAAGCCCACCCCCAGTTACACACTTCCTCCAACAAAGCCACACCTTCTAATCCTTCTAATCCTATCAAAGAGTTCCCCTCCCTGGTGATTAAGCATCTCATATGTGAACCTATGGTGGCCATTCATATTCAGACCACCAATAAGTGATATTGAGAGTAAATGTAAATAAAAAAAATGACTTTGTTCCATTCAAAGAACCACACTCTTTGACTTGGCTCTCTTGGTGTGGTGGAAACCCCTGCAGGTGCAGAGGTCTAGGACTCTGGATGTGCCTGGATGCCAAGCCCTGTGGCTTCTCACAAGCTGTCTGACATCTGTACATTCCGGTTTCCTCCTCTGCAGAATGCAGGCGATATTACTGAAAGCCACCTGTGGCCTGTGAGAGGATCAACGCACTTAGACTTGTGCCTGGTACAGAGCAAGCCCTCAAAACTTGACAGTTTTTAAGTAACTTTTAAAAGTGTTTTCACTGATGAAGAACCTTGCCTTACTCTGAAATCTGTTGACATTAAGTTTCCAGTCAACCATAAGCACTTACTCGTTTTCATAAATAAATTCATTACTTGGAGAGTAGTACGGGTTTTGACGGTGGTAATGATAGAAACCTTCATTTGCCATATTTTAAAATAAAAGTGACTCCATGTAAAAAAATTATCAGGAAAATAATTTTACAGGAGATACCCTACTGTATTCAGACTACTGCAAAAGGTTATGTTTTGGACATTCTGAACTAGCTGCTTCCTCGTCCCGATTTCTCCGCTAGCATCCTGTGATGTCACAGCCAACTTACTGCTATTTTCAAAAGATTTTTTTTTTCACACTGTCTCTAGTCTCTAATTACCTGGGAAGTGGAGGGAGGAAAGGCTTAAAGAAAAGAGGAAAAGCTGTTATTTCACCAAGTTCTAAAGCAGAACACCACAAGCTTTGGCTACATAGAAATTATCCACACACCTTAACACTCACATTCTGACTCAGGTCTGGAGTAGGGCCCGAGAATGCGCACTTCTAACAATCTCACAGGGTGAGGCTGATTTGCTGGTCTGGGGGCCACATTGATTAGCAGGTGCTAGAGACAATATATACAGGAGAGATGGCCAGGAGCTTGGTGATGTGCCTGGGAGATGATACCCAATTAAAACACGAATGTTCCTGGGGTTCATGATTATTTAAAGCCTCATTTTATGGAAAGCAGCAAACTTCACTTTGTTAGGTAAATGAGGGAAAATGTTACCTAAATTTCATGTGGTATGTAGAAAAAAAACTTTTTTTATCTACTTGGAAATCGAAGACATCCAACTGAAATTTGCAGAATAAAAGAAACTATTTATGTGGTGATCGGTAGGAAATATGTATTTTCTAGAAGCTTGAAAGAAGCTTTCAGAAAATCTAATACATGTTTATTGGGGAAGGGAGACTGGAGTGGTTCATTCACAACAGCAAATGAAAAATACAAAGTGCTTAAGGCTCTTCTCAGTCAGAAAATAGGCAGAAACTGTATGGATAAAATAGCAGAACTAGAATTGATAAAGGCAATACATGTCAAAAGAATGAAGCTGGAGCTAGGCATGGTGGCACACAGCAGAAATGCCAGTTACTCAGTGGGCTGACCTAGGAGGACATCAGCTGAGGCCAGCTTTGGTCATTGAGCAAGACTCTGTCTCAGAATTAAAGGGGGCTGGGGGCTGGCAGTACAGCTCAATGTTGGAGCACTTGCAAATAACAAGAAGGAGGCGGGGAGGAAGAGAAAGAAGAGGGAGAAGAAAAATGAGGAGGAGGCAGAGAGAGAGGAGGGAGGGGAGTTTTGCCTTATACTCTCGGCAGAAATTATCTCACAATTGATGAATATCTTAAGCACACATCTGAAAGGAAAGCTAGTGGAATAAAATACAGTGAGAAGTCTCCACGTGCTTCATATATGACTCTGAGTTAGCTACTTGTCTCATTACTGTAACAAAATGCTTGACAAAATAACTTGAAAGGAGGAAGAGTTTATTTCAGCTCATGGCTCCAGAAGTTTCAGTCCTTGGTCCCTTGGCCCCATGTGCTTGGGCAGAACAGACAGTAAAAGGGTCCAGTGAGGGAGGTCTGTTCACATCCTGGCAGGTAGGAAACAGTGAGAGAAGATAAGAGAGGGCCAGGGCCAGGGCCTCCTGAAGGACTCACCTTCAGGAACTATGTTCTCCACTTAGGCCCTGCTTCAAAACATTCCAAAATATGGGAACTAAGTACCCAGCACGCAAGCCTGTGAGGGACACCGTACCAAATAGTAACCAACAACCCAGTACAAAAGAGAAAAATGAGTAACTCTCACTTGTTCCAAATTCAAAATTTCTACAGGTCAAGTGACTCACCAGAGAGTGAAGAGCAATGATGAAATTAGGAAGAAGCTACAAACAATGTGTCTGGTAAGGGATTATTATCCATAATACACAAACACGTACTGTAATTCAACAACAACAAGTAAACAGATTCATTTTTAAAAGTGAGTAAAGTACTCGAATAGATGTATCTCCAAAGAAGGCATAAGGCAAACGGCCATTATGCTCACGAAAAGATGCTCTAATGCAGCGGTTCTCAGCCTTCCTAATGCTGCGACCCTTCAGTGCAGTTTCTCATGTGGTGTGACCCCCAGCCATAGGAATATTTTGTTGCTACTTCACGTCTGTGAGTTTGCTAGTGCTACAAATTGTAATGTAAATATAAGATATGCAGGATATCTGATATGTGACTCCTCTGGGGTTGTGACCCACAGGTTGAGAAACATGGCTCTGAGCACTATCTTCAGGGAAATGCAAAACTGCTATGGGATAGCTGCTATTTAAAATGTGGATAACAAATGATGACCAGGATGGAGAAGTACTGGAACCCCACGTTCTGCTCATGAGAATGTGAGCTGGTGCAGAGGCCATGGAAATCAGCCTGGTGGGTCCTTAAGTACTAAACATAAATTTACTATATGATTCAGCAAAGCAGTGACACAAACAAACATGTTTGCATGCCCATATTCACAACAGCCAACATAGGCTTGTAATCCAAGTAGCCGGAGATGGGTGAAAGGATAAAATTGTAATGTGATATAGGTGTATACACACACACATACTTACACACACATATATCTTACGTTCAGTCTCTGGAAGGAAAGCCATCCTTACCCTCGGCTATAACACTGAAAACACCGTGCTAAGCAAAATATACCAATCACAAAAATACACGCAGAAGAGGTTTTCATTCCATGCGTGTGAAACACCCAGAGCAGTCCAACGCATGGAGACATGCAGGGTTGCCACAGACTACAGAAAGGAAAGAGTAATTATTGTTTAATAGGGGAAGATGATGAAAAGTTTTGAAGATAAATAATGGTATTGATTGCGGAGCAAAGATAACTAATCCACTGAATTTTATGCCTGAAAACAGCTTAAGTATTGTTTTTACATTTATATGCTTATGTATGTATTGTTACTTATATTTTGAGCCACACAATAAGAAATTTATGAGGCAAGGGTTTGAGTAAAAGGATAGACACATCCAATGTTAGTAAACTTGCAAAGGTTATAATACTATTTTACATTGGCAATGTAGTGACGGAAGCGAAATAAATCAGCAAAGGTCTGGAACTCAGTATGTTTTTGTCTTTATTTTAACCTAGCTAATTTGTCAATTTAATACACAAATATTGGGCTGAAGACAAATGTGTGAGAGTGCTATCTACAACAATAAGGAGCTGCAATGTCTTACATGTCTAAACTGTGGGGTTGGTTCGCTTCAGTAAGATAACATCATCTATGAAATGGGATTGAGAGTCTTCATTCCTTAAAAAACGGTATTTACGTCTTTAATCGCAGCACTCACGGTGCAGAGTAAGGGAGAATCTCTGTGAGTTCGAGACCAGTCTGGTCTACAAAGCAAGTTCTAGAACAGCCAGGGCTGTCCTAGGTTACATTATTACATGTGTAATAATATAGAGAAACCTTATCTCAACACAAACAAACAAACAAACAGAAGCTATTTAAAAGACTCTTAAATGAACCAGAACTGTGTGCACAGCATAATGAATGAAAATGCAGGTCACAGGAAAATACAAGTAATATACATATATAAGACAATGACTAGCCTGGAACACTAAACTATTAATAGTGAGTGTACATTGGGAAATAATTATAAATTATGCTCCTCTCTGTCCCTTCCTCCCCCTTCTGTGTGTGTGTCTCTCTCTGCATCTCTGTCTCTGTGGATGTGTGTGTATGTGTTCATGCATGAGATCTCCAGATACATCTTGAGGAATGTTGATTCATTATTATATGATAGGAAATATCTGTCCACTTTAGAGTTGACGAAACTCTAAATTCAGACACAATGTGCTCTTTTTAAAGTCAGAAGGCTACAAGCTATCAAGTAAACTGACAAAGGCCACTATATTATTTAAGATACACTTTCTCTGGGAGTGCAAGAACTAACATTAGCCATAGTTCATTCACTTAGTAAAATTCCTACAGTTCTGTAGCTCAGGTTGAAATTGTCCTCAAGGCACAAAGGAACAGATTCTACCCTGTTACCTCTGACCTTGAGCGTTGGGTATTGTCTCACGACACAACAGAATGGCTGAAGATCCAGCATCATGTCTTCTTCCCAGGGAGATGGAGCAGAAAGCGGAGAAAACCTGCTCATAGCATGCCTGCTTGGATGCTCTTAGCCAGAATGCTGCCACATGATACACACATGCAAAGAAAGCTCAAAAACACCATCTTTAGTGCTCAGCAGTGGGAGTCAGTTACTAAGATGGAAGATGAGGAAAATGTAGCCTTCTAGCCCTGCTAGTGCTTCTGCCTGTAAGACTGTAAGTGGGCTTGAGCAAATGCTTTCCTGAAGGGGAAAGTCCACTGCAGTGATTACTCATTCCGATCACACAGAGGGGGAAATTACAGTGCTGGAGATAGAGTTTATTTTTAAATTCTGTTTGCTGGAATTTTACCATTAGAATATATTTGATCAACATTACAATAAAACAATGCAAATAACAAGACAATTATATATTTTTAAATCTGAGCCACTCCCATTTCCATAAATATCCAGTACAAGCCCTTAAGGTTACTGCTGATAACTCAGTTTTTACACGCTTCTGTTTTTAAGTTGTCTGACAGGGACCTGGGGAGATAGTTTTTGTTGGTAAAGTGCTGTCATGAAAGCCTGGGACCTGAGTTTGAATCTCCAGGATCAACATAAAAAGGGTCATGCACAGGAAATCAGGGCTCACTGGTCAGCCCTTCTAACCAAATCATTGAGCTCCATGTTCAGAGAGAGATACAGTCTCAAAACATAGGTGGAGAGTGATAAAGCGCTAGCTCTACTTCTACTTTCCACGTGTTGACATACACAAAGGCAGATACACATATGACACACATATGAACAGAATTGTGAGCACTAGTTAATGCTGTGTTGTGTATTTTC